>NC_091986.1:222194061-222496561 GCF_044704955.1 Pristiophorus japonicus | reverse complement strand
AGTCTCTCTCACTCTCTCTCAGTCTCTCTCTCTCTCTCCACCTCACTCTCTTTCTCTCTCCCAGTCTCTCTCTCTCCCCCCAGTCTCTCTTTCTCCCCCCAGTCTCTCTCACTCTCCCCCAGTCTGTCTCTCTCTCTCCCCCCAGTCTCTCTCACTCTCTCCCAGTCTCTCTCACTTTCCCCTCAGTCTTGCACTCTATCTCTCTCCCTCTCCCTCAATCTCTCTCTCCACCCCCTCCCCCAAGTCTCTCACTACTTCTGATTATTTTCTCTCCCTGTCATGTATGTACATAGAAACATAGAAACATAAAAAATAGGTGCAGGAGTAGGCCATTCGGCCCTTCGAGCCTGCACTGCCATTCAATAAGATCATGGCTGATCATTCCCTCAGTACCCCTTTCCTGCTTTCTCTCCATACCCCTTGATCCCTTTAGCCGTAAGGGCCACATCTAACTCCCTCTTGAATATATCCAATGAACTGGCCTCAACAACTCTCTGCGGCAGGGAATTCCACAGGTTAACAACTCTCTGAGTGAAGAAGTTTCTCCTCATCTCAGTCCTAAATGGCTTACCTCTTATCCTTAGACTGTGATCCCTGGTTCTGGACTTCCCCAATATCGGGAACATTCTTCCTGCATCGAACCTGTCCAATCCCGTCAGAATTTTATGTTTCTTTGAGATCCCCTCTCATTCTTCTAAATTCCAGTGAATATAAGCCTAGTCGATCCAGTCTTTCTTCATATGTCAGTCCTGCCATCCTGGGAATCAGTCTGGTGAACCTTCGCTGCACTCCCTCAATAGCAAGAATGTCCTTCCTCAGATTAGGAGACCACAACTGTACACAATATTCAAGTTGTGATCTCACCAAGGCCCTGTACAACTGCAATAAGATCTCCCTGCTCCTATACTCAAATCCCCTAGCTATGAAGGCCAACATACCATTTGCTTTCTTCACCGCCTGCTGTACCTGCATGCCAACTTTCAATGACTGATGAACCATGACACCCAGGTCTCATTGCACCTCCCCTTTTACTAATCTGTCACCATTCAGATAATAATCCGCCTTCCTGTTTTTGTCACCGAAGTGGATAACCTCACACTTATTCAAATTATACTGCATCTGCCATGTATTTGCCCACTCACCTAACCTGTCCAAGTCACCCTGCAGCCTCTTAGCATCCTCCTCACAGCTCGCACCACCACCCAGCTTAGTGTCATCTGCAAACTTGGAGATATTACATTCAATTCCTTCGTCTAAATCATTAATATATATTGTAAATAACTGGGGTCCCAGCACTGAACCCTGCGGCACCCCACTAGTCACTACCTGCCATTCTGAAAAGGATCCGTTTATTCCCACTCTTTGCTTCCTGTCTGCCAACCAGTTCCCTACCTACGTCAGTACATTACCCCCAATACCATGTGCCTTAATTTTGCACACCAATTTCTTGTGTGGGACCTTGTCAAAAGCCTTTTGAAAGTCCAAATACACCACATCCACTGGTTCTCCCTTGTCCACTCTACTAGTTACATCCTCAAAGAACTCTAGAAGATTTGTCAAACATGATTACCGTTTCATAAATCCATGCTGACTTGGACCGATCCTGTCACTGCTTTCCAAATGTGCTGCTATTACATCTTTAATAATTGATTCCAGCATTTTCCCCACCACCGATGTCAGGCTAACCGATCTATAATTACCCGCTTTCTCTCTCCCTCCTTTTTTAAAAAGTGGCGTTTACGTTAACTATCCTCCAATCCATAGGAACTGAACCAGAGTCCATGGAATGTTGGAAAATGACCACCAATGCATCCACTATTTCTAGGGCCACTTCCTTAAGTACTCTGGGATGCAGACTATCAAGCCCTGGGGATTTAGCAGCCTTCAATCCCATCAATTTCCCTAACACCATTTCCTGACTAATAAGGCTTTCCCTCAGTTCTCCCTTCTCGCTAGACCCTCAGTCCCCTAGTATTTTCGGGAGGTTATTTGTGTCTTCCTTAGTGAAGACAGAACCAAAGTATTTGTTCAATTGGTCTGCCATTTTCTTGTTCCCCATTATGAATTCCCCTGATTCTTAATGCAAGGGACCTACATTAGTCTTCACTAATCTTTTTCTCTTCACCTATCTATAGAAGCTTTTGTAGTCAGTTTTTATGTTCCCTGCAAGCTTACTCTCATACTCTATTTTCCCCCTCCTAATTAAACCCTTAGTCCTCCTCTGTTGAATTCTAAATTTCTCCCAGTCCTCAGGTTTGCTGCCTTTTCTGGCCAATTTATATGCCTCTTCCTTGGATTTAACACTTGCCCTAATTTCCCTTGTTAGCCACGGTTGAGCCACCTTCCCTTTTTTATTCTTACGCCACACAGGGATGTAGAATTGTTGTAGTTCATCCATGTGATATTTAAATGTTTGCCATTGCCTATTCACTGTCAACTGTTTAAGTGTCATTCTCCAGTCTATCCTAGCCAATTCACGTCTCATACCATCGAAGTTTCCTTTCTTTAAGTTCAGGACCCTATTCTTTGAATTAACTGTGTCACTCTCCATCTTAATGAAGAATTCTACCATATTATGGTCACTCTTCCCCAAGGGGCCCCGCACGACCAGATTGCTAATTAGTCCTCTCTCGTTACACAACACCCAGTCTAGGATGGCCTGCTCTCTAGTTGGTTCCTCGACATATTGGTCTAGAAAACTATCCCTTATACACTCCAGGAAATCGTCCTCCACAGTATTGCTAACAGTTTGGTTAGCCCAATCAAGATGTAGTTTAAAGTCACCCATGATAACTGCTGTACCTTTATTGCACACATCTCTAATTTCCTGCTTGATGCCATCCCCAACCTCACTACTATTGTGTGTTGGTCTGTACACAACTCCCACTGACGTTTTCTGCCCTTTGGTGTTTCGTAGCACTATCCATATAGATACCACATCATCCAAGCTAATGTCCTTCTTTACTATTGCGTTAATCTCCTCTTTAATCTGTAATGCTACCCCACCTCCTTTTCCACCCTGTCTATCCTTCCTGAATATTGAATACCCCTGGATGTTGAGTTCCCAGCCTTGGTTACCTTGGAGCCATGTCTCCGTAATCCCAATTACATCATATCCGTTAACAGCTATCTGCAGTCAATTCATCCACCTTATTACGAATGCTCCTCGCATTGAGACTCAGAGCCTTCAGGCTTGTTTTTTTAACACTCTTTGTTCTTTTAGAATGATGTTGTAATGTGGTCCTTTTTGATTTTTGCCCTTGATTTCTCTGCCCTCCACTCTTGCTTTTCTGCTTCCTACCTTTTGCTTCTACCCCCTTTTTACTTCCCTCTGTCTCCCTGCATAGATTCCCATCCCCCTGCCATTTTAGTTTTAATCGCTCCCCAAACAGCACTAGCAAACACTCCACCTAGGACATCGGTTCCGGTCCTGCCCAGGTGCAGACCGTCCGGTTTGTATGGGTCCCACCTCCCCCAGAACCGGTTCCAATGTCCCAAGAATTTGAATCCCTCCCTGCTGCACCTCAAGCCACGTATTCATCTGAGCTATCCTGCAATTCCTACTCTGACTAGCACGTGGCACTGGTAGCAATCCTGAGATTACTACCTTTGAGGTCCTACTTTTTATTTTAACTCCTAGCTCCCTAAATTCGTCTTGTAGGACCTCATCCCATTTTTTACCTATATCGTTGGTACCTATATGTACCACAACAACTGGCTGTTCACCCTCCCCCTCCAGAATGCCCTGCAGCCACTTCGAGAAATCCTTGACCCTTGCACCAGGGAGGCAACATACCATCCTGGAGTCTCGATTGTGGCCGCAGAAACGTCTGTCTATTCCCCTTACAATTGAATCCCCTATCACTATCGCTCTCCCACTCTTTTTCCTGCCCTCCTGTGCAACAGAGCCAGCCACGGTGCCATGAACTTGGCTGCTGCTGCCTTCCCCTGATGAGTCACCTCCCCCAACAGTACCCAAAGCAGTGTATCTGTTTTGGAGGGAGATGACCACAGGGGACCCCTGCACTACCTTCTTCCACTGCTCTTTCTGATGATCACCCATTCCCTATCTGACTGTGTAACCTTAACCTGCGGTGTGACCAACTCACTAAACATGCTATTCACGACATCCACAGCATCACGGATGCTCCCGAGTGAATCATCCACAGCTCCAGTGCCACAATGCGATCTGTCAGAAACTGCAGCCGGATACACTTCCTGCACATGTAGTTTTCAGGGACATTGGAAGCATCCCTGACTTCCCACATAGCACAGGAGGAGTATAGCATGGGTCTGGGCTCTCGTGCTATGACTTAACCTTTAAATTATCCTAACTGGTAACAACGCCAAAGGTTTCTTACTGATAAGAAAAGAAAAAGAAAAAGAAAAACATTAAATACTCAGCAATCCACCAGCCAATCACTTACCCGCTAGGCTGTGACGACACACTTCGATTTCTTTTTGCTTCTTTGTTTACCTTCTGCCCCTGCGCCAGCTGGCTTCTCCCACCTTCTGGGCACCTTTTATGGGCCTCGCTGCTCCCGACCTGCTCCGCTGCGACCTCCCAATGTACTTTTGGGGAGCACTATCCACTAGATGGCGTCAATGTTGGAGACCATTGGGCTGCACGCACGTGTGTGCAGCCCAAGTATAAAAGGCCAGCTGTTTTGTATATTAGTCACTTTGGGCCTTAATAAAGCAGAGCCAAGGTCCTACCTCTTGGAGTTAAACAGTACTCAGTCTAACAGTTATTGCATACACAACATTTGGCGACGAGGCAACAAGAACCTTTGCATGCAAAAATGAGCACACTTGGATTGTTGGAGCGATTTGTGGAAGGAGAAGATTGGGCAGACTTTGTGAGCCGTTTGAGCCAGTCCTTCGTGGCCAACAAAATGGAGGAGGTCAGCAACGCAGATCGGTACCGGGCGGTGTTCCTCACGGTTTGCGGTCCAAAAATTTATGGCCTGATAAAGAATCTACTCCTGCCTGTTAGTCCAACAGAGAAGGTGTATGAAGAATTGTGTACACTGGTACAGGACCACCTTAAGCCAGACGAAGGCATCATCAACTCGAGATACAGATTTTACACGCACGTTTGCTCAGAGAGCCAGAATGCGGCGGAATTCTTTGCCAACCTGAGGCATCTAGCGGGACCGTGTAAGTTCGGGGCTGTGTTGGCAGACATGCTGTGGGACTTCTTTGCAATCGGTGATCCTGCGTAAACAACTGGCAGTGGAGATGTTGGACTTGAACAGGGCCATCACGATCGCTCAGTCATGCATGACGATGGATAGAAGTCCAAAGCAGATATCAGTGACAAATCGAAACTCGGCAAGTACTGTAAATATGATTGATTCGGTGTTCGGCAGAGCGGCACATGGCAGGGCCTACCCGACTGCGTACGCGAAACCTGTGGCTGCCTAAAGTCCGCCAGCGGGAATGCATCCGATTTCTCCGTGTTGGCGTTGTGGGGAAAATCACCGGCACCAGCAGTGCCGATGTAAGCAATATAGTTGCAAAGGCTGTCTGAGAGTGAGGCATCTCCAGCGTAAGTGTCTGCAGATGAGCAAGCGTGCTGCGACACACCACGTGGAGGATGATGGTCAGACGAGCGCGGATCCGGATACGCAATCCGAGATACCAGAGGAGGAAGTGTATGGACTGTACGCGTTCCTAACTAAGAGCAAACCGATAATGATCAACATGAAATTTAATGGGGTGCCGGTATCGATGGAACCGGACACGGGGGCGAGTCAATCGATAATGAGCCAGAGGGCATTCGAAAAGCTGTGGGATACGAAGGCTGTGAGGCCAAGGCTGAGTCCAGTCAATGCCAAGTTGCGCACATACACCAAAGAACTCATAATGTTGATTGGCAATGCCACAATTAAAGTGTCGTATGACGGTGCGGTTCATGAGTTACCGCTATGGATTGTCCCAGGCAATGGCCCAACGCTGTTCAGCAGGAACTGGCTTAAAAAATCAGATGCGATTGGAATGACATCAAGGCATTGTCATCGGAGAAAGATACATGTGCCCAAGTACTGAGCAAGTTCCCCTCACTGTTCGGCAACATCACGGGAGCCAAGGTGCAGATCCACATGGACTCAGATGCAGGACCTGTCCATCATAAAGCTCAGGCAGTTCCGTATTTGATGAGGGAGAAGGTCGAAATCGAACTGGACAGACTCCAGTGTGAAGGGATCATATCACCAGCTGAATTTAATGAATGGGCCAGCCCCATTGTTCCTGTGCTGAAAAGTGATGGCACAGTCAGAATCTGTGGAGACTACAAGGCTATGATCAACAGGGTTTCGAAACAGGATCAGTACCCGTTACCGAAGGCTGATGACTTGTTTGCAATGCTAGCCGGGGGGGAAGTCGTTCACCAAACTGGACTTGACGTCGGCCTACATGACACAGGAGCTGGTCGAGACGTTGAAGAGACTTACGTGCATTAACACACACAAAGGAGTGTTTATTTATCACAGGTGCCCTTTTGGAATTCGCTCGGCTGCAGCAATATTTCAGAGGAACATGGAGAGTCTACTGAAGTCCATTCCCAGAACCATCATGTTCCAAGATGACATCCGGATCACAGGTCATGACTCCGAGGAACAGCTGAACAACCTGGAAGAGGTTCTACATCGTCTGGACAAAGTGGGACTCAGACTGAAACGCTCGAAGTGCGTCTTCATGGCACCAGAGGTTGAATTCCTGGGGAGGAAAATTGTTGCTGATGGCATCAGGCCCACGGACGCGAAAATCAAGGTCATCAAGAATGCACCCAAGCCACAGAATGTGATGGAGCTGCGTTCGTTCCTGGGTCTACTCAACTACTTCGGTAACTTCCTACCTAGATTGAGCACATTATTAGAACCACTGCACATGCTGCTAAGAAAAGGCGACAACTGGGTGGGGGGTGTGTCTCAAGACAGAGCTTTTGAGGAAGCCACAAATCTGCTTTGCTCTAACAAGCTGCTGGTACATTATGACCCATGTAAACGTTTAGTATTGGCCTGTGATGCTTCGTCATATGGAATTGGTTGCGTACTCCAACAAGCTAATGAATCGGGTAAACTTCAGCCAGTTGCGTATGCTTCAAAAAGTTTGTCTAAAGCGGAAAGAGCCTACAGCATGGTAGAAAAAGAAGCACCAGCCTGTGTGTATGGGGTTAAAACGTACCTGTTTGGTCTTCGGTGTGAACTGGAGACAGATCACAAGCCGCTCATTTCACTGTTCTCTGAAAACAAAGGTATCAATACCAATGCTTCATCCCGCATCCAGAGGTGGGCGCTGACATTATCCGCTTATGATTATGTCATTCACCATAGGCCTGGCACCGAGAATTGTGCCGATGCTTTGAGCCGTCTGCCGTTGCCCACACCGGAGGTGGAAACGCCACAACCGGCAGACCTATTGTTAGTTATGGAGGCTTTTGAGAGTGAAGGAACCCCTGTCACAGCTCAACAAGTTAAGACCTGGACCAGCCAGGACCCGATTTTATCAGTGGTGAAGAGTTGCATCCTCAAAGGTGATTGGTCTGCCATACCCAAGCAAATGTGCGAGGAGGCCAAACCTTACATTCATCACAAAGACAAATTGTCTATTCAGTCGGATTGTATACTGTGGGGCAATCGTGTTGTTATACCCAAGAAAGGGAGAGAGAAGTTTGTACGTGAGCTATATAGCACACATCCCGGTATTGTAATGATGAAAGCCATCGCCAGGTCTTATGTATGGTGGCCTGGAATTGACTCTGAGCTGGAATCATGTTGCATCAGTGCAACACTTGCATGCAGCTCAGCAAAGCACCAGCAGAATTGCCGCTGAGTCTGTGGTCGTGGCCGTCCAAACCATGGTCCAGGGTCCTCGTAGACTTTGCTGGTCCCTTCCTGGGGAAGATGTTTTTAGTTGTGGTGGATGCATATTCCAAGTGGATAGAGTGTATAATCATGTCATCCAGCACATCCACAGCTACCATTGAGAATCCCAGTGTCATGTTCGTGACACATGGTCTGCCTGACATCGTTGTTAGCGACAACGAATCGTGCTTCACTAGTCTGGAGTTTCAAGAGTTCATAAAACTCAATGGTATCAAACATAGAAACATAGAAACATAGAAAATAGGTGCAGGAGTAGGCCATTCGGCCCTTCGAGCCTGCACCACCATTCAATGAGTTCATGGTTGATCATTCACCTCAGTACTCCTTTCCTGCTTTCTCTCCATACCCCTTGATCCCTTTAGCCGTAAGGGCCACATCTAACTCCCTCTTGAATATATCCCATGAACTGGCCTCAACAACTCTCTGCGGCAGGGAATTCCACAGGTTAACAACTCTCTGAGTGAAGAAGTTTCTCCTCATCTTAGTCCTAAATGGCTTATCTCTTATCCTTAGACTATGTCCCCTGGTTCTGGACTTCCCCAACATCGGGAACATACTTCCTGCATCTTACCTGTCCAGTCAGAATTGGACAGCTGCACTCCCTCAATAGCAAGAATGTCCTTCCTCAGACTAGGAGAACAAAACTGAACACAATATTCCAGGTGAAGCCTCACTAAGGCCCTGTACAACTGCAGTAAGACCTCCCTGTTCCCCTACTCAAATCCCCTAACTATGAAGGCCAACATGCCATTTGCCTTCTTCACCATCTGCTGTACCTGCATGCCAACTTTCAATGACTGATGTATCATGACACCCAGGTCTCGCTGCACCTCCCCTTTTCCTAATATGCCGCCATTCAGATAATATTCTGCCTTCAGGTTTTTGCCACCAAAGTGAATAACCTCACATTTATCCACATTATACTGCATCTGCCATGCATTTGCCCACTCACCTAACCTGTCCAAGTCACCCTGCAGCCTCTTACCGTCCTCCTCACAGCTCACACCACCACTCAGCTTAGTGTCATCTGCAAACTTGGAGATATTACACTCAATTCCTTCATCTAAATCATTAATGTATATTATAAATAGCTGGGGTCCCAGCACTGAGCCCTGTGTCACCCAACTAGTCACTGCCTGCCATTCTGAAAAGGACCCGTTTATCCCGACTCTCTGCTTCCTGTCTGCCAACCAGTTCTCTATCCACGTCAGTACATTACCCCCAATACCATGTACTTTAATTTTGCACACCAATCTCTTGTGTGGGACCTTGTCAAAAGCCTTTTGAAAGTCCAAATACACCACATCCACTGGTTCTCCCTTGTCTACTCTACCAGTTACATCCTCAAAAAATTCTGGAAGATTTGTCAAGCATGATTTCCCTTTCATAAATCCATGCTGACTTGGATCGATCCTTCAACAATTCGCTGATGGAGAAGATTGGGATGCCTTTGAAGAAAGGCTCAAACACTTTTTCATTGCAAATGACCTGCAGGGTCAAACCAACCTCGCTGGATGATAAGCGCCGAGCTATCCTGCTCAGCAGTTGTGGGCCCAGTGTCCATGGCCTTGTCAGGGACCTGCTAGCCCCAGCAAAGACAACAACCAAAATGTACACGGAGCTCGTAACAATGATACAGGAACAGCTCAAACCTAAAGAGAGCATCCTCACAGCCAGACACCGGTTCTACACCCACCAGCGGCCCGAAGGTCAAGAAATCACATAATATGCTGCAGACCTCAGATGATCGGCTGCACCGTGTGATTTTGGCGACCACCTCACCGAAGCACCGAGGGACATCTTCGTTATCGGAATTGGCCACATGGGCCTTCTCCACAGGCTGCTCTCCGTGGACACTAGGGTCACCCTGCAGAAGGCAAATAACGTCAGCCAGGCATTCGCGGCCTCGGCCTGCGATTCCCAGAGGATGACTCACCCCCAGGTCTCTAACCCGACGAGTACAGTGAACCGACTGGCGCCTTTCAGAGGCAAGGCTGCTGCCCCGAGTCCTGCAACCCTGAGTCCGTCACATGGACCAACCGGCCAGCCCCATGCTGGTACTGTGGAGGGAATCACAGGGCCCACCAGTATCGATACAGAGACTATACTTGCAAAGGCTGTAACGCTAAGGGCCATCTCCAGCGAATGTGTAGAAGAACCTTTACTCACCGAGTCGCTGAAGAATTGGCCGATCTCCTGGGCTCCAGCACTGATGAAGAGGAAGAGAGAGTCTATGATGTGGCTCAGCCCCAGGAAGAGGTGTACGGAGTGTATACCTGCTCCACCGAGAGTTCCCCGTGGAAAATGGAAGTCGAAATCAACGGTGTTCCAGTCTCGATGGAGGGCGACACAGGGGCGAGCCAATCGCTGATGAACCAGGCGGCCTTTGAGAAACTCTGGGACAATCCCACCCAACGACCTAAAATGCTCCCGATCCAGGAGAAGCTGCTCACCTATACGAACGGCACCATCCCAGTCATTGGCTGCGTGGATGTCCAGGTGTCCCATGGCGGTGCGATGCACAAGTTACCTTTGTGGATCGTAGCTGGTGATGGTCCAATGCTGCTGGGAAGAAGATGGATGAAACAAATCCAAATCTGTCGGAGCGACGAAAGCCTCCATGTTTACGCCGATTGATGTCCTACGTGGCCCCAAATTTGGATCCATCACAGCATCTGAAGATCCTACCGTCCTACTCGACTCCGTGGTGACGACACAGACCGCACAACTCAACGGTGAGAGGATCCAACCCAAACGACCAGACCTCACCTTCCGGGCTCCAGTGACAGGACTCCGAGGGAAGAAGGTAAATTCCCGGCTTCCGTGGCAGAACCTGGTGAGAAAAGGATCACCACAGCCTGCCTCGTGGAGAGAGAGAAGATGGTGCCCGCACCACGAGGTGAAACACCTGAAATCAAGATGTCCCGGACCAGACCACCAGGGGCAGCGTTGAGGGAGGAACACGTGATGCCGAGCAGCGAACCGGATTGGGGTAAAGATTGCAAGGCCCTTTTAAAGGAGACCGGCAACCCAGAACAATTAAAGGGACAGTTCCACTCTTTGTACAGCGATGCCGGGGATACTAATGAAAAAGGTGTAATTAACAAACGCAAGCATACAAATGTACTTTTGAACATCGATGCCAGTAGGATACAGGAAAGTGATGTAATCGACAAATGCGAAAGTGTAAAGACAACTAACAATGCCGAGTCAGCTGATTGTGGTCGGAGCCAATGTATCATGAATGTAAATAATGGAATGTTATGTGATGCCGGGTTCTACATGTACGCCGACAAAACCAAGGGCAACCTCCGGTGGGAAGCACCGAGGTCCAGCGGGGTACCCGATCATGTCGCCTGCACCTCCGGGACCAATGTGATGCCCCAGGGAGTGTGGACACACACACACAGGGAGCGTACCCATGGCAGGGCCAGTGATCAGCGGACGGCACAGGAACCACCACTGGTACCCTGCCCCAGATCAGCCCTAACTCTCTGGCCACCAGGCCCAGCACCAGGAGCAAGAGGCCAGCACCCTCCAACCCTCCCGACGGGACCTGGGATGACCAGACTCCCACCACCGCTGAAGGGCAGCAGGGAGAGCCTGCAGCCCTCAAAGGAGGACAGGGAGGCCACACATTCCTGCAAAGGCCCTGAGACTGAGCCAGGCGAGTGATCCGAGCCCACCCAGCTGGCAGGGGGCACAGTGCGGTCACTCTGGAACTAGCGTCCTCACCCACCTGCACCTACACCCCAGGGGCAAGACTGTGATACCACGTATGTACCTTATCTGTAATATGTACTTGCCCCACTACTGCAGAACCCAAACAGTGAGATAACTAATCCGATTCTTTATTCCCTGTACATTTATGCCAATGCGGATGTCGAGCCAAACACATGGTCTATGGAGGGCGGGGGAGGGGGGGGAAATGGATGTATGTCGCCATGGATACACATGGATCACACCCAGAACCCACACAACCCCCACTGCAACCTCCAACCCTCCACTGCTGACCATTTCCCAATTTCATGGCAACAAGGACTTGGGGGCCTTCAGGGAGAGAGCCATTCCCAAGCACAGACAACGTGCAAGGGCTTTGGGCACTGAAGTCGAGGGCCAGAGCACACAGTGCAAAGGCCAGTGGTACAAGACTTAGGGGGGAGTGATGTTGTGTATGTATAATGTATGTACAGTTACATTAGACCACGGAATGTATCTTCACACTGTACCTGTACCACCAGAGGGCGCTACTGGTGGAGACATAAAGGTCACCTGTACACTGCAGGTAACCCAGTATAAAAGGGAGCTCACCTCACTGTATCTTCACTCAGGGAGCTGCAATAAATAGACGAAGGTCACAGCAGTTCAAGTACCATACCTTACCTCATGGAGTCATTACTAGAGTGCTTACACATATAACAAGAGGACTCAGTGGTCATCAGTGGATCGGGAATTTCAATCACTGACATGTTCAATGAAAATGGACTTTCAATCCCTGACGTGGCCATTGCCACTCCCACCAAGTCAACCGCCCAGCCACCAGTCACAACAGACTCTGAACACTCAGCCAAGGCTGGAGTTGAACTGAGACGGTCAACTCGGGAGCGTAAAACATCGGACCGTCTCAATTTGTAAAAGACTGTGTTAATATCTCAGAGGGGGGTATTGAAATATATATACTTTTGGGATCACTAGCCACTAGATGGCGTCACTGTTGGAGGCCATTGGGTTGCACGCACGTGTATGCAGCCCAAGTATAAAAGGCCAGCCATGTTGTATATTAGTCACTTTGGGCCTTAATAAAGCAGAGCCAAGGTCATACCTCTTGGAGTTAATCAGTACTCAGTCTAACAGTTATTGCATACACAACACTTCCACTGAAGGCCGGAAAAATGTGCATGTAGATAATCACCGATACTTTAGGCCAATGTCTAAATCAGCAAAGCAGCATGGTTGGCAGTAACTCTGGGTTTGATACAAGCCCCACTTCTGGTTTAGGGTTCGAGTTTGCACATGTGCGGGACGGAGGGGGCAGAGTCCGGGGTGCACATGCTCAGAAGGACACACAAACTACCGTTGGAAATAATCACTCTGAAATTATCCCACAGCCACTATTTCGAAGAAGAGCAGGGAAGTTCTCCCCGGTGTCCTGGGGCCAATATTTATCCCTCAATCAACATCACTAAAACAGATTACCTGGTCATTATCACACTGCTGTGTGTAGGAGCTTGCTGTGCGTACATTTGGCTGCTGCGTTTCCCACATTACAACAATGAGCTATACTCCAAAAGTACTTCATTGGCTGTAAAGCGCTTTGGGCCGACCCGAGGATGTGAAAGGTGCTATAGAAATGCATGGATTTCTTTTAAGCTCCTGCTCTGGCCCCTGCTGCCCTGAATTCTAAGCTGGTGGTCTGAGCAGGCGAGAGGGTCACAGTGTCCTCACTAGGCCCCCACTGCTGCACTGACTGCTGGCCTGAGCGGGAAATCCGTTCCGGTTTACCCGGCAGGTGAAGATATCGGGGCGAGGCAACGGGAGCAGCAGGTTCACACAGAGACTACAGCAACTGAAACAGGCCACTGGGCCCCCCCGCTCCGTGCCGGGGTTTATGCTCCACACCAGCCCCCTCCCACCCCTCTCCATCTCACCCCATCACCATATCCCTCTGTTCCCTTCTCCCCCATGTGTTTATCCAGCTTCCCCTTAAATACATCGATACTATTCACCTCAACCCCTCCCTGTGGCAGCGAGTTCCACATTCTCACCGCTCTCCGGGGAAAGAGGTTTCTCCTGAATTCCCCTTTGGGTTTATTAGTGACTGCCTTAGTGATAAGGGGGAACATATTCTCTACATCTACCCCCTTCATAATCTTAAAGACCTCTATCAGGTCACCGCTCAATCTTTTTTCCAGGTAAAAGAGCCTCAGCCTGTTCAATCTTTAACATTCACTCCCTCCACCACCGGCGCCCCCTGGCTGCAGTGTGCGCCATCTACAAGATGCACTGCAGCAACTCGCCAAGGCTTCTTCGGCAGCACCTCCCAAACCCACGACCTCTACCACCTAGAAGGACAAGGGCAGCAGGTACATGGGAACACCACCACCTCCACGTTCCCCTCCCAGTCACACACCATCCTGACTGGGAAATATATCGGCTGTTCCTTCATCGTCGCTGGGTCACAATCCTGGAACTCCCTCCCTAACAGCACTGTGGGAGCACCTTCACCACACGGACTGCAGCGGTTCAAGAAGGCGGCTCACCACCACCTTCTCAAGGGGCAATTAGGGACGGGCAATAAATGTCATCATCATCATAGGCAGTCCCTCGGAATCGAGGAAGACTCGCTTCCACTCTAAAAGTGAGTTCTCAGGTGACTGAACAGTCCAATACGGGAATTACAGTCTCTGTCACAGGTGGGACAGACAGTGGTTGAGGGAAGGGGAGGGTGGGACTGGTTTGCCGCACGCTCCTTCCGCTGCCTGCGCTTGATTTCTGCATGCTCTCGGCGACGAGACTCGAGGTGCTCAGCGCCCTCCCGGATGCACTTCCTCCACTTAGGGCGGTCTTTGGCCAGGGACTCCCAGGTGTCAGTGGGGATGTTGCACTTTATCAGGGGGGCTTTGAGGGTGTCCTTGAAACGGACAAGAAATGCTGGCCTTGTCAGTGATGCCCATGTCTCGGAATGACTTTTTTAAAAGGCTAAAATTGGGGCAACTGGCCCCGACAGACTCTACCCCGGAGAGGTGTTCCACACCCCTCTGTGTCTGGATTTATACCCCGATCCCAGAGATGAAAGGACGGTGTGCAATGTTTAAGTCGGATGGTTTACACACCACTTAAGCTGAAAAATTACATCTAAAAATAAATGTTCTTGACATGCTTCATATGAAAGAGCCAGCTTTTACTGTCTCCCAATTGTTCAGTGTGACTGTGATTTCTGTAAAGTTCCATGTGAAAGGGATGATGGATTTTTAAACAGACCCATTTGTGTCTATTCTAAACTTAAATTTGTTCAGCGTGATTGCTTGTCTGTTAAATTGCAGAGAGCAGTCACACGATTCATTCCGTGTGCAAGACACACATCTCCGCAAAATTACTTACTGACATTATCGTTGCAGCTTCACTTAAAGCCAGGATATGTTTGTGACTGGGTGGGGCAGGGTCAGTCTCTGTTCTTTCACCCTCTGGGAGCGAGGGTCAAAGCCGGTCCCTGATCGAAGGGGGCGAAGGGGTCCATCAGAATTTTATATGTTTCTATGAGATCCCCTCTCATTCTTCTAAATTCCAGTGAATATAAGCCTAGTCGATCCAGTCTTGCTTCATATGTCAGTCCTGCCATCCCTGGAATCAGTCTGGTGAACCTTCGCTGCACTCCCTCAATAGCAAGAACGTCCTTCCTCAGATTAGGAAACCAAAACTGAACACAATATTCCAGGTGAGGTCTCATCAAGGCCCTGTACAACTGCAGTAAGACCTCCCTGTTCCTATACTCAAATCCCCTGGCTATGAAGGCCAACATACCATTTGCCTTCTTCACCGCCTGCTGTACCTGCATGCCAACTTTTAATGACTGATGTACCATGACACCCAGGTCTCATTGCACCTCCCCTTTTACTAATCTGTCACCATTCAGATAATAATCTGTCTTTCTGTTTATACCACCAAAGTGGATAACCTCACATTTATTCACATTATACTGCATCTGCCATGCATTTTCCCATTCACCTAACCTGTCCAAGTCACCCTGCAGCCTCCTAGCATCCTCCTCACAGCTCACACCGTCACCCAGCTTAGTGTTGTCATGTATTTAACCATCTTGCAATGACATACTCATGTAATTGTAACTCATGTACACTGCACCTGTACCCTAGAAATGCACACCCTGACCACAGGGGGTGAACTTGCGGGAGACACTCCTCACCTGGGTTTCCAGGTATAAAAGGGGAAGTCCCACCCAGGGTCAGCACTCCTTGGTCCTGGCAATAAAAGGTGAAGGTCACAGAGTGATCGTGTCTGATATATCTATGCCTCGTGTGAGTTTGTGGTAAGGTGCAAGGACACTACATTTGGCGATGAGAAACATAAGAACATAAGAACATAAGAATTAGGAACAGGAGTAGGTCATCTAGCCCCTCGAGCCTGCTCCGCCATTCAACAAGATCATGGCTGATCTGGCCGTGGACTCAGCTCCACTTACCCGCCCGCTCCCCGTAACCCTTAATTCCCTTATTGGTTAAAAATCTATCTATCTGTGACTTGAATACATTCAATGAGCTAGCCTCAACTGCTTCCTTGGGCAGAGAATTCCACAGATTCACAACCCTCTGGGAGAAGAAATTCCTCCTCAAGTCGGTTTTAAATTGGCTCTCCCGTATTTTGAGGCTGTGCCCCCTAGTTCTAGTCTCCCCGACCAGTGGAAACAACCTCTCTGCCTCTATCTTGTCTATCCCTTTCATTATTTTAAATGTTTCTATAAGGTCACCCCTCATTCTTCTGAACTCCAACGAGTAAAGACCCAGTCTACTCAATCTATCAACATAAGGTAACCCCCTCATCTCCGGAATCAGCCTAGTGAAACGTCTCTGTACCCGCTCCAAAGTTAGTATTACTTCCTTAAATAAGGTGACCAAAACTGCATGCAGTACTCCAGGTGCGGCCTCACCAATACCCTGTACAGTTGCAGCAGGACCTCCCTGCTTTTGTACTCCATTCCTCTCGCAATGAACGCCAACATTCCATTCGCCTTCCTGATTACCTGCTGCACCTGCAAACTAACTTTTTGGGATTCATGCACAAGGACCCCCAGGTCCCTCTGCACCGCAGCA
Organism: Pristiophorus japonicus; assembly: GCF_044704955.1. Taxonomy (NCBI): domain Eukaryota; kingdom Metazoa; phylum Chordata; class Chondrichthyes; family Pristiophoridae; genus Pristiophorus; species Pristiophorus japonicus. The sequence goes on along the minus strand of NC_091986.1, from coordinate 222,479,847 downwards.
TGTTGTAATTTCTCCCCATTCAAATAATAGTCCCTTTTATGTTTTTTTTCCCAAGGTGGATGACCTCACACTTTCCGACATTGTATTACATCTGCCAAATCTTAGCCCATTCGCTTAACCTATCTAAATCTCTTTGCAGCCTCTCTGTGTCCTCTGCACAACCCACTTTCCCACTAATCTTTGTGTCATCTGCAAATTTTGTTACACTACACTCTGTCCCCTCTTCCAGGTCATCTATGTATATTGTAAACAGTTGTGGTCCCAGCACCGATCCCTGTGGCACACCACTAACCACTGATTTCCAACCCGAAAAGGACCCATTTATCCTGACTCTCTGCTTTCTGTTCGCCAGCCAATTCTCTATCCATGCTAATACATTTCCTCTGACTCCGCGTACCTTTATCTTCTGCAGTAACCTTTTGTGTGGCACCTTATCGAATGCCTTTTGAAAGTCCAAATACACCACATCCATCGGTACACCTCTATCCACCATGCTCGTTATATCCTCAAAGAATTCCAGTAAATTAGTTAAACATGATTTCCCCTTCATGAATCCATGTTGCGTCTGCTTGATTGCACTATTCCTATCTAGATGTCCCGCTATTTCTTCCTTAATGATAGTTTCAAGCATTTTCCCCACTACAGATGTTAAACTAACCAGCCTATAGTTATCTGCCTTTTGTCTGTCCCCTTTTTTAAACAGAGGCATTACATTAGCTGCTTTCCAATCCGCTGGTACCTCCCCAGAGTCCAGAGAATTTTGGTAGATTATAACGAATGCATCTGCTATAACTTCCGCCATCTCTTTTAATATCCTGGGATGCATTTCATCAGGACCAGGGGACTTGTCTATCTTGAGTCCCATTAGCCTATCCAGCACTACCCCCCTAGTGATAGTGATTGTCTCCAGGTCCTCCCTTCCCACATTCCTGTGACCAGCAATTTTTGGCATGGTTTTTGTGTCTTCCACTGTGAAGACTGAAGCAAAATAATTATTTAAGGTCTCAACCATTTCCACATTTCCCATTATTAAATCCCCCTTCTCATCTTCTAAGGGACCAACATTTACTTTAGTCATTCTTTTCCGTTTTATATATCTATAAAAGCTTTTACTATCCGTTTTCATGTTTTGCGCAAGTTTACCTTCTTAATCTATCTTTCCTTTCTTTATTGCTTTCTTAGTCATTCTTTGCTGTCGTTTAAAATGTTCCCAATCTTCTAGTTTCTCACTAACCTTGGCCACCTTATACGCATTGGTTTTTAATTTGATACCCTCCTTTATTTCCTTGGTTATCCACGGCTGGTTATCCCTTCTCTTACCGCCCTTCTTTTTCACTGGAATATATTTTTGTTGAGCATTATGAAAGAGCTCCTTAAAAGTCCTCCACTGTTCCTCAATTGTGCCACCGTTTAGTCTGTGTTTCCAGTCTACTTTAGCCAACTCTGCCCTCATCCCACTGTAGTCCCCTTTGTTTAAGGCTAGTACGCTCGTTTGAGACACCCTCAATCTGTATTACCAATGTCTGATCACTCATTCCGAGAGGATCTTTTGCTAGGAGATCGTTTATTATTCCTGTCTCATTACACAGGACCAGATCTAAGATAGCTTGCTCCCTTGTAGGTTCTGTAAAATACTGTTCTAAGAAACAATCCCGTATGCATTCTATGAATTCCTCCTCCAGGCTACCCCATGCGATTTGATTTGACCAATCGATATGTAGGTTAAAATCCCCCATGATTACTGTCGTTCCTTTTTCACATGCCTCCATTATTCCCTTGATTATTGCCCGCCCCACCGTGAAGTTATTATTTGGGGGCCTATAAACTACACCCACCAGTGACTTTTTCCCCTTACTATCTCTAATCTCCACCCACAATGATTCAACATTTTGTTCATTGGAGCCAATATCGTCTCTCACAACTGCCCTGATATCATCCTTTATTAACAGAGCTACCCCACCTCCTTTCCCTTCTTGTCTATCTTTCCGAATCGTCAGATACCCCTGTATGTTTAATTCCCAGTCTTGGCCACCCTGCAACCATGTTTCTGTAATGGCCACCAAATCATACCCATTTGCAAGGATTTGTGCCGTCAACTCATTTACTTTATTTCGAATGCTGCGTGCGTTTAGGTAGAGTGTTTTAATACTACTTTTTAAACCATGATTTTTAGTTTTGACCCCACCTGCAGCCCCTTTATATTCAGTGGCCCTTTTTGTTTTTTGCCTTGGGATTCTCTGCCCTCCACTTTTACTCATCTCCTTTCTGTCTTTTGCTTTTGTCTCCTTTTTGTTTCCCTCTGTCTCCCTGCATTGGTTCCCATCCCCCTGCCATATTAGTTTAACTCCTCCCCAACAGCACGAGCAAACACTCCCCCTAGGACATTGGTTCCGGTCCTGCCCAGGTGCAGACCGTCCAGTTTGTACTGGTCCCACCTCCCCCAGAACCGGTTCCAATGCCCCAGGAATTTGAATCCCTCCCTGCTGCACCACTGCTCAAGCCACGTATTCATCTGCGCTATCCTGCGATTCCTACTCTGACTAGCACATGGCACTGGTAGCAATCCCGAGATTACTACTTTTGAGGTCCTACCTTTTAATTTAGCTCCTAGCTCCTTAAATTCGTCTCGTAGGACCTCATCCCTTTTTTTACCTATGTCGTTGGTACCAATGTGCACCACGACAACTGGCTGTTCACCCTCCCTTTTCAGAATGTCCTGCACCCGCTCTGAGACATCCTTGACCCTTGCACCAGGGAGGCAACATAATATCCTAGAGTCTTGGTTGCGGCTGCAGAAACGCCTATCTATTCCCCTTACAATTGAATCCCCTATCACTATCGCTCTCCCACTCTTTTTCCTGCCCTCCTGTGCAGCAGAGCCAGCCATGGTGTCATGAACTTGGCTGCTGCTGCCCTCTCCTGATGAGTCATCCCCCTCAACAGTACTCAAAACCGAATCACCGAACCACGAGGATGGCCACCGGTGGCACAGAGGAATGTTACTGTGTGGGTGAGGACTGGGATGACTTCGTGGAAAGACTCCAGCAGAGCTTTGTCACGAAGGACTGGCTGGGAGCGACAGCGGCTGACAAGTGGAGGGCGCATCTACTGACCAGCTGTGGTCCACAGACGTATGCGCTGATGAAAGACCTGCTCGCACCCCAAAAGCCGGCGGACAAGTCCTTTGAAGAGCTCAGCCAGCTGATCAGTGAGCATCTCAAGCCGGCGAGTAGCGTACACATGGCCCGGCACCGGTTCTACACTCACCGGCGTCGGGAGGGACAAAACATCTCGGACTTCGTGACAGAACTGCGGCGCTTGGCCAGTCTCTGTAAGTTCTCCGATGCCTGCAGGGGGGAGATGTTAAGGTTCTTTTTCAGCGAATGCATTAATCATGCCGGCATTTTCAGGACACTCATAAAGACTAAGGACTTGACTTTAGAAGGGGCGGCGTTGATAGCTCAGACCTTTCTGGCAGGGGAAGAGGAGACCAAGCTAATTTACGCACACAGCCCTGGTCCCAATGTGGCGACGGACCAGGGAGTTAACATGGGGCACGCAGCTCGGGACCCCGCAGGCAGGCAAGGGCATTTCGAAACCGCCCAGGCAGCAACAGGCTCTAGGGTGGGCCCGCGACAAGGACAATGGAAAGGGGATCGGCAATTCACGCCATCTCGAGGAACATTGCATCCCGCGATGGGACCATTAACACCCACCATCAGAGTGCTTAGAAACAGCCAAATGGGCAATCAGAGAGGAATGCCTGGTAATTGTCCTTTTGTTAACAGCAATCTCAATCTCAGCTCATGCTGGAGGTGCGGGGGTAAACACACTGCGAGAAGCTGCAGGTTCCAGCAATATACCTGTAGGATTTGTAATGTTAGTGGACACCTGACCAGGATGTGCAAAAAGGCAGTAGCGAGGCTAATCTGTGAGACAGAGGAACCAGACGAGGGGTCTGAAATGCAGGATGAGGCCTGGGATAAAGCCATGGATGCTGAAGTTCAGCGGGTTCATGTGGCTGACATCCACAGCTCATACACTAAAACATCACCCATGATGATGAAAGTTTTACTGAATGGCATCCCGGTGCACATGGAGCTGGATACGGGAGCTAGCCTGTCACTCATGAGCGCCCAACAATTTGAGAGACTATGGCCACACAGAGTAAGCAGGCCCAAACTGGAACGCATTGAGACGCAGCTACGGACGTACACCAAAGGGATCATCCCAGTGCTGGGCAGTGCAAACTTGGTGGTAACACATAATGGATCACAGAACCGGCTGCCACTCTGGAAGGTTCCGGGAAATGGCCCCGCGCTCTTGGGGAGGAGTTGTCTAGCTCAGATGAATTGGAAATGGGAGGATGTGTACGCCATTTCATCCGTGGAGCGAAGTTCATGCTCACAGGTCCTGCAAAAATTCGGGTCACTATTTCAACCCGGTGTCGGAATGTTCAAGGGCACTAAAGTAGTGATACGCATCACTCCGGATGCCAGACCAGTGCACCACAAAGCCAGAGCGTTGCCGTATGTGATGTGTGAAAAAATTGAATGTGAACTGGACAGGCTGCTCAGAGAGGGCATAATTTCGGCCGTTGAATTCAGTGACTGGGCAAGTCCCATCATTCCCCTCCTCAAAGCAGATGTCTCGGTCAGGATTTGTGGCGACTACAAAGCCACCATCAACCGAGTATCACTGCAAGACCAATACCCGCTTCTGAGAGCGGAGGACCTTTTTGCCACGCTGGCAGGTGGCAAGCTGTTCACGAAGTTGGACCTCACTCCGGCCGACATGACTCAGGAACTGGCTGAAGAATCCAAGCTTCTGACCATCATCACGACACACAAGGGATTATTTATCTACAACATGTGTCCGTTCGGCATTCGATCAGCAGCAGCTATCTTTCAGAGAAACATGGAAAGCTCGCTCAAATCCATTCCTGGAACGATCGTATTCCAGGACGACATTCTTATAAAAGGTCGAGATACCGATGAACACCTCCACAACCTGGAGGAGGTGCTACGCCGACTGGACCGGGTAGGCCTGCAACTGAAAAAGGCCAAGTGTGTGTTTTTGGCCCCAGAGGGGAGGAGGGTTGCCGCAGACGGGATCCGGCCCACTGAATCAAAAACAGAGGTGATCCGCCGGGCGCCCAGGCCCGGAAACACATCGGAGTTGTGATCATTCCTGGGACTTTTGAACTATTTTGAACATTGTTGGAGCCATTACACATGGTCCTGCGTAAAGGGTGTGAATGGTTTTGTGGGGACTGTCAAGAACGGGCTTTCAATAAGGCGAGGAACCTGCTGTGTTCCAACAAACTGTTGACTTTGTATGACCCCTGTAAAAAACTGGTTTTAACATGCGATGCATCGTCCTATGGGGTTGGGTGTGTGTTGCAGCAGGGTAACGATGACGACCGACTACAGCCGGTGGCTTACGCCTCCAGGTCGCTCTCCCAGGCAGAGCGTGGATATGGCATGGTTGAGAAGGAAACACTCGCGTGTGTGTACGGTGTGAAAAAGATGCACCAGTACCTTTTGGTAGACAGTTCGAGCTAGAGACGGACCACAAGCCGTTAACATCCTTGTTGTCCGACAGCAAGGCTGTCAACGCCAATGCGTCAGCTCGCATACAGCGATGGGCCCTCACGCTGGCTGCGTATGACGACACCATACGGCACCGGCCAGGCACCGAAAATTGCGCTGACGCGCTCAGCAGGCTCCCACTGGCCACCACCGAGGGGGCGTCGGAGCAGAGTGCCGAGATGGTCATGGCCGTTGAGGCTTTTGACACTGCGGGCTCCCCCATCACAGCCCGCCAGATCAAACTCTGGACCAACAGAGACCCCCTCCTATCCATGATAAAGAAATGTGTCCTGATTGGGGACTGGGCGCCCGCACACAGGGCATGCCCCGAGGAGGTCAGGCCGTTTCAGAGACAGATGGATGAGCTCTCCGTCCAAGCCAACTGCCTGCTATGGGGCAGCCGGGTAGTCATGCCCCAGAGTGGAAGGGAAGAGTTCATCAGGGAACTCCACAGCGAGCACCCTGGCATTGTGTTAATGAAGGCCATTGCCCGGTCACATGTATGGTGGCCGGGGATTGACTCAGACCTGGAACACTGGGTTCGCAGGTGCACGACATGTGCCCAGCTGGGCAATGCCCCCAGGGAGGCCCCACTCAGCCCGTGGCCCTGGCCCACCAGACCATGGTCACGTATTCACGTAGACTATGCGGGCCCGTTCATGGGGAAAATGTTCCTGATCATTGTCGATGCATGCTCGAAGTGGATCGAGTGCATCATATCGAACTCGTGCACGACATCCATCACAGTGGAGAGTCTGCGTATGGTTTTCGCGACCCATGGCTTGTCGGACATTCTTGTCAGCGACAATGGCCCGTGTTTCACCAGCCATGAATTCCAGGAGTTTATGTCGGGCAATGGGATCAAACATGTCCGGACAGCGCCGTTCAAGCTGGCTTCCAATGGCCAGGCAGAACGGGCGGTCCAAGTCATAAAACAGGGCATGCTACACATCCAAGGACCCTCCCTTCAGTACCGCCTATCGCGCCTCCTGCTGGCCTACAGGTCCCGCCCGCACTCGCTCACGGGAGTCCCACCAGCAGAACTCCTCATGAAACGCATGCTCAAGACGCGGCTGTCCCTCATTCACCCAGCCCTGGCAGACATTGTTAAGAGCAAGCGCCAGTCCCAAACCGAGCTCCATGATCGAGGCTCAAGGGGGAGGTGTATAGAAATAGATGACCCGGTATTTGTTCTCAACCATGCTTTGGGACCCAAGTGGCTTGAGGGCACCGTAATTGGAAAAGAAGGAAATAGAGTCATGGTGGTCCAACTAAACAATGGGCAGATATACCGCAAACACTTGGATCAAGTAAGAAAAGGTTCAGCATAGACACGGAGGAACCTGAAGAAGAGCATGATGAGATAGCACCCACACCACTGCCAGTGGATGAGCAACAAGGACAGTCCTCAGCATGCACAGTCCCTGTGGCCAGACCGGACAGGCCGGAATCACCTCAAGTGACAGAGACACATACCGAGGCTCAGCCACCAGAGCCACAACTGCGGCGCTCCACGAGAGAGCGCAGACCACCTAACAGATTTAACCTCTGAAACTAAAAGACTTAAGGGGGGAGGTGATGTCATGTATGTAACCATCTTGCAATGACATAGTCATGTAACTGTAACTCATGTACACTGTACCTGTACCCTAGAAATGCACACCCTGACCACAGGGGGTGAACTTACGGGAGACACTCCTCACCTGGGTTTTCAGGTATAAAAGGGGAGGTCCCACCCAGGGTCAGCACTCCTTGGTCCTGGCAATAAAGCTGAAGGTCACAGAGTGACCGTGTCTGATATATATATGCCTCGTGTGAGTTTGTAGTAAGGTGCAGTGACACTACACTCCCCAGTCTCTCTCTCTCCATCCCCAGCCTCTCTCTCTCTCTCTTTCTCTCTCCCCCCAGTCTCTCTCTCTCTCTCTTTCTCTCTCTCCCCCCAGTCTCTCTCTCTCCCTCCCCAGTCTCTCTCTCTCTCGCTCTCCCCAGTCTCTTTCCCCAGCTCTCTCTTGCTCCCTCTCGCCAGTCTCTCTCCCTAGTCTCTCTCTCGCTCTCTCTCGTTCCCTCTCTCCCCACTGTCTCTCTCTCTCTCTCTCCCCAGTCTCTCTCTATCGCACTCTCTCCCCCCGCCCCCAGCCCCTCTCTCTCTCTCTCTTTCTCCCCCCAGTCTCTTTCTCTCTCTCCCCCTGAAAACTTAGAGATATTACACTCAATTCCTTCATCTAAATCATTGATGTATATTGTAAAAAGCTGGGGTCCCAGCACTGAGCCCTGCGGCACTCCACTAGTCACTGCCTCCCATTCTGAAAAGGACCCGTTTATTCCCACTCTTTGCTTCCAGTCTGCCAACCGGTTCTCTATTCACGTCAGTACATTACCCCCAATACCATGTGCTTTAGAATCATAGAAACATAGAAACTGGGTGCAGGAATAGGCCATTCGGCCCTTCGAGCCTGCACCGCCATTCAATGAGTTCATGGCTGAACATGCAACCTCAGTTCCCCATTCCTGCTTTCTCGCCATACCCCTTGATCCCCCGAGTAGTAAGGACTATATCTAACTCCTTTTTGAATATATTTAGTGAATTGGCCTCAACAACTTTCTGTGGTAGAGAGTTCCACAGGTTCACCACTCTCTGGGTGAAGAAGTTTCTCCTCATCTCGGTCCTAAATGGTTTACCCCTTATCCTTAGACTGTGACCCCTGGTTCTGGACTTCCCCAACATTGGGAACATTCTTCCTGCATCTAACCTGTCTAAACCCATCAGAATTTTAAACGTTTCTATGAGGTCCCCTCTCATTCTTCTGAACTCCAGTGAATACAAGCCCAGTTGATCCAGTCTTTCTTGATATGTCAGTCCCGCCATCCCAGGAATCAGTCTGGTGAACCTTCGCTGCACTCCCTCAATAGCAAGAATGTCCTTCCTCAAGTTAGGAGACCAAAACTGTACACAATACTCCAGGTGTGGCCTCACCAAGGCCCTGTACAACTGTAGTAACACCTCCCTGCCCCTGTACTCAAACCCCTCGCTATGAAGGCCAACATGCCATTTGCTTTCTTAACCGCCTGCTGTACCTGCATGCCAACCTTCAATGACTGATGTACCATGACACCCAGCTCTCGTTGCACCTCCCCTTTTCCTAATCTGTCACCATTCAGATAATAGTCTGTCTCTCTGTTTTTACCACCAAAGTGGATAACCTCACATTATACTTCATCTGCCATGCATTTGCCCACTCACCTAACCTATCCAAGTCAGTCTGCAGCCTCATAGCATCCTCCTTGCAGCTCACACTGCCACCCAACTTAGTGTCATCCGCAAATTTGGAGATACTACATTTAATCCCCTCGTCTAAATCATTAATGTACAGTGTAAACAGCTGGGGCCCCAGCACAGAACCTTGTGGTACCCCACTAGTCACTGCCTGCCATTCTGAAAAGTCCCCATTTACTCCTACTCTTTGCTTCCTGTCTGACAACCAGTTCTCAATCCACGTCAGCACACTACCCCCAATCCCATGTGCTTTAACTTTGCACATTAATCTCTTGTGTGGGACCTTGTCGAAAGCCTTCTGAAAGTCCAAATATACCACATCAACTGGTTCTCCCTTGTCCACTCTACTGGAAACATCCTCAAATTTGATTTTGCAAAGAGAGAGAGAGAAAGACTGAGACAGAGAGAGAACATGAGATAGTAAGATACTAGAGAGGCAGAGATAAAGAAAGAGAGACTTGCATTTCTATAGTGCCGTACAATCATAGAATGGTCACGGCACAGCAAGAGGCCATTCGGCCCGTCGAGCCTGTGCCGGCTCTCTGCAGGAGCACCTCAGCCAGTCCCCCTCCCCCACCCTTTCCCCGGGGCCCTGACAATCTTTTTCCTTCAGGTACTTATCCAACTCCCGTTTGAAAGCCACGATTGAGTCTGCCCTCCCCCACCCTCTCAGGCAGCGCATTCCAGATCCTAACCACTCGCTGCGTAAAAACGTTTTTCCTCATGTCACCTTTGGTTCTTCTGACAATTACCTTAAATCTGTGTCCTCTGGTTCCCGACCCTTCCACCAATGGGAACAGTCTCTATCTCTCTACTCTGTCCAGACCCCTCATGATTTTGAACACCTCGATCAAATCTCCTCTCAACCTTCTCTGCTCCAAGGAGAACAACCCCAGCTTCTCCAGTCTATCCACATCACTGAAGTCCCTCATCCCTGCAACCATTCTCGTAAATCTTTTCTGCTCCCTCTCTAAGGCCTTCACATCCTTCCTAAAGTATGGTGCCCAGAATTGGACACAATACTCCATCTGGGGCCGAACCAGTGTTTTATACAGGTTCATCATAACTCCCTTGCTTTTGTACTCTGTGCTTCTATTTATAAAGCCCAGGATCCCGTAAACTGTTTAACTGCTGTCTCAACCTGACCCACCTTCAGTGATTTGTGCCCATATACCCCCGGGTCTCTCTGTTCATGCACCCCCTTTAGGATTGTACCCTTTTGTTTATATTTCCTCTCCTCATTCTTCCTACCAAAATGTATCACTTCGCACTTTTCTGCGTTAAATTCCATCTGCCCCGTGCCCGCCCATCCCACCAGCCTGTCTGTGTCCTCCTGAAGTCTCTCACTACCCTCCTCACTATTCACTATACTTCCAAGTTTTGTGTCATCTGCAGATTTTGAAATTGTGCCCTGTACACCCAGGTCCAGGTCATTAATATATATCAGGAAAAGCAGTGGTCCCAGTACCGACCCCTGGGGAACACCACTGTATACCTTCCTCCAGTCCGAGAAACAACCGTTCACCACTACTCTCTGTTTCCTGTCACTGAGACAATCCCGTATCCATGCTGCCACTGTCCCTTTTATTCCCTGGGCTTCAACTTTGCTGCCAAGCCGATTATGTGGCACTTTGTCAAAGGCCTTTTGGAAATCCATGTACACATCAACCACATTACCCTCATCAACCCTCTCTGTTACCTCATCAAAACACTCAATCAAGTTGGTTAAACACAATTTGCCTTTAACAAATCCGTGCTGACTTTCCTTAATTAATCCGCACTTGTCCAAGTGACTGTTAATTTTGTCTCTGATTACTGTTTCTAAAAGCTCCCCCACTCCCGAGGTTAACAGACCGGCCTGCAGTTACTGGGTTTATCCTTACACCCTTCCCGTTCTCAGGATGTCCCAAAGTGTTTTACAGATAATGAAGTACTTCTGAGGTGTGGGCGCTGTTGTATTGTTACTCTGTCTCTCTCTCTTTATCTCCGCCTCACTTTCACATTTTAAGGTCATGAAAGGCGTTATATAAATGCCAGTTCTTTCATTAGTGAGCGAGAGAGACACAAAGATAGCGAGTGACGGTCCGGGCAACTGACGCTGAAACATGCAAAGAGAGACAGGGTGAGATTGCAAGGCAGATAGAGATAGACAGAGAAAGGCAGAGTGTGAGAGGCAGAGAGAGTCAGATGACAGAAATAGACAGAGCGTGTGAAAGAGAAAGGGAGAGGGACACAGAGCAGACGGAAAGCATTGCTCTATCACTCAGTGCCGGCTGTAGATCGAGGAGCCTGATGGTGCCGTAGGTGGTGAGCGTGGTGAGTGAATCCGGCAGAAAATGTGTGGGATAAAACTCTGGTCTGAGTCACGACTCGACCCGCTGCTCCTGGAGCAGTGAACACAGGAACCCCCAGCACCCGGACTGACAACCCTTGAGAACAAAACCACATCAGGGGCTATTGATACCTGTCCAAATAGCACACAGATTATAATAACATATGAATTAGGAGCAGGAGTCGGCCATTCGGGCCCTCGAGCCTGCTCCTCCATTCAATACGATCACGGCTGATCATTGACCTCAACTCCACTTTCCTGCCCGATCCCCATATCCCCCGATTCCCCGAGAGTCCAAAAATCTATCGACCTCAGCCTTGAATATACTCAACGACTGAGCCTCCACAGCCCTCCGAGGCAGAGAATTCCAAAGATAATGACCAGATAATCTGTTTGTAGTAATGTTGGTTGAGGGATAAATATTGTCCAGGACATCGAAGATAACTCCCCTGCTCTTCTTCGTAATAGAGCGTAGGGTATTTAACATCCACCTGAGAGGGCAGACAGGGCCTCAGTTTTATGTCTCATCCGACAGTGCAGTGCTTCCTCAGTACTGCCCCTCCGATAGTGCGGCACTCCCTCAGTACTGCCCCTCCGACAGTGCAGTGCTTCCTCAGTACTGCCCCTCCGACAGTGCAGTGCTTCCTCAGCACTGCCCCTCCGATAGTGCGGCGTTCCCTCAGTACTGCCCCTCCGACAGTGCAGCACTCCCTCAGTACTGCCCCTCCGACAGTGCAGTGCTTCCTCAGCACTGCCCCTCCGATAGTGCGGCGTTCCCTCAGTACTGCCCCTCCGACAGTGCAGCACTCCCTCAGTACTGCCCCTCCGACAGTGCGGCGCTCCCTCAGCACTGCCCCTCCGACAGTGCGGCGTTCCCTCAGTACTGCCCCTCCGACAGTGCAGCACTCCCTCAGCACTGCCCCTCCGACAGTGCGGCGATCCCTCAGTACTGCCCCTCCGACAGTGCAGGTCTCCCTCAGTACTGCCCCTCCAACAGTGCGGCACTCCCTCAGTACTGCCCCTCCGACAGTGCAGGCTCCCTCAGTACTGCCCCTCCGACAGTGCGGCGCTCACTCAGTACTGCCCCTCCGACAATGCGGCACTCCCTCAGTACTGCCCCTCCGACAGTGCGACACTCCCTCAGTACTGCCCCTCCGACAGTGCGACGCTCCCTCAGTACTGCCCCTCCGACAGTGCGACGCTCCCTCAGTACTGCCCCTCCGACAGTGCGGGGCTCCCTCAGCACTGCCCCTCCGACAATGCGGCACTCCCTCAGTACTACCCCTCCGACAGTGCGGCACTCCCTCAGTACTGCCCCTCCGACAGTGCGACACTCCCTCAGTACTGCCCCTCCGACAGTGAGGCATTCCCTCGGTACTGCCCCTCCGACAGTGCAGCGCTCCCTCGGTACTGCCCCTCCGACAGTGCAGCGCTCCCTCAGTACTGCGCCTCCGACAGTGCAGCGCTCCCTCAGCACTGCCCCTCCGACAGTGCAGCGCTCCATCAGTACTGCCCCTCCGACAGTGCGGCGCTCCCTCAGCACTGCCCCTCCGACAGTGCAGCGCTCCATCAGTACTGCCCCTCCGACAGTGCGCGCTCCCTCAGTACAGCCCCTCCGACAGTGCGGCACTCCCTCAGTACTGCCCCTCCGACAGTGCGACACTCCCTCAGTACTGCCCCTCCGACAGTGCGACGCTCCCTCAGTACTGCCCCTCCGACAGTGCGGGGCTCCCTCAGTACTGCCCCTCCGACAGTGCGGCGCTCCCTCAGCACTGCCCCTCCGACAATGCGGCACTCCCTCAGTACTACCCCTCCGACAGTGCGGCACTCCCTCAGTACTGCCCCTCCGACAGTGCGACACTCCCTCAGTACTGCCCCTCCGACAGTGCGGCACTCCCTCAGTACTGCCCCTCCGACAGTGCCGGCTCCCTCAGTACTGCCCCTCCGACAGTGCGGGGCTCCCTCAGTACTGCCCCTCCGACAGTGCGGGGCTCCCTCAGTACTGCCCCTCCGACAGTGCGGCGCTCCCTCAGTGCAATGGGCGTGTCAGGCTGGATTATGTTGAAGTCTCTGGAGTGGGACTTGAACCCATGAACTCTGACTCAGTGCCGTGGGGCAGGACGGGGGAATTGACTGTGGGGACTGTTGTGCTGTGTGGATGGGTAGCTCGCCCTTGGAGTGGGACATTCTGTGTTGTTATTGATTGAACGTTTATTTCCACCACAAACCTGCTCCTGATCTCTGCTGTGGTTTGAGGCTGTGGCTGCAAGTGACTGAGGTTAACAAATCACTGCCACGTACCTTGGCTAGGCACAGCGACCATCTGTCCAAGAACAATGTTTGTGCTACACCCGGAGGCAGGCGAGGGAGGTAACATCGTGCCATTAATCTCCGTCATCAATGGCTGTGTGACTTCTGAAATATCTCTCTTGGAGTGTCTCAAACACAACAGGAAAATACTGATAAAAATGTCGGGGTTGTTTGGATTTAGCCGTGTCTGGGACCAGTGCCACAGTCCGCTGTCTCCAGCTCAGGTACTCCCACTCTGCACAACACACACTCCCCGGCACCACCATCACATATAGTCCAGCCCTATATTCCCCACTGACACTCAGTGCAGTACTGTCGGAGGGTCAGTACTGAGGGAGCGCCGCACTGTCGGAGGGGCAGTACTGAGGGAGCGCCGCACTGTCGGAGGGGCAGTACTGAGGGAGCGCCGCACTGTCGGAGGGGCAGTACTGAGGGAGTGCCGCACTGTCGGAGGGTCAGTACTGAGGGAGCGCCGCACTGTCGGAGGGGCAGTACTGAGGGAGTGCCTCACTGTTATAGGGGCAGTACTGAGGGAGTGCCTCACTGTTATAGGGGCAGTACTGAGGGAGTGCCGCACTGTCGGAGGGGCAGTACTGAGGGAGTGCCGCACTGTCGGAGGGGCAGTACTGAGGGAGCGCCGCACTGTCGGAGGGGCAGTACTGAGGGAGTGCCTCACTGTTATAGGGGCAGTACTGAGGGAGCGCCGCACTGTCGGAGGGGCAGTACTGAGGGAGTGCTGCACTGTTAGTGGGTCCGTCTTTCCTATGAGACGTTAAACCATCTGCCCTCTCAGCTGTGTGTAAAAGATCCCAGGGGCACTATTTTGTGGAAGAGCAGGGGAGTTCACCCGGGTGTCCTGGGGCCGATATTTACCACTTAACCACCTTCTCGAGGGTAATTAGGGGATGGGCAATAAATGCCAACCTTACCATCGGCGTCCACGTCCCCAGAGCATTTCCAAAAAAAAGCAGGATAGGGTCAGGCTTAAAAGTGATGCCCTTTAAGGTTGAATATCCTACTGTCTTGGCTCACACAGGAAGGGTGGCACTTGTGTGAGGAGGTGGAGGGTTGGCCCAGTGAGTGTCTGCAGCACAGGAAAAGGAGGGAGAAGAAATAAGAAAATGCACTAAGCTAACCAGGGGAGCCTCCAACCATCACCTTGTGGGCGAGTGTTGTGAGCTCTGGGGAACCCTGGATTAATCTCCAGAATCTCACAGAGCTGGTTGTCCAAACATCTCTTTTTCTAAACCAAACATCTCAGGCACCCAAAGCGATTCTCACAGTCGAACATAAGAACATAAGAACATAAGAAATAGGAGCAGGAGTCAGCCATACTGCCCCTTGAGCCTGTTCCGCCATTTAATATGATTATGGCTGATCTGATCATGGTCTCAGCTCCGCCCGCTCCCACAGACTATTATCTGAATGGTGACAGATTAGGAAAAGGGGAGGTGCAAAGAGACCTGGGTGTCATGGTACATCAGTCATTGAAGGTTGGCATGCAGGTGCAGCAGGCGGTTAAGAAAGCAAATGGCATGTTGGCCTTCATAGCAAGGGGATTTGAGTACAGGGGCAGGGAGGTGTTGCTACAGTTGTACAGGGCATTGGTGAGGCCACACCTGGAGTATTGTGTACAGTTTTGGTCTCCTAACCTGAGGAAGGACATTCTTGCTATTGAGGGAGTGCAGCGAAGGTTCACCAGACTGATTCCCGGGATGGCGGGACTGACCTATCAAGAAAGACTGGATCAACTGGGCTTGTATTCACTGGAGTTCAGAAGAATGAGAGGGGACCTCATAGAAACATATAAAATTCTGACGGGGTTAGACAGGTTAGATGCAGGAAGAATGTTCCCAATGTTGGGGAAGTCCAGAACCAGGGGTCACAGTCTAAGGATAAGGGGTAAGCCATTTAGGACCGAGATGCGGAGGAACTTCTTCACCCAGAGAGTGGTGAACCTGTGGAATTCTCTACCACAGAAAGTTGTTGAGGCCAATTCACTAAATATATTCAAAAAGGAGTTAGATGAGGTCCTTACTGCTAGGGGGATCAAGGGGTATGGCGAGAAAGCAGGAATGGGGTACTGAGGTTGAATGTTCAGCCATGAACTCATTGAATGGCGGTGCAGGCTAGAAGGGCCGAATGGCCTACTCCTGCACCTATTTTCTATGTTTCTATGTTTCTATAACCCCTTATCCCCTTCTCAGTTAAGCAACTGTCTATTTCTGTCTTAAATTTATTCAATGTCCCGGCTTCCACAGCTCTCTGAGGCAGCAAATTCCACAGATTTACAACCCTCTGAGAGAAGAAATTCCTCCTCATCTCAGTTTTAAATGGACGGCCCCTTATTCTAAGATCGTGCCCCCTAGTTCTAGTCTCCCCCATCAGTGGAAATATCCTCTCTGCATCCACCTTGTCAAGCCCCCTCATAATCTTATACATTTTGATAAGATCACCTGTATTCCAATGAGTAGAGGCCCAACCTACTCAACCTTTCCTCATAAGTCAACCCCCTCATCTCTGGAATCAACCTTGTGAACCTTCTCTGAACTACCTCCAAAGCAAGTATATCCTTTCGTAAATATGGAAACCAAAACTGCACGCAGTATTCCAGGTGTGGCCTCACCAATACCGTGTATAACTGTAGCAAGACTTCCCTGCTTTTATACTCCATCCCCCTTGCAATAAAGGCCAAGATTCCATTGGCCTTCCTGATCACTTGCTGTACCTGCATACTAACCTTTCGTGTTTCATGCACAAGTACCCCCAGGTCCCGCTGTACTGCAGCACTTTGCAATCTTTCTCCATTTAAATAATAACTTGCTCTTTGATTTTTTCTGCCAAAGTGCATAACCTCACACTTTCCAACATTATACTCCATCTGCCAAATTTTTGCCCACTCACTTAGTCTGTCTATGTCCTTTAGCAGATTTTTTTGTGTCCTCCTCACACATTGCTTTTCCTCCCATCTTTGTATTGTCAGCAAACTTAGCTACGTTACACTCGGTCCCTTCTTCCAAGTCGTTAATATAGATTGTAAATAGTTGGGGTCCCAGCACTCTACCCTGCGGCAACCCACTGGTTACTGATTGCCAACCAGAGAATTAACCATTTATCCCGACTCTCTGTTTTCTGTTAGCTAGCCAATCCTCTATCCATGCTAATATAATTCCCCCAACCCCGTGAACTTTTATCTTGTGCAGTTTGGGAGAGATCTGGGCAGCTATGTGGGGATGCAATCTGCTGTTGGCAATTGAGCCCAATGGAATCCTGGGCCACACAATCAACATGGCCTGGGACACAACACAGGAATTAAACACTTCAAGTTGTCTCAGCCAATGGGAGCTTCATCCAACACTGACTGCTCTGTCTCCAATTGTTACATCCCCACAATTAGCACTGCAGGGAAACTGAAACTGCTTGCCCTTATATAGCGCCTTTAACATAGTGAAACCTCCTCAGGCACTTCACAGGAACGTCAATCCAAACTCGACAGCGAGCCATATAAGGTTATGTTAGGGCAGGTGACCAAAAGCTGGGTCAAAGAGGTCGGTTTTAAGGAGCGTCTTCAAAGAGGAAAGAGAGGTAGAGAGGCGGAGAGGTTTAGGAAGGGAGTTCCAGAGCTTGGGGCCCAGGCAGCTGAAGACACGGCCACCAATGGTGGAGCGATTATAATCAGGGATGGTCAGGAGGGCAGAATTAGAGGAGCGCAGACATCTCAGGGGTGGGGGGGGGGGTTTGTGGGGAGGAGGAGATTACAGAGATAGGGAGGGAGGGCCATGGAGGGATTTGAAAACAAGGATGAGAATTTTGAAATCGATGCGTTGTCGGACCGGGAACCAATGTCGGTCAGCGAGCACAGCGGGTGATGGGTGAGTGGGACTCTGTGCGAGTTAGGACACGGGGCAGTGAGCACAGGGGGTGATGGGTGAGCGTACTCGGGGCGAGTTAGGACACGGGACAGTGAGCACAGTGGGTGATGGGTGAGTGGGACTGGGTGCGAGTTAGGACACGGGGCACAGGGGGTGATGGGCGAGCGGGACTCGGTGCGAGTTAGGACACAGGCAGTGAGCATAGGGGGTGATGGGTGAGTGGGACTCGGTGCGAGTTAGGACACGGGGCAGTGAGCACAGGGGGTGATGGGTGAGTGGGACTCGGTGCGAGCTAGGACATGGGGCACAGGGGGTGATGGGTGAGTAAGACTCGGTGCGAGCTAGGACACGGGGCAGCGAGCACAAGGGGTGATGGGTGAGTGGGACTCAGTGCGAGTTAGGACACGGGGCACAGGGGGTGATGGGTCAGTGGGATTCGGTGCGAGTTAGGACACGGGGCACAGGGGGTGATGGGTGAGTGGGACTCGGTGCGAGTTAGGACGCGGGGCAGTGAGCACAGGGGATGATGGGTGAGTGGGACTCAGTGCGAGTTAGGACACGGGGCACAGGGGGTGATGGGTGAGTGGGATTCAGTGCGAGTTAGGACACGGGGGCAGTGCGCACAGGGGGTGATGGGTGAGCGGGACTTGGAGCGAGTTAGGACACGGGGCAGTGAGCACAGGGGGTAATGGGTGAGCGGGACTTGGTGCGAGTTAGGACACGGGTCAGTGAGCACAGGGGGTGATGGGTGAGCGGGACTCGGTGCGAGTTAGGACACGGGGGCAGCGAGCACAGGGGGTGATGGGTGAGTGGGACTCGGTGCGAGTTTGGACACGGGGTCAGCGAGCACAGGGGGTGATGGGTGAGTGGGATTCGGTGCGAGTTAGGACACGGGGCAGCGAGCACAGCGGGTGATGGGTGAGTGGGACTGGGTGCGAGTTAGGACACGGGGCAGTGAGCACAGGGGGTGATGGGTGAGTGGGACTCAGTGCGAGTTAGGACACGGAGCAGCGAGCACGGGGTGATGGGTGAGTGGGACTCTGCGAGTTAGGACATGGGGCACAGGGGGTGATGGGTGAGTGGGACTCGGTGCGAGCTAGGACACGGGGCAGTGAGCACAGGGGGTGATGGGTGAGTGGGACTGGGTGCGAGTTAGGACACGGGGCACAGGGGGTGATAGGCGAGCGGGATTCGGTGCGAGTTAGGACACGGGGCAGTGAGCAGAGCGGGTGATGGTGTGAGTGGGACTTGGTGCAAGTTAGGACATGGGGCAGTGAGCACAGGGGGTGATGGGTGAGTGGGACTCGGTGCGAGCTAGGACATGGGGCACAGGGGGTGATGGGTGAGTGGGACTCGGTGCGAGCTAGGACACGGGGCAGCGAGCACAGGGGGTTATGGGTGAGTGGGACTCAGTGCGAGTTAGGACATGGGGCAGTGAGCACAGGGGGTGATGGGTGAGTGGGACTTGGTGCGAGTTAAGACACAAGGCACAGAGGGTGATGGGTGAGCGGGACTTGGTGCGAGTTAGGACACGGGGCAGTGAGCACAGGGGGTGATGGGTGAGAGGGACTCGGTGCGAGTTAGGACACGGGGCAGTGAGCACAGGGGGTGATGGGTGAGCGGGACTCGGTGCGAGTTAGGACACGGGGCAGTGAGCACAGGGGGTGATGGGTGAGCGGGACTCGGTGCGAGTTAGGACACGGGGCAGTGAGCACAGGGGGTGATGGGTGAGCGGGACTCGGTGCGAGCTAGGACACAGGGCAGTGAGTACAGGGGGTGATGGGTGAGTGGGACTGGGTGCGAGTTCGGACACGGGGCACAGGGGGTGATGGGTGAGCGGGACTCGGTGCGAGCTAGGACACGGGGCAGTGAGCACAGGGGGTGATGGGTGAGTGGGACTGGGTGCAAGTTAGGACACGGGGCAGTGAGCATAGGGGGTGATGGGTGAGCGGGACTCGGTGCGAGTTAGGACACGGGGCAGTGAGCACAGAGGGTGATGGGTGAGTGGGACTCGGTGCGAGTTAGGACACGGGGCAGTGAGCACAGGGGGTGATGGGTGAGTGGGACTCAGTGCGAGTTAGGACACGGGGCACAGAGGGTGATGGGTGAGTGGGACTCGGTGCGAGTTAGGACACGGGGCAGTGAGCACAGGGGGTGATGGGTGAGTGGGACTCAGTGCTGGTTAGGACACGGGGGCAGTGAGCACAGGGGGTGATGGGTGAGTGGGACTTGGTGCGAGTTAAGACACAGGGCACAGGGGGTGATGGGTGAATGGGACTTGGTGCGAGTTAGGACACAGGGCACAGGGGGTGATGGGTGAGCGGGACTTGGTGCGAGTTAGGACACGGGGCAGTGAGCACAGGGGGTGATGGGTGAGCGGGACTTGGTGCGAGTTAGGACACGGGGCAGTGAGCACAGGGGGTGATGGGTGAGCGGGACTCGGTGCGAGTTAGGACACGGGGCAGTGAGCACAGGGGGTGATGGGTGAGCGGGACTCGGTGCGAGTTAGGACACGGGGCAGTGAGCACAGGGGGTGATGGGTGAGCGGGACTCGGTGCGAGCTAGGACACAGGGCAGTGAGCACATGGGGTGATGGGTGAGTGGGACTGGCTGCGAGTTAGGACACGGGGCAGTGAGCACAGGGGGTGATGGGTGAGCGGGACTTGGTGCGAGCTAGGACACGGGGCAGTGAGCACAGGGGGTGATGGGTGAGCGGGACTCGGTGCGAGTTAGGACACGGGGCAGTGAGCACAGGGGGTGATGGGTGAGCGGGACTCGGTGCGAGTTAGGACACGGGGCAGTGAGCACAGGGGGTGATGGGTGAGCGGGACTCGGTGCGAGCTAGGACACAGGGCAGTGAGCACAGGGGGTGATGGGTGAGTGGGACTGGCTGCGAGTTAGGACACGGGGCAGTGAGCACAGGGGGTGATGCGTGAGTGGGACTGGGTGCGAGTTAGGACACGGGGCACAGGGGGTGATGGGTGAGCGGGACTCGGTGCGAGTTAGGACACGGGGCAGTGAGCACAGGGGGTGATGGGTGAGTGGAACTCGGTGCGAGTTAGGACACGGGGCAGTGAGCACAGGGTGTGATGGGTGAGTGGGACTCAGTGCGAGTTAGGACACGGGGCACAGGGGGTGATGGGTGAGTGGGACTCGGTGCGAGTTAGGACACGGGTCAGTGAGCACAGGGGGTGATGGGTGAGCGGGACTCGGTGCGAGTTAGGACACGGTGGCAGTGAGCACAGGGGGTGATGGGTGAGTGGGACTCGGTGCGAGTTAGGACACGGGGTCAGCGAGCACAGGGGGTGATGGGTGAGTGGGACTCGGTGCGAGTTAAGACACGGGGCAGCGAGCACAGGGGGTGATGGGTGAGTGGGACTCCGTGCGAGTTAGGACATGGGGCACAGGGGGTGATGGGTGAGTGGGACTTGGTGCGAGCTAGGACACGGGGCAGCGAGCACAGGGGGTGATGGGTGAGTGGGACTTGGTGCGAGTTAGGACACGGGACAGCGAGCACAGGGGGTGATGGGTGAGTGGGACTTGGTGCGAGTTAGGACACGGGACAGTGAGCACAGGGGTTGATGGGTGAGTGGGACTTGGTGCGAGTTAGGACACGGGGCAGTGAGCACAGGGGGTGATGGGTGAGTGGGACTTGGTGCGAGTTAGGACACAGGGCACAGGGGGTGATGGGTGAACGGGACTTGGTGCGAGTTAGGACACAGGGCACAGGGGGTGATGGGTGAGCGGGACTAGGTGCGAGTTAGGACACGGGGCAGTGAGCACAGGGGGTGATGGGTGAGCGGGACTCGGTGCGAGTTAGGACACGGGGCAGTGAGCACAGGGGTTGGTGGGTGAGTGGGACTTGGTGCGAGTTAGGACACGGGGCAGTGAGCACAGGGGGTGATGGGTGAGTGGGACTTGGTGCGAGTTAGGACACGGGACAGCGAGCACAGGGGGTGATGGGTGAGTGGGACTTGGTGCGAGTTAGGACACGGGGCAGTGAGCACAGGGGGTGATGGGTGAGTGGGACTTGGTGCGAGTTAGGACACAGGGCACAGGGGGTGATGGGTGAGCGGGACTCGGTGCGAGTTAGGACACGGTGGCAGTGAGCACAGGGGGTGATGGGTGAGTGGGACTCGGTGCGAGTTAGGACACGGGGTCAGCGAGCACAGGGGGTGATGGGTGAGTGGGACTTGGTGCGAGTTAGGACACGGCGCAGTGAGCACAGGGGGTGATGGGTGAGAGGGACTCGGTGCGAGTTAGGACATGGGGCAGTGGGTACAGGGGGTGATGGATGAGTGGGACTTGGTGCGAGTTAGGACACGGGGCAGTGAGCACAGGGAGTGATGGGTGAGTGGGACTTGGTGCGAGTTAGGACACGGGGCAGTGAGCACAGGGGGTGATGGGTGAGTGGGACTTGGTGCGAGTTAGGACACAGGGCACAGGGGGTGATGGGTGAACGGGACTTGGTGCGAGTTAGGACACAGGGCACAGGGGGTGATGGGTGAGCGGGACTAGGTGCGAGTTAGGACACGGGGCAGTGAGCACAGGGAGTGGTGGGTGAGCGGGACTCGGTGCGAGTTAGAACACGGGGCAGTGAGCACAGGGGTTGGTGGGTGAGTGGGACTTGGTGCGAGTTAGGACACGGGGCAGTGAGCACAGGGGGTGATGGGTGAGTGGGACTTGGTGCGAGTTAAGACACAGGGCACAGGGGGTGATGGGTGAATGGGACTTGGTGCGAGTTAGGACACAGGGCACAGGGGGTGATGGGTGAGCGGGACTTGGTGCGAGTTAGGACACGGGGCAGTGAGCACAGGGGGTGATGGGTGAGTGGGACTCCGTGCGAGTTAGGACATGGGGCACAGGGGGTGATGGGTGAGTGGGACTTGGTGCGAGCTAGGACACGGGGCAGCGAGCACAGGGGGTGATGGGTGAGTGGGACTTGGTGCGAGTTAGGACACGGGACAGCGAGCACAGGGGGTGATGGGTGAGTGGGACTTGGTGCGAGTTAGGACACGGGACAGTGAGCACAGGGGTTGATGGGTGAGTGGGACTTGGTGCGAGTTAGGACACGGGGCAGTGAGCACAGGGGGTGATGGGTGAGTGGGACTTGGTGCGAGTTAGGACACAGGGCACAGGGGGTGATGGGTGAACGGGACTTGGTGCGAGTTAGGACACAGGGCACAGGGGGTGATGGGTGAGCGGGACTAGGTGCGAGTTAGGACACGGGGCAGTGAGCACAGGGGGTGATGGGTGAGCGGGACTCGGTGCGAGTTAGGACACGGGGCAGTGAGCACAGGGGTTGGTGGGTGAGTGGGACTTGGTGCGAGTTAGGACACGGGGCAGTGAGCACAGGGGGTGATGGGTGAGTGGGACTTGGTGCGAGTTAGGACACGGGACAGCGAGCACAGGGGGTGATGGGTGAGTGGGACTTGGTGCGAGTTAGGACACGGGGCAGTGAGCACAGGGGGTGATGGGTGAGTGGGACTTGGTGCGAGTTAGGACACAGGGCACAGGGGGTGATGGGTGAGCGGGACTCGGTGCGAGTTAGGACACGGTGGCAGTGAGCACAGGGGGTGATGGGTGAGTGGGACTCGGTGCGAGTTAGGACACGGGGTCAGCGAGCACAGGGGGTGATGGGTGAGTGGGACTTGGTGCGAGTTAGGACACGGCGCAGTGAGCACAGGGGGTGATGGGTGAGAGGGACTCGGTGCGAGTTAGGACATGGGGCAGTGGGTACAGGGGGTGATGGATGAGTGGGACTTGGTGCGAGTTAGGACACGGGGCAGTGAGCACAGGGAGTGATGGGTGAGTGGGACTTGGTGCGAGTTAGGACACGGGGCAGTGAGCACAGGGGGTGATGGGTGAGTGGGACTTGGTGCGAGTTAGGACACAGGGCACAGGGGGTGATGGGTGAACGGGACTTGGTGCGAGTTAGGACACAGGGCACAGGGGGTGATGGGTGAGCGGGACTAGGTGCGAGTTTGGACACGGGGCAGTGAGCACAGGGAGTGGTGGGTGAGCGGGACTCGGTGCGAGTTAGAACACGGGGCAGTGAGCACAGGGGTTGGTGGGTGAGTGGGACTTGGTGCGAGTTAGGACACGGGGCAGTGAGCACAGGGGGTGATGCGTGAGTGGGACTGGGTGCGAGTTAGGACACGGGGCACAGGGGGTGATGGGTGAGCGGGACTCGGTGCGAGTTAGGACACGGGGCAGTGAGCACAGGGGGTGATGGGTGAGTGGAACTCGGTGCGAGTTAGGACACGGGGCAGTGAGCACAGGGTGTGATGGGTGAGTGGGACTCAGTGCGAGTTAGGACACGGGGCACAGGGGGTGATGGGTGAGTGGGACTCGGTGCGAGTTAGGACACGGGTCAGTGAGCACAGGGGGTGATGGGTGAGCGGGACTCGGTGCGAGTTAGGACACGGTGGCAGTGAGCACAGGGGGTGATGGGTGAGTGGGACTCGGTGCGAGTTAGGACACGGGGTCAGCGAGCACAGGGGGTGATGGGTGAGTGGGACTCGGTGCGAGTTAAGACACGGGGCAGCGAGCACAGGGGGTGATGGGTGAGTGGGACTCCGTGCGAGTTAGGACATGGGGCACAGGGGGTGATGGGTGAGTGGGACTTGGTGCGAGCTAGGACACGGGGCAGCGAGCACAGGGGGTGATGGGTGAGTGGGACTTGGTGCGAGTTAGGACACGGGACAGCGAGCACAGGGGGTGATGGGTGAGTGGGACTTGGTGCGAGTTAGGACACGGGACAGTGAGCACAGGGGTTGATGGGTGAGTGGGACTTGGTGCGAGTTAGGACACGGGGCAGTGAGCACAGGGGGTGATGGGTGAGTGGGACTTGGTGCGAGTTAGGACACAGGGCAGAGGGGGTGATGGGTGAACGGGACTTGGTGCGAGTTAGGACACAGGGCACAGGGGGTGATGGGTGAGCGGGACTAGGTGCGAGTTAGGACACGGGGCAGTGAGCACAGGGGGTGATGGGTGAGCGGGACTCGGTGCGAGGTAGGACACGGGGCAGTGAGCACAGGGGTTGGTGGGTGAGTGGGACTTGGTGCGAGTTAGGACACGGGGCAGTGAGCACAGGGGGTGATGGGTGAGTGGGACTTGGTGCGAGTTAGGACACGGGACAGCGAGCACAGGGGGTGATGGGTGAGTGGGACTTGGTGCGAGTTAGGACACGGGGCGGTGAGCACAGGGGGTGATGGGTGAGTGGGACTTGGTGCGAGTTAGGACACAGGGCACAGGGGGTGATGGGTGAGCGGGACTTGGTGCGAGTTAGGACACGGGGCAGTGAGCACAGGGAGTGGTGGGTGAGCGGGACTCGGTGCGAGTTAGAACACGGGGCAGTGAGCACAGTGGTTGGTGGGTGAGTGGGACTTGGTGCGAGTTAGGACACGGGGCAGTGAGCACAGGGGGTGATGGGTGAGAGGGACTCGGTGCGAGTTAGGACATGGGGCAGTGAGCACAGTGGGTGATGGGTGAGCGGGACTCGGTGCGAGTTAGGACACGGGGCAATGAGCACAGGGGGTTATGGGTGAGCGGCACTCGGTGCGAGTTAGGACACGGGGCAGTGAGCACAGTGGGTGATGGGTGAGCGGGACTCGGTGCGAGTTAGGACATGGGGCAGTGAGCACAGGGGGTGATGGGTGAGCGGGACTCGGTGCGAGTTAGGACACGGGGCAGTGAGCACAGGGGGTGATGGGTGAGAGGGACTCGGTGCGAGTTAGGACACGGGGCAGTGAGCACAGGGGGTGATGGGTGAGCGGGACTCGGTGCGAGTTAGGATACGGGGCAGTGAGCACAGGGGGTGATGGGTGAGCGGGACTCGGGGCGAGTTAGGACAAGGGGCAGTGAGCACAGGGGGTGATGGGTGAGCGGGACTCGGTGCGATTTAGGACACGGGGCAGTGAGCACAGGGGGTGATGGGTGAGCGGGACTCGGTGCGAGTTAGGACAAGGGGCAGTGAGCACAGGGGGTGATGGGTGAGCGGGACTCGGTGCGAGTTAGGACACGGGGCAGTGAGCACAGGGGGTGATGGGTGAGCGGGACTCGGTGCGAGTTAGGACACGGGGCAGTGAGCACAGGGGGTGATGGGTGAGCGGGACTCGGTGTGAGTTAGGACACGGGGCAGTGAGCAAAGGGGGTAATGGGTGAGCGGGACTTGGTGCGAGTTAAGACACGGGGCAGTGAGCACAGGGGGTGATGGGTGAGCGGGACTCGGTGCGAGTTAGGACATGGGCAGTGAGCACAGGGGATGATGGGTGAGTGGGACTGGGTGTGAATTAGGACACGGGGCAGTGAGCACAGGGGGTGATGGGTGAGCGGGACTCGGTGCGAGTTAGGACACGGTGGCAGTGAGCACAGGGGGTGATGGGTGAGTGGGACTCGGTGCGAGTTAGGACACGGGGTCAGCGAGCACAGGGGGTGATGGGTGAGTGGGACTTGGTGCGAGTTAGGACACGGCGCAGTGAGCACAGGGGGTGATGGGTGAGAGGGACTCGGTGCGAGTTAGGACATGGGGCAGTGGGTACAGGGGGTGATGGATGAGTGGGACTTGGTGCGAGTTAGGACACGGGGCAGTGAGCACAGGGAGTGATGGGTGAGTGGGACTTGGTGCGAGTTAGGACACGGGGCAGTGAGCACAGGGGGTGATGGGTGAGTGGGACTTGGTGCGAGTTAGGACACAGGGCACAGGGGGTGATGGGTGAACGGGACTTGGTGCGAGTTAGGACACAGGGCACAGGGGGTGATGGGTGAGCGGGACTTGGTGCGAGTTAGGACACGGGGCAGTGAGCACAGGGGGTGATGGGTGAGTGGGACTTGGTGCGAGTTAGGACACGGGACAGCGAGCACAGGGGGTGATGGGTGAGTGGGACTTGGTGCGAGTTAGGACACGGGGCGGTGAGCACAGGGGGTGATGGGTGAGTGGGACTTGGTGCGAGTTAGGACACAGGGCACAGGGGGTGATGGGTGAGCGGGACTTGGTGCGAGTTAGGACACGGGGCAGTGAGCACAGGGAGTGGTGGGTGAGCGGGACTCGGTGCGAGTTAGAACACGGGGCAGTGAGCACAGTGGTTGGTGGGTGAGTGGGACTTGGTGCGAGTTAGGACACGGGGCAGTGAGCACAGGGGGTGATGGGTGAGAGGGACTCGGTGCGAGTTAGGACATGGGGCAGTGAGCACAGTGGGTGATGGGTGAGCGGGACTCGGTGCGAGTTAGGACACGGGGCAATGAGCACAGGGGGTTATGGGTGAGCGGCACTCGGTGCGAGTTAGGACACGGGGCAGTGAGCACAGTGGGTGATGGGTGAGCGGGACTCGGTGCGAGTTAGGACATGGGGCAGTGAGCACAGGGGGTGATGGGTGAGCGGGACTCGGTGCGAGTTAGGACACGGGGCAGTGAGCACAGGGGGTGATGGGTGAGAGGGACTCGGTGCGAGTTAGGACACGGGGCAGTGAGCACAGGGGGTGATGGGTGAGCGGGACTCGGTGCGAGTTAGGATACGGGGCAGTGAGCACAGGGGGTGATGGGTGAGCGGGACTCGGGGCGAGTTAGGACAAGGGGCAGTGAGCACAGGGGGTGATGGGTGAGCGGGACTCGGTGCGATTTAGGACACGGGGCAGTGAGCACAGGGGGTGATGGGTGAGCGGGACTCGGTGCGAGTTAGGACAAGGGGCAGTGAGCACAGGGGGTGATGGGTGAGCGGGACTCGGTGCGAGTTAGGACACGGGGCAGTGAGCACAGGGGGTGATGGGTGAGCGGGACTCGGTGCGACTTAGGACACGGGGCAGTGAGCAAAGGGGGTAATGGGTGAGCGGGACTTGGTGCGAGTTAAGACACGGGGCAGTGAGCACAGGGGGTGATGGGTGAGCGGGACTCGGTGCGAGTTAGGACATGGGCAGTGAGCACAGGGGATGATGGGTGAGTGGGACTGGGTGTGAATTAGGACACGGGGCAGTGAGCACAGGGGGTGATGGGTGAGCGGGACTCGGTGCGAGTTAGGACACGGTGGCAGTGAGCACAGGGGGTGATGGGTGAGTGGGACTCGGTGCGAGTTAGGACACGGGGTCAGCGAGCACAGGGGGTGATGGGTGAGTGGGACTTGGTGCGAGTTAGGACATGGGGCAGTGGGTACAGGGGGTGATGGATGAGTGGGACTTGGTGCGAGTTAGGACACGGGGCAGTGAGCACAGGGAGTGATGGGTGAGTGGGACTTGGTGCGAGTTAGGACACGGGGCAGTGAGCACAGGGGGTGATGGGTGAGTGGGACTTGGTGCGAGTTAGGACACAGGGCACAGGGGGTGATGGGTGAACGGGACTTGGTGCGAGTTAGGACACAGGGCACAGGGGGTGATGGGTGAGCGGGACTTGGTGCGAGTTAGGACACGGGGCAGTGAGCACAGGGGGTGATGGGTGAGTGGGACTTGGTGCGAGTTAGGACACGGGACAGCGAGCACAGGGGGTGATGGGTGAGTGGGACTTGGTGCGAGTTAGGACACGGGGCGGTGAGCACAGGGGGTGATGGGTGAGTGGGACTTGGTGCGAGTTAGGACACAGGGCACAGGGGGTGATGGGTGAGCGGGACTTGGTGCGAGTTAGGACACGGGGCAGTGAGCACAGGGAGTGGTGGGTGAGCGGGACTCGGTGCGAGTTAGAACACGGGGCAGTGAGCACAGTGGTTGGTGGGTGAGTGGGACTTGGTGCGAGTTAGGACACGGGGCAGTGAGCACAGGGGGTGATGGGTGAGAGGGACTCGGTGCGAGTTAGGACATGGGGCAGTGAGCACAGTGGGTGATGGGTGAGCGGGACTCGGTGCGAGTTAGGACACGGGGCAATGAGCACAGGGGGTTATGGGTGAGCGGCACTCGGTGCGAGTTAGGACACGGGGCAGTGAGCACAGTGGGTGATGGGTGAGCGGGACTCGGTGCGAGTTAGGACATGGGGCAGTGAGCACAGGGGGTGATGGGTGAGCGGGACTCGGTGCGAGTTAGGACACGGGGCAGTGAGCACAGGGGGTGATGGGTGAGAGGGACTCGGTGCGAGTTAGGACACGGGGCAGTGAGCACAGGGGGTGATGGGTGAGCGGGACTCGGTGCGAGTTAGGATACGGGGCAGTGAACACAGGGGGTGATGGGTGAGCGGGACTCGGGGCGAGTTAGGACAAGGGGCAGTGAGCACAGGGGGTGATGGGTGAGCGGGACTCGGTGCGATTTAGGACACGGGGCAGTGAGCACAGGGGGTGATGGGTGAGCGGGACTCGGTGCGAGTTAGGACAAGGGGCAGTGAGCACAGGGGGTGATGGGTGAGCGGGACTCGGTGCGAGTTAGGACACGGGGCAGTGAGCACAGGGGGTGATGGGTGAGCGGGACTCGGTGCGACTTAGGACACGGGGCAGTGAGCAAAGGGGGTAATGGGTGAGCGGGACTTGGTACGAGTTAAGACACGGGGCAGTGAGCACAGGGGGTGATGGGTGAGCGGGACTCGGTGCGAGTTAGGACATGGGCAGTGAGCACAGGGGATGATGGGTGAGTGGGACTGGGTGTGAATTAGGACACGGGGCAGTGAGCACAGGGGGTGATGGGTGAGCGGGACTCGGTGCGAGTTAGGACACGGTGGCAGTGAGCACAGGGGGTGATGGGTGAGTGGGACTCGGTGCGAGTTAGGACACGGGGTCAGCGAGCACAGGGGGTGATGGGTGAGTGGGACTTGGTGCGAGTTAGGACACGGCGCAGTGAGCACAGGGGGTGATGGGTGAGAGGGACTCGGTGCGAGTTAGGACATGGGGCAGTGGGTACAGGGGGTGATGGATGAGTGGGACTTGGTGCGAGTTAGGACACGGGGCAGTGAGCACAGGGAGTGATGGGTGAGTGGGACTTGGTGCGAGTTAGGACACGGGGCAGTGAGCACAGGGGGTGATGGGTGAGTGGGACTTGGTGCGAGTTAGGACACAGGGCACAGGGGGTGATGGGTGAACGGGACTTGGTGCGAGTTAGGACACAGGGCACAGGGGGTGATGGGTGAGCGGGACTAGGTGCGAGTTTGGAAACGGGGCAGTGAGCACAGGGAGTGGTGGGTGAGCGGGACTCGGTGCGAGTTAGAACACGGGGCAGTGAGCACAGGGGTTGGTGGGTGAGTGGGACTTGGTGCGAGTTAGGACACGGGGCAGTGAGCACAGGGGGTGATGGGTGAGAGGGACTCGGTGCGAGTTAGGACATGGGGCAGTGAGCACAGGGGGTGATGGGTGAGTGGGACTTGGTGCGAGTTAGGACACGGGACAGCGAGCACAGGGGGTGATGTGTGAGTGGGACTTGGTGCGAGTTAGGACACGGGGCAGTGAGCACAGCGGGTGATGGGTGAGTGGGACTTGGTGCGAGTTAGGACACGGGGCAGTGAGCACAGGGGGTGATGGGTGAGTGGGACTTGGTGCGAGTTAGGACACAGGGCACAGGGGGTGATGGGTGAGCGGGACTTGGTGCGAGTTAGGACACGGGGCAGTGAGCACACGGAGTGGTGGGTGAGCGGGACTCGGTGCGAGTTAGAACACGGGGCAGTGAGCACAGGGGTTGGTGGGTGAGTGGGACTTGGTGCGAGTTAGAACACGGGGCAGTGAGCACAGGGGGTGATGGGTGAGAGGGACTCGGTGCGAGTTAGGACATGGGGCAGTGAGCACAGTGGGTGATGGGTGAGCCGGACTCGGTGCGAGTTAGGACACGGGGCAGTGAGCACAGGGGGTGATGGGTGAGCGGGACTCGGTGCGAGTTAGGACACGGGGCAGTGAGCACAGGGGGTGATGGGTGAGCGGGACTCGGTGCGAGTTAGGACACGGGGCAGTGAGCACAGTGGGTGATGGGTGAGCGGGACTCGGTGCGAGTTAGGACAAGGGGCAGTGAGCACAGGGGGTGATGGGTGAGCGGGACTCGGTGCGATTTAGGACACGGGGCAGTGAGCACAGTGGGTGATGGGTGAGTGGGACTGGGTGTGAATTAGGACAAGGGGCAGTGAGCACAGGGGGTGATGGGTGAGCGGGACTCGGTGCGAGTTAGGACACGGGGCAGTGAGCACAGGGGGTGATGGGTGAGTGGGACTCGGTGCGAGTTAGGACACGGGGTCAGCGAGCACAGGGGGTGATGGGTGAGTGGGACTTGGTGCGAGTTAGGACACGGGGCAGTGAGCACAGGGGGTGATGGGTGAGTGGGACTTGGTGCGAGTTAGGACACAGGGCACAGGGGGTGATGGGTGAACGGGACTTGGTGCGAGTTAGGACACAGGGCACAGGGGGTGATGGGTGAGCGGGACTTGGTGCGAGTTAGGACACGGGGCAGTGAGCACAGGGGGTGATGGGTGAGTGGGACTCGGTGCGAGTTGGGACATGGAGCAGTGAGCACGGGGTGATGGGTGAGCGGGACTTGGTGCGAGTTAGGACACGGGACAGCGAGCACAGGGGGTGATGGGTGAGTGGGACTTGGTGCGAGTTAGGACACGGAGCAGTGAGCACAGCGGGTGATGGGTGAGTGGGACTCGGTGCGAGTTAGGACACAGGGCACAGGGGGTGATGGGTGAACGGGACTTGGTGCGAGTTAGGACACAGGGCACGGGGGTGATGGGTGAGCGGGACTAGGTGCGAGTTAGGACACGGGGCAGTGAGCACAGGGGGTGATGGGTGAGAGGGACTCGGTGCGAGTTAGGACACAGGGCACAGGGGGTGGTGGGTGAGCGCGACTCGGTGCGAGTTAGGACACAGGGCACAGGGGGTGATGGGTGAGCGGGACTTGGTGCGAGTTAGGACACGGGGCAGTGAGCACAGGGAGTGGTGGGTGAGCGGGACTCGGTGCGAGTTAGAACACGGGGCAGTGAGCACAGGGGGTGATGGGTGAGTGGGACTGGGTGTGAATTAGGACAAGGGGCAGTGAGCACAGGGGGTGATGGGTGAGCGGGACTCGGTGCGAGTTAGGACACGGGGCAGTGAGCACAGGGGGTGATGGGTGAGTGGGACTCGGTGCGAGTTAGGACACGGGGTCAGCGAGCACAGGGGGTGATGGGTGAGTGGGACTTGGTGCGAGTTAGGACACGGGGCAGTGAGCACAGGGGTTGATGGGTGAGTGGGACTTGGTGCGAGTTAGGACACGGGGCAGTGAGCACAGGGGGTGATGGGTGAGCGGGACTCGGTGCGAGTTAGGACAAGGGGCAGTGAGCACAGGGGGTGATGGGTGAGCGGGACTCGGTGCGAGTTAGGACACGGGGCAGTGAGCACAGGGGGTGATGGGTGAGCGGGCCTAGGTGCGATTTAGGACACGGGGCAGGTAGCACAGGGGGTGATGGGTGAGCGGGACTCGGTGCGAGTTAGGACAAGGGGCAGTGAGCACAGGGGGTGATGGGTGAGCGGGACTCGGTGCGAGTTAGGACACGGGGCAGTGAGCACAGGGGGTGATGGGTGAGAGGGACTCGGTGCGAGTTAGGACACGGGGCAGTGAGCACAGGGGGTGATGGGTGAGTGGGACTGGGTGTGAATTAGGACAAGGGGCAGTGAGCACAGGGGGTGATGGGTGAGCGGGACTCGGTGCGAGTTAGGACACGGGGCAGTGAGCACAGGGGGTGATGGGTGAGTGGGACTCGGTGCGAGTTAGGACACGGGGTCAGCGAGCACAGGGGGTGATGGGTGAGTGGGACTTGGTGCGAGTTAGGACACGGGGCAGTGAGCACAGGGGTTGATGGGTGAGTGGGACTTGGTGCGAGTTAGGACACGGGGCAGTGAGCACAGGGGGTGATGGGTGAGTGGGACTTGGTGCGAGTTAGGACACAGGGCACAGGGGGTGATGGGTGAACGGGACTTGGTGCGAGTTAGGACACAGGGCACAGGGGGTGATGGGTGAGCGGGACTTGGTGCGAGTTAGGACACGGGGCAGTGAGCACAGGGGGTGATGGGTGAGCGGGACTTGGTGCGAGTTAGGACATGGGGCAGTGAGCACAGGGGGTGATGAGTGAGCGGGACTTGGTGCGAGTTAGGACACGGAGCAGTGAGCACAGCGGGTGATGGGTGAGTGGGACTTGGTGCGAGTTAGGACACGGGGCAGGGAGCACAGGGGGTGATGGGTGAGTGGGACTTGGTGCGAATTAGGACACAGGGCACAGGGGGTGATGGGTGACCGGGACTTGGTGCGAGTTAGGACACAGGGCACGGGGGTGATGGGTGAGCGGGACTAGGTGCGAGTTAGGACACAGGGCAGTGAGCACAGGGAGTGGTGGGTGAGAGGGACTCGGTGCGAGTTAGGACACAGGGCACAGGGGGTGATGGGTGAGCGGGACTTGGTGCGAGTTAGGACACGGGGCAGTGAGCACAGGGAGTGGTGGGTGAGCGGGACTCGGTGCGAGTTAGGACATGGGCAGTGAGCACAGGGGATGATGGGTGAGTGGGACTGGGTGTGAATTAGGACACGGGGCAGTGAGCACAGGGGGTGATGGGTGAGCGGGACTCGGTGCGAGTTAGGACACGGTGGCAGTGAGCACAGGGGGTGATGGGTGAGTGGGACTCGGTGCGAGTTAGGACACGGGCTCAGCGAGCACAGGGGGTGATGGGTGAGTGGGACTCGGTGCGAGTTAGGACACGGGGCAGCGAGCACAGGGGGTGATGGGTGAGTGGGACTCCGTGCGAGTTAGGACACAGGGCAGTGAGCACAGGGGGTGATGGGTGAGCGGGACTAGGTGTGAGTTAGGACACGGGGTCAGTGAGCACAGGGGGTGATGGGTGAGCGGGACTCGGTGCGAGTTAGGACATGGGGCAGTGAGCACAGGGGGTGATGGGTGAGCGGGCCTAGGTGCGATTTAGGACACGGGGCAGTGAGCACAGTGGGTGATGGGTGAGCGGGACTCGGTGCGAGTTAGGACAAGGGGCAGTGAGCACAGGGGGTGATGGGTGAGCGGGACTCGGTGCGAGTTAGGACACGGGGCAGTGAGCACAGGGGGTGATGGGTGAGCGGGACTCGGTGCGAGTTAGGACACAGGGCAGTGAGCACAGGGGGTGATGGGTGAGCGGGACTCGGTGCGAGTTAGGACATGGGCAGTGAGCACAGGGGGTGATGGGTGAGTGAGACTGGATGTGAGTTCGGACACGGGACAGCGAGCACAGTGGGTGATGGGTGAGTGGGACTCGGTGTGAGTTAAGACACGGGGTCAGTGAGCACAGCGGGTGATGGGTGAGTGGGACTCGGTGTGAGTTAGGACATGGGCAGTGAGCACAGGGGGTGATGGGTGAGTGGGACTCGGTGTGAGTTAGGACACGGGGCAGTGAGCACAGCGGGTGATGGGTGAGTGGGACTCAGTGTGAGTTAGGACACGGGGCAGTGAGCACAGGGGGTGATGGGTGAGTGGGACTGGGTGTGAGTTAGGACACGGGGCAGTGGGCACAGGGGGTGATGGGTCAGTGGGACTTGGTGTAAGTTAGGACATGGGGCAGTGAGCACAGGGAGTGATGGGTGAGTGGGACTCGGTGCGAGTTAGGACACGGGGCAGTGAGCACAGGGGGTCATGGGTGAGCGGGACTCGGTGCGAGTTAGGACAAGGGGCAGTGAGCACAGGGGGTGATGGGTGAGCGGGCCTAGGTGCGATTTAGGACACGGGGCAGTGAGCACAGGGGGTGATGGGTGAGCGGGACACGGTGCGAGTTAGGACAAGGGGCAGTGAGCACAGGGGGTGATGGGGGAGCGGGACTCGGTGCGAGTTAGGACACGGGGCAGTGAGCACAGGGGTTGATGGGTGAGCGGGACTCGGTGCGAGTTAGAACACGGGGCAGTGAGCACAGGGGGTGATGGGTGAGCGGGACTCGGTGCGAGTTAGGACATGGGCAGTGAGCACAGGGGGTGATGGGTGAGTGAGACTGGATGTGAGTTCGGACACGGGACAGCGAGCACAGTGGGTGATGGGTGAGTGGGATTCGGTGTGAGTTAGGACACGGGGTCAGTGAGCACAGCGGGTGATGGGTGAGCGGGACTCGGTGCGAGTTAGGACAAGGGGCAGTGAGCACAGGGGGTGATGGGTGAGCGGGACTCGGTGCGATTTAGGACACGGGGCAGTGAGCACAGGGGGTGATGGGTGAGTGGGACTGGGTGTGAATTAGGACAAGGGGCAGTGAGCACAGGGGGTGATGGGTGAGCGGGACTCGGTGCGAGTTAGGACACGGGGCAGTGAGCACAGGGGGTGATGGGTGAGTGGGACTTGGTGCGAGTTAGGACACGGGGCAGTGAGCACAGGGGGTGATGGGTGAGAGGGACTCGGTGCGAGTTAGGACATGTGGCAGTGGGCACAGGGGGTGATGGATGAGTGGGACTTGGTGCGAGTTAGGACACGGGGCAGTGAGCACAGGGAGTGATGGGTGAGTGGGACTTGGTGCGAGTTAGGACACGGGGCAGTGAGCACAGGGGTTGATGGGTGAGTGGGACTTGGTGCGAGTTAGGACACGGGGCAGTGAGCACAGGGGGTGATGGGTGAGTGGGACTTGGTGCGAGTTAGGACACAGGGCACAGGGGGTGATGGGTGAACGGGACTTGGTGCGAGTTAGGACACAGGGCACAGGGGGTGATGGGTGAGCGGGACTTGGTGCGAGTTAGGACACGGGGCAGTGAGCACAGGGGGTGATGGGTGAGTGGGACTGGGTGTGAATTAGGACACGGGGCAGTGAGCACAGGGGGTGATGGGTGAGCGGGACTCGGTGCGAGTTAGGACACGGTGGCAGTGAGCACAGGGGGTGATGGGTGAGTGGGACTCGGTGCGACTTAGGACACGGGGTCAGCGAGCACAGGGGGTGATGGGTGAGTGGGACTCGGTGCGAGTTAGGACACGGGGCAGCGAGCACAGGGGGTGATGGGTGAGTGGGACTCCGTGCGAGTTAGGACACGGGGCAGTGAGCACAGGGGGTGATGGGTGAGCGGGACTCGGTGCGAGTTAGGACACGGGGCAGTGAGCACAGGGGGTGATGGATGAGCGGGACTCGGTGCGAGTTAGGACACGGGGCAGCGAGCACAGGGGGTGATGGGTGAGCGGGACTCGGTGCGAGTTAGGACAAGGGGCAGTGAGCACAGGGGGTGATGGGTGAGCGGGACTCGGTGCGAGTTAGGACACGGGGCAGTGAGCACAGGGGGTGATGGGTGAGCGGGACTCGGTGCGACTTAGGACACGGGGCAGTGAGCAAAGGGGGTAATGGGTGAGCGGGACTTGGTACGAGTTAAGACACGGGGCAGTGAGCACAGGGGGTGATGGGTGAGCGGGACTCGGTGCGAGTTAGGACATGGGCAGTGAGCACAGGGGATGATGGGTGAGTGGGACTGGGTGTGAATTAGGACACGGGGCAGTGAGCACAGGGGGTGATGGGTGAGCGGGACTCGGTGCGAGTTAGGACACGGTGGCAGTGAGCACAGGGGGTGATGGGTGAGTGGGACTCGGTGCGAGTTAGGACACGGGGTCAGCGAGCACAGGGGGTGATGGGTGAGTGGGACTTGGTGCGAGTTAGGACACGGCGCAGTGAGCACAGGGGGTGATGGGTGAGAGGGACTCGGTGCGAGTTAGGACATGGGGCAGTGGGTACAGGGGGTGATGGATGAGTGGGACTTGGTGCGAGTTAGGACACGGGGCAGTGAGCACAGGGAGTGATGGGTGAGTGGGACTTGGTGCGAGTTAGGACACGGGGCAGTGAGCACAGGGGGTGATGGGTGAGTGGGACTTGGTGCGAGTTAGGACACAGGGCACAGGGGGTGATGGGTGAACGGGACTTGGTGCGAGTTAGGACACAGGGCACAGGGGGTGATGGGTGAGCGGGACTAGGTGCGAGTTTGGAAACGGGGCAGTGAGCACAGGGAGTGGTGGGTGAGCGGGACTCGGTGCGAGTTAGAACACGGGGCAGTGAGCACAGGGGTTGGTGGGTGAGTGGGACTTGGTGCGAGTTAGGACACGGGGCAGTGAGCACAGGGGGTGATGGGTGAGAGGGACTCGGTGCGAGTTAGGACATGGGGCAGTGAGCACAGGGGGTGATGGGTGAGTGGGACTTGGTGCGAGTTAGGACACGGGACAGCGAGCACAGGGGGTGATGTGTGAGTGGGACTTGGTGCGAGTTAGGACACGGGGCAGTGAGCACAGCGGGTGATGGGTGAGTGGGACTTGGTGCGAGTTAGGACACGGGGCAGTGAGCACAGGGGGTGATGGGTGAGTGGGACTTGGTGCGAGTTAGGACACAGGGCACAGGGGGTGATGGGTGAGCGGGACTTGGTGCGAGTTAGGACACGGGGCAGTGAGCACACGGAGTGGTGGGTGAGCGGGACTCGGTGCGAGTTAGAACACGGGGCAGTGAGCACAGGGGTTGGTGGGTGAGTGGGACTTGGTGCGAGTTAGAACACGGGGCAGTGAGCACAGGGGGTGATGGGTGAGAGGGACTCGGTGCGAGTTAGGACATGGGGCAGTGAGCACAGTGGGTGATGGGTGAGCCGGACTCGGTGCGAGTTAGGACACGGGGCAGTGAGCACAGGGGGTGATGGGTGAGCGGGACTCGGTGCGAGTTAGGACACGGGGCAGTGAGCACAGGGGGTGATGGGTGAGCGGGACTCGGTGCGAGTTAGGACACGGGGCAGTGAGCACAGTGGGTGATGGGTGAGCGGGACTCGGTGCGAGTTAGGACAAGGGGCAGTGAGCACAGGGGGTGATGGGTGAGCGGGACTCGGTGCGATTTAGGACACGGGGCAGTGAGCACAGTGGGTGATGGGTGAGTGGGACTGGGTGTGAATTAGGACAAGGGGCAGTGAGCACAGGGGGTGATGGGTGAGCGGGACTCGGTGCGAGTTAGGACACGGGGCAGTGAGCACAGGGGGTGATGGGTGAGTGGGACTCGGTGCGAGTTAGGACACGGGGTCAGCGAGCACAGGGGGTGATGGGTGAGTGGGACTTGGTGCGAGTTAGGACACGGGGCAGTGAGCACAGGGGGTGATGGGTGAGTGGGACTTGGTGCGAGTTAGGACACAGGGCACAGGGGGTGATGGGTGAACGGGACTTGGTGCGAGTTAGGACACAGGGCACAGGGGGTGATGGGTGAGCGGGACTTGGTGCGAGTTAGGACACGGGGCAGTGAGCACAGGGGGTGATGGGTGAGTGGGACTCGGTGCGAGTTGGGACATGGAGCAGTGAGCACGGGGTGATGGGTGAGCGGGACTTGGTGCGAGTTAGGACACGGGACAGCGAGCACAGGGGGTGATGGGTGAGTGGGACTTGGTGCGAGTTAGGACACGGAGCAGTGAGCACAGCGGGTGATGGGTGAGTGGGACTCGGTGCGAGTTAGGACACAGGGCACAGGGGGTGATGGGTGAACGGGACTTGGTGCGAGTTAGGACACAGGGCACGGGGGTGATGGGTGAGCGGGACTAGGTGCGAGTTAGGACACGGGGCAGTGAGCACAGGGGGTGATGGGTGAGAGGGACTCGGTGCGAGTTAGGACACAGGGCACAGGGGGTGGTGGGTGAGCGCGACTCGGTGCGAGTTAGGACACAGGGCACAGGGGGTGATGGGTGAGCGGGACTTGGTGCGAGTTAGGACACGGGGCAGTGAGCACAGGGAGTGGTGGGTGAGCGGGACTCGGTGCGAGTTAGAACACGGGGCAGTGAGCACAGGGGGTGATGGGTGAGTGGGACTGGGTGTGAATTAGGACAAGGGGCAGTGAGCACAGGGGGTGATGGGTGAGCGGGACTCGGTGCGAGTTAGGACACGGGGCAGTGAGCACAGGGGGTGATGGGTGAGTGGGACTCGGTGCGAGTTAGGACACGGGGTCAGCGAGCACAGGGGGTGATGGGTGAGTGGGACTTGGTGCGAGTTAGGACACGGGGCAGTGAGCACAGGGGTTGATGGGTGAGTGGGACTTGGTGCGAGTTAGGACACGGGGCAGTGAGCACAGGGGGTGATGGGTGAGCGGGACTCGGTGCGAGTTAGGACAAGGGGCAGTGAGCACAGGGGGTGATGGGTGAGCGGGACTCGGTGCGAGTTAGGACACGGGGCAGTGAGCACAGGGGGTGATGGGTGAGCGGGCCTAGGTGCGATTTAGGACACGGGGCAGGTAGCACAGGGGGTGATGGGTGAGCGGGACTCGGTGCGAGTTAGGACAAGGGGCAGTGAGCACAGCGGGTGATGGGTGAGCGGGACTCGGTGCGAGTTAGGACACGGGGCAGTGAGCACAGGGGGTGATGGGTGAGAGGGACTCGGTGCGAGTTAGGACACGGGGCAGTGAGCACAGGGGGTGATGGGTGAGTGGGACTGGGTGTGAATTAGGACAAGGGGCAGTGAGCACAGGGGGTGATGGGTGAGCGGGACTCGGTGCGAGTTAGGACACGGGGCAGTGAGCACAGGGGGTGATGGGTGAGTGGGACTCGGTGCGAGTTAGGACACGGGGTCAGCGAGCACAGGGGGTGATGGGTGAGTGGGACTTGGTGCGAGTTAGGACACGGGGCAGTGAGCACAGGGGTTGATGGGTGAGTGGGACTTGGTGCGAGTTAGGACACGGGGCAGTGAGCACAGGGGGTGATGGGTGAGTGGGACTTGGTGCGAGTTAGGACACAGGGCACAGGGGGTGATGGGTGAACGGGACTTGGTGCGAGTTAGGACACAGGGCACAGGGGGTGATGGGTGAGCGGGACTTGGTGCGAGTTAGGACACGGGGCAGTGAGCACAGGGGGTGATGGGTGAGCGGGACTTGGTGCGAGTTAGGACATGGGGCAGTGAGCACAGGGGGTGATGAGTGAGCGGGACTTGGTGCGAGTTAGGACACGGAGCAGTGAGCACAGCGGGTGATGGGTGAGTGGGACTTGGTGCGAGTTAGGACACGGGGCAGGGAGCACAGGGGGTGATGGGTGAGTGGGACTTGGTGCGAATTAGGACACAGGGCACAGGGGGTGATGGGTGACCGGGACTTGGTGCGAGTTAGGACACAGGGCACGGGGGTGATGGGTGAGCGGGACTAGGTGCGAGTTAGGACACAGGGCAGTGAGCACAGGGAGTGGTGGGTGAGAGGGACTCGGTGCGAGTTAGGACACAGGGCACAGGGGGTGATGGGTGAGCGGGACTTGGTGCGAGTTAGGACACGGGGCAGTGAGCACAGGGAGTGGTGGGTGAGCGGGACTCGGTGCGAGTTAGGACATGGGCAGTGAGCACAGGGGATGATGGGTGAGTGGGACTGGGTGTGAATTAGGACACGGGGCAGTGAGCACAGGGGGTGATGGGTGAGCGGGACTCGGTGCGAGTTAGGACACGGTGGCAGTGAGCACAGGGGGTGATGGGTGAGTGGGACTCGGTGCGAGTTAGGACACGGGCTCAGCGAGCACAGGGGGTGATGGGTGAGTGGGACTCGGTGCGAGTTAGGACACGGGGCAGCGAGCACAGGGGGTGATGGGTGAGTGGGACTCCGTGCGAGTTAGGACACAGGGCAGTGAGCACAGGGGGTGATGGGTGAGCGGGACTAGGTGTGAGTTAGGACACGGGGTCAGTGAGCACAGGGGGTGATGGGTGAGCGGGACTCGGTGCGAGTTAGGACATGGGGCAGTGAGCACAGGGGGTGATGGGTGAGCGGGCCTAGGTGCGATTTAGGACACGGGGCAGTGAGCACAGTGGGTGATGGGTGAGCGGGACTCGGTGCGAGTTAGGACAAGGGGCAGTGAGCACAGGGGGTGATGGGTGAGCGGGACTCGGTGCGAGTTAGGACACGGGGCAGTGAGCACAGGGGGTGATGGGTGAGCGGGACTCGGTGCGAGTTAGGACACAGGGCAGTGAGCACAGGGGGTGATGGGTGAGCGGGACTCGGTGCGAGTTAGGACATGGGCAGTGAGCACAGGGGGTGATGGGTGAGTGAGACTGGATGTGAGTTCGGACACGGGACAGCGAGCACAGTGGGTGATGGGTGAGTGGGACTCGGTGTGAGTTAAGACACGGGGTCAGTGAGCACAGCGGGTGATGGGTGAGTGGGACTCGGTGTGAGTTAGGACATGGGCAGTGAGCACAGGGGGTGATGGGTGAGTGGGACTCGGTGTGAGTTAGGACACGGGGCAGTGAGCACAGCGGGTGATGGGTGAGTGGGACTCAGTGTGAGTTAGGACACGGGGCAGTGAGCACAGGGGGTGATGGGTGAGTGGGACTGGGTGTGAGTTAGGACACGGGGCAGTGGGCACAGGGGGTGATGGGTCAGTGGGACTTGGTGTAAGTTAGGACATGGGGCAGTGAGCACAGGGAGTGATGGGTGAGTGGGACTCGGTGCGAGTTAGGACACGGGGCAGTGAGCACAGGGGGTCATGGGTGAGCGGGACTCGGTGCGAGTTAGGACAAGGGGCAGTGAGCACAGGGGGTGATGGGTGAGCGGGCCTAGGTGCGATTTAGGACACGGGGCAGTGAGCACAGGGGGTGATGGGTGAGCGGGACACGGTGCGAGTTAGGACAAGGGGCAGTGAGCACAGGGGGTGATGGGGGAGCGGGACTCGGTGCGAGTTAGGACACGGGGCAGTGAGCACAGGGGTTGATGGGTGAGCGGGACTCGGTGCGAGTTAGAACACGGGGCAGTGAGCACAGGGGGTGATGGGTGAGCGGGACTCGGTGCGAGTTAGGACATGGGCAGTGAGCACAGGGGGTGATGGGTGAGTGAGACTGGATGTGAGTTCGGACACGGGACAGCGAGCACAGTGGGTGATGGGTGAGTGGGATTCGGTGTGAGTTAGGACACGGGGTCA
This sequence comes from Pristiophorus japonicus, assembly GCF_044704955.1. Lineage (NCBI taxonomy): Eukaryota > Metazoa > Chordata > Chondrichthyes > Pristiophoridae > Pristiophorus > Pristiophorus japonicus. The sequence goes on along the minus strand of NC_091986.1, from coordinate 222,438,724 downwards.
GTGAGCACAGCGGGTGATGGGTGAGCGGGACTCGGTGCGAGTTAGGACAAGGGGCAGTGAGCACAGGGGGTGATGGGTGAGCGGGACTCGGTGCGATTTAGGACACGGGGCAGTGAGCACAGGGGGTGATGGGTGAGTGGGACTGGGTGTGAATTAGGACAAGGGGCAGTGAGCACAGGGGGTGATGGGTGAGCGGGACTCGGTGCGAGTTAGGACACGGGGCAGTGAGCACAGGGGGTGATGGGTGAGTGGGACTTGGTGCGAGTTAGGACACGGGGCAGTGAGCACAGGGGGTGATGGGTGAGAGGGACTCGGTGCGAGTTAGGACATGTGGCAGTGGGCACAGGGGGTGATGGATGAGTGGGACTTGGTGCGAGTTAGGACACGGGGCAGTGAGCACAGGGAGTGATGGGTGAGTGGGACTTGGTGCGAGTTAGGACACGGGGCAGTGAGCACAGGGGTTGATGGGTGAGTGGGACTTGGTGCGAGTTAGGACACGGGGCAGTGAGCACAGGGGGTGATGGGTGAGTGGGACTTGGTGCGAGTTAGGACACAGGGCACAGGGGGTGATGGGTGAACGGGACTTGGTGCGAGTTAGGACACAGGGCACAGGGGGTGATGGGTGAGCGGGACTTGGTGCGAGTTAGGACACGGGGCAGTGAGCACAGGGGGTGATGGGTGAGTGGGACTGGGTGTGAATTAGGACACGGGGCAGTGAGCACAGGGGGTGATGGGTGAGCGGGACTCGGTGCGAGTTAGGACACGGTGGCAGTGAGCACAGGGGGTGATGGGTGAGTGGGACTCGGTGCGACTTAGGACACGGGGTCAGCGAGCACAGGGGGTGATGGGTGAGTGGGACTCGGTGCGAGTTAGGACACGGGGCAGCGAGCACAGGGGGTGATGGGTGAGTGGGACTCCGTGCGAGTTAGGACACGGGGCAGTGAGCACAGGGGGTGATGGGTGAGCGGGACTCGGTGCGAGTTAGGACACGGGGCAGTGAGCACAGGGGGTGATGGATGAGCGGGACTCGGTGCGAGTTAGGACACGGGGCAGTGAGCACAGGGAGTGGTGGGTGAGAGGGACTCGGTGCGAGTTAGGACACAGGGCACAGGGGGTGATGGGTGAGCGGGACTTGGTGCGAGTTAGGACACGGGGCAGTGAGCACAGGGGGTGATGGGTGAGCGGGACTTGGTGCGAGTTAGGACATGGGGCAGTGAGCACAGGGGGTGATGAGTGAGCGGGACTTGGTGCGAGTTAGGACACGGAGCAGTGAGCACAGCGGGTGATGGGTGAGTGGGACTTGGTGCGAGTTAGGACACGGGGCAGGGAGCACAGGGGGTGATGGGTGAGTGGGACTTGGTGCGAATTAGGACACAGGGCACAGGGGGTGATGGGTGACCGGGACTTGGTGCGAGTTAGGACACAGGGCACGGGGGTGATGGGTGAGCGGGACTAGGTGCGAGTTAGGACACAGGGCAGTGAGCACAGGGAGTGGTGGGTGAGAGGGACTCGGTGCGAGTTAGGACACAGGGCACAGGGGGTGATGGGTGAGCGGGACTTGGTGCGAGTTAGGACACGGGGCAGTGAGCACAGGGAGTGGTGGGTGAGCGGGACTCGGTGCGAGTTAGGACATGGGCAGTGAGCACAGGGGATGATGGGTGAGTGGGACTGGGTGTGAATTAGGACACGGGGCAGTGAGCACAGGGGGTGATGGGTGAGCGGGACTCGGTGCGAGTTAGGACACGGTGGCAGTGAGCACAGGGGGTGATGGGTGAGTGGGACTCGGTGCGAGTTAGGACACGGGCTCAGCGAGCACAGGGGGTGATGGGTGAGTGGGACTCGGTGCGAGTTAGGACACGGGGCAGCGAGCACAAGGGGTGATGGGTGAGTGGGACTCCGTGCGAGTTAGGACACAGGGCAGTGAGCACAGGGGGTGATGGGTGAGCGGGACTAGGTGTGAGTTAGGACACGGGGTCAGTGAGCACAGGGGGTGATGGGTGAGCGGGACTCGGTGCGAGTTAGGACATGGGGCAGTGAGCACAGGGGGTGATGGGTGAGCGGGCCTAGGTGCGATTTAGGACACGGGGCAGTGAGCACAGTGGGTGATGGGTGAGCGGGACTCGGTGCGAGTTAGGACAAGGGGCAGTGAGCACAGGGGGTGATGGGTGAGCGGGACTCGGTGCGAGTTAGGACACGGGGCAGTGAGCACAGGGGGTGATGGGTGAGCGGGACTCGGTGCGAGTTAGGACACAGGGCAGTGAGCACAGGGGGTGATGGGTGAGCGGGACTCGGTGCGAGTTAGGACATGGGCAGTGAGCACAGGGGGTGATGGGTGAGTGAGACTGGATGTGAGTTCGGACACGGGACAGCGAGCACAGTGGGTGATGGGTGAGTGGGACTCGGTGTGAGTTAAGACACGGGGTCAGTGAGCACAGCGGGTGATGGGTGAGTGGGACTCGGTGTGAGTTAGGACATGGGCAGTGAGCACAGGGGGTGATGGGTGAGTGGGACTCGGTGTGAGTTAGGACACGGGGCAGTGAGCACAGCGGGTGATGGGTGAGTGGGACTCAGTGTGAGTTAGGACACGGGGCAGTGAGCACAGGGGGTGATGGGTGAGTGGGACTGGGTGTGAGTTAGGACACGGGGCAGTGGGCACAGGGGGTGATGGGTCAGTGGGACTTGGTGTAAGTTAGGACATGGGGCAGTGAGCACAGGGAGTGATGGGTGAGTGGGACTCGGTGCGAGTTAGGACACGGGGCAGTGAGCACAGGGGGTGATGGGTGAGCGGGACTCGGTGCGAGTTAGGACAAGGGGCAGTGAGCACAGGGGGTGATGGGTGAGCGGGCCTAGGTGCGATTTAGGACACGGGGCAGTGAGCACAGGGGGTGATGGGTGAGCGGGACACGGTGCGAGTTAGGACAAGGGGCAGTGAGCACAGGGGGTGATGGGGGAGCGGGACTCGGTGCGAGTTAGGACACGGGGCAGTGAGCACAGGGGTTGATGGGTGAGCGGGACTCGGTGCGAGTTAGAACACGGGGCAGTGAGCACAGGGGGTGATGGGTGAGCGGGACTCGGTGCGAGTTAGGACATGGGCAGTGAGCACAGGGGGTGATGGGTGAGTGAGACTGGATGTGAGTTCGGACACGGGACAGCGAGCACAGTGGGTGATGGGTGAGTGGGATTCGGTGTGAGTTAGGACACGGGGTCAGTGAGCACAGCGGGTGATGGGTGAGCGGGACTCGGTGCGAGTTAGGACAAGGGGCAGTGAGCACAGGGGGTGATGGGTGAGCGGGACTCGGTGCGATTTAGGACACGGGGCAGTGAGCACAGGGGGTGATGGGTGAGTGGGACTGGGTGTGAATTAGGACAAGGGGCAGTGAGCACAGGGGGTGATGGGTGAGCGGGACTCGGTGCGAGTTAGGACACGGGGCAGTGAGCACAGGGGGTGATGGGTGAGTGGGACTTGGTGCGAGTTAGGACACGGGGCAGTGAGCACAGGGGGTGATGGGTGAGAGGGACTCGGTGCGAGTTAGGACATGTGGCAGTGGGCACAGGGGGTGATGGATGAGTGGGACTTGGTGCGAGTTAGGACACGGGGCAGTGAGCACAGGGAGTGATGGGTGAGTGGGACTTGGTGCGAGTTAGGACACGGGGCAGTGAGCACAGGGGTTGATGGGTGAGTGGGACTTGGTGCGAGTTAGGACACGGGGCAGTGAGCACAGGGGGTGATGGGTGAGTGGGACTTGGTGCGAGTTAGGACACAGGGCACAGGGGGTGATGGGTGAACGGGACTTGGTGCGAGTTAGGACACAGGGCACAGGGGGTGATGGGTGAGCGGGACTTGGTGCGAGTTAGGACACGGGGCAGTGAGCACAGGGGGTGATGGGTGAGTGGGACTGGGTGTGAATTAGGACACGGGGCAGTGAGCACAGGGGGTGATGGGTGAGCGGGACTCGGTGCGAGTTAGGACACGGTGGCAGTGAGCACAGGGGGTGATGGGTGAGTGGGACTCGGTGCGACTTAGGACACGGGGTCAGTGAGCACAGGGGGTGATGGGTGAGCGGGACTCGGTGCGAGTTAGGACACGGTGGCAGTGAGCACAGGGGGTGATGGGTGAGTGGGACTCGGTGCGAGTTAGGACACGGGCTCAGCGAGCACAGGGGGTGATGGGTGAGTGGGACTCGGTGCGAGTTAGGACACGGGGCAGCGAGCACAGGGGGTGATGGGTGAGTGGGACTCCGTGCGAGTTAGGACACAGGGCAGTGAGCACAGGGGGTGATGGGTGAGCGGGACTAGGTGTGAGTTAGGACACGGGGTCAGTGAGCACAGGGGGTGATGGGTGAGCGGGACTCGGTGCGAGTTAGGACATGGGGCAGTGAGCACAGGGGGTGATGGGTGAGCGGGCCTAGGTGCGATTTAGGACACGGGGCAGTGAGCACAGTGGGTGATGGGTGAGCGGGACTCGGTGCGAGTTAGGACAAGGGGCAGTGAGCACAGGGGGTGATGGGTGAGCGGGACTCGGTGCGAGTTAGGACACGGGGCAGTGAGCACAGGGGGTGATGGGTGAGCGGGACTCGGTGCGAGTTAGGACACAGGGCAGTGAGCACAGGGGGTGATGGGTGAGCGGGACTCGGTGCGAGTTAGGACATGGGCAGTGAGCACAGGGGGTGATGGGTGAGTGAGACTGGATGTGAGTTCGGACACGGGACAGCGAGCACAGTGGGTGATGGGTGAGTGGGACTCGGTGTGAGTTAGGACATGGGCAGTGAGCACAGGGGGTGATGGGTGAGTGGGACTCGGTGTGAGTTAGGACACGGGGCAGTGAGCACAGCGGGTGATGGGTGAGTGGGACTCAGTGTGAGTTAGGACACGGGGCAGTGAGCACAGGGGGTGATGGGTGAGTGGGACTGGGTGTGAGTTAGGACACGGGGCAGTGGGCACAGGGGGTGATGGGTGAGTGGGACTTGGTGCAAGTTAGGACATGGGGCAGTGAGCACAGGGAGTGATGGGTGAGTGGGACTCGGTGCGAGTTAGGACACGGGGCAGTGAGCACAGGGGGTGATGGGTGAGCGGGACTCGGTGCGAGTTAGGACAAGGGGCAGTGAGCACAGGGGGTGATGGGTGAGCGGGACTCGGTGCGAGTTAGGACAAGGGGCAGTGAGCACAGGGGGTGATGGGTGAGCGGGCCTAGGTGCGATTTAGGACACGGGGCAGTGAGCACAGGGGGTGATGGGTGAGCGGGACTCGGTGCGAGTTAGGACAAGGGGCAGTGAGCACAGGGGGTGATGGGTGAGCGGGACTCGGTGCGAGTTAGGACACGGGGCAGTGAGCACAGGGGTTGATGGGTGAGTGGGACTCGGTGCGAGTTAGGACACGGGGTCAGCGAGCACAGGGGGTGATGGGTGAGCGGGACTCGGTGCGAGTTAGGACATGGGCAGTGAGCACAGGGGATGATGGGTGAGTGGGACTGGGTGTGAATTAGGACACGGGGTCAGCGAGCACAGGGGGTGATGGGTGAGTGGGACTTGGTGCGAGTTAGGACACGGGGCAGTGAGCACAGGGGTTGATGGGTGAGTGGGACTTGGTGCGAGTTAGGACACGGGGCAGTGAGCACAGGGGGTGATGGGTGAGTGGGACTTGGTGCGAGTTAGGACACAGGGCACAGGGGGTGATGGGTGAACGGGACTTGGTGCGAGTTAGGACACAGGGCACAGGGGGTGATGGGTGAGCGGGACTTGGTGCGAGTTAGGACACGGGGCAGTGAGCACAGGGGGTGATGGGTGAGCGGGACTTGGTGCGAGTTAGGACATGGGGCAGTGAGCACAGGGGGTGATGAGTGAGCGGGACTTGGTGCGAGTTAGGACACGGAGCAGTGAGCACAGCGGGTGATGGGTGAGTGGGACTTGGTGCGAGTTAGGACACGGGGCAGGGAGCACAGGGGGTGATGGGTGAGTGGGACTTGGTGCGAATTAGGACACAGGGCACAGGGGGTGATGGGTGACCGGGACTTGGTGCGAGTTAGGACACAGGGCACGGGGGTGATGGGTGAGCGGGACTAGGTGCGAGTTAGGACACAGGGCAGTGAGCACAGGGAGTGGTGGGTGAGAGGGACTCGGTGCGAGTTAGGACACAGGGCACAGGGGGTGATGGGTGAGCGGGACTTGGTGCGAGTTAGGACACGGGGCAGTGAGCACAGGGAGTGGTGGGTGAGCGGGACTCGGTGCGAGTTAGAACACGGGGCAGTGAGCACAGGGGTTGGTGGGTGAGTGGGATTTGGTGCGAGTTAGGACACGGGGCAGTGAGCACAGGGGGTGATGGGTGAGCGGGACTCGGTGCGAGTTAGGACACGGGGCAGTGAGCACAGGGGGTGATGGGTGAGCGGGACTCGGTGCGAGTTAGGACATGGGCAGTGAGCACAGGGGATGATGGGTGAGTGGGACTGGGTGTGAATTAGGACACGGGGCAGTGAGCACAGGGGGTGATGGGTGAGCGGGACTCGGTGCGAGTTAGGACACGGGCTCAGCGAGCACAGGGGGTGATGGGTGAGTGGGACTCGGTGCGAGTTAGGACACGGGGCAGCGAGCACAGGGGGTGATGGGTGAGTGGGACTCCGTGCGAGTTAGGACACAGGGCAGTGAGCACAGGGGGTGATGGGTGAGCGGGACTAGGTGTGAGTTAGGACACGGGGTCAGTGAGCACAGGGGGTGATGGGTGAGCGGGACTCGGTGCGAGTTAGGACATGGGGCAGTGAGCACAGGGGGTGATTAGTGAGCGGGCCTAGGTGCGATTTAGGACACGGGGCAGTGAGCACAGTGGGTGATGGGTGAGCGGGACTCGGTGCGAGTTAGGACAAGGGGCAGTGAGCACAGGGGGTGATGGGTGAGCGGGACTCGGTGCGAGTTAGGACACGGGGCAGTGAGCACAGGGGGTGATGGGTGAGTGGGACTCGGTGCGAGTTAGGACACGGGGTCAGCGAGCACAGGGGGTGATGGGTGAGTGGGACTTGGTGCGAGTTAGGACACGGGGCAGTGAGCACAGGGGTTGATGGGTGAGTGGGACTTGGTGCGAGTTAGGACACGGGGCAGTGAGCACAGGGGGTGATGGGTGAGTGGGACTTGGTGCGAGTTAGGACACAGGGCACAGGGGGTGATGGGTGAACGGGACTTGGTGCGAGTTAGGACACAGGGCACAGGGGGTGATGGGTGAGCGGGACTTGGTGCGAGTTAGGACACGGGGCAGTGAGCACAGGGGGTGATGGGTGAGCGGGACTTGGTGCGAGTTAGGACATGGGGCAGTGAGCACAGGGGGTGATGAGTGAGCGGGACTTGGTGCGAGTTAGGACACGGAGCAGTGAGCACAGCGGGTGATGGGTGAGTGGGACTTGGTGCGAGTTAGGACACGGGGCAGGGAGCACAGGGGGTGATGGGTGAGTGGGACTTGGTGCGAATTAGGACACAGGGCACAGGGGGTGATGGGTGACCGGGACTTGGTGCGAGTTAGGACACAGGGCACGGGGGTGATGGGTGAGCGGGACTAGGTGCGAGTTAGGACACAGGGCAGTGAGCACAGGGAGTGGTGGGTGAGAGGGACTCGGTGCGAGTTAGGACACAGGGCACAGGGGGTGATGGGTGAGCGGGACTTGGTGCGAGTTAGGACACGGGGCAGTGAGCACAGGGAGTGATGGGTGAGTGGGACTGGGTGTGAATTAGGACACGGGGCAGTGAGCACAGGGGGTGATGGGTGAGCGGGACTCGGTGCGAGTTAGGACACGGTGGCAGTGAGCACAGGGGGTGATGGGTGAGTGGGACTCGGTGCGAGTTAGGACACGGGCTCAGCGAGCACAGGGGGTGATGGGTGAGTGGGACTCGGTGCGAGTTAGGACACGGGGCAGCGAGCACAGGGGGTGATGGGTGAGTGGGACTCCGTGCGAGTTAGGACACAGGGCAGTGAGCACAGGGGGTGATGGGTGAGCGGGACTAGGTGTGAGTTAGGACACGGGGTCAGTGAGCACAGGGGGTGATGGGTGAGCGGGACTCGGTGCGAGTTAGGACATGGGGCAGTGAGCACAGGGGGTGATGGGTGAGCGGGCCTAGGTGCGATTTAGGACACGGGGCAGTGAGCACAGTGGGTGATGGGTGAGCGGGACTCGGTGCGAGTTAGGACAAGGGGCAGTGAGCACAGGGGGTGATGGGTGAGCGGGACTCGGTGCGAGTTAGGACACGGGGCAGTGAGCACAGGGGGTGATGGGTGAGCGGGACTCGGTGCGAGTTAGGACACAGGGCAGTGAGCACAGGGGGTGATGGGTGAGCGGGACTCGGTGCGAGTTAGGACATGGGCAGTGAGCACAGGGGGTGATGGGTGAGTGAGACTGGATGTGAGTTCGGACACGGGACAGCGAGCACAGTGGGTGATGGGTGAGTGGGACTCGGTGTGAGTTAAGACACGGGGTCAGTGAGCACAGCGGGTGATGGGTGAGTGGGACTCGGTGTGAGTTAGGACATGGGCAGTGAGCACAGGGGGTGATGGGTGAGTGGGACTCGGTGTGAGTTAGGACACGGGGCAGTGAGCACAGGGGGTGATGGGTGAGTGGGACTGGGTGTGAGTTAGGACACGGGGCAGTGGGCACAGGGGGTGATGGGTGAGTGGGACTTGGTGCAAGTTAGGACATGGGGCAGTGAGCACAGGGAGTGATGGGTGAGTGGGACTCGGTGCGAGTTAGGACACGGGGCAGTGAGCACAGGGGGTGATGGGTGAGCGGGACTCGGTGCGAGTTAGGACAAGGGGCAGTGAGCACAGGGGGTGATGGGTGAGCGGGACTCGGTGCGAGTTAGGACAAGGGGCAGTGAGCACAGGGGGTGATGGGTGAGCGGGCCTAGGTGCGATTTAGGACACGGGGCAGTGAGCACAGGGGGTGATGGGTGAGCGGGACTCGGTGCGAGTTAGGACAAGGGGCAGTGAGCACAGGGGGTGATGGGTGAGCGGGACTCGGTGCGAGTTAGGACACGGGGCAGTGAGCACAGGGGTTGATGGGTGAGCGGGACTCGGTGCGAGTTAGAACACGGGGCAGTGAGCACAGTGGGTGATGGGTGAGCGGGACTCGGTGCGAGTTAGGACATGGGCAGTGAGCACAGGGGGTGATGGGTGAGTGAGACTGGATGTGAGTTCGGACACGGGACAGCGAGCACAGTGGGTGATGGGTGAGTGGGATTCGGTGTGAGTTAGGACACGGGGTCAGTGAGCACAGCGGGTGATGGGTGAGCGGGACTCGGTGCGAGTTAGGACAAGGGGCAGTGAGCACAGGGGGTGATGGGTGAGCGGGACTCGGTGCGATTTAGGACACGGGGCAGTGAGCACAGGGGGTGATGGGTGAGTGGGACTGGGTGTGAATTAGGACAAGGGGCAGTGAGCACAGGGGGTGATGGGTGAGCGGGACTCGGTGCGAGTTAGGACACGGGGCAGTGAGCACAGGGGGTGATGGGTGAGTGGGACTTGGTGCGAGTTAGGACACGGGGCAGTGAGCACAGGGGGTGATGGGTGAGAGGGACTCGGTGCGAGTTAGGACATGTGGCAGTGGGCACAGGGGGTGATGGATGAGTGGGACTTGGTGCGAGTTAGGACACGGGGCAGTGAGCACAGGGAGTGATGGGTGAGTGGGACTTGGTGCGAGTTAGGACACGGGGCAGTGAGCACAGGGGTTGATGGGTGAGTGGGACTTGGTGCGAGTTAGGAGACGGGGCAGTGAGCACAGGGGGTGATGGGTGAGTGGGACTTGGTGCGAGTTAGGACACAGGGCACAGGGGGTGATGGGTGAACGGGACTTGGTGCGAGTTAGGACACAGGGCACAGGGGGTGATGGGTGAGCGGGACTTGGTGCGAGTTAGGACACGGGGCAGTGAGCACAGGGGGTGATGGGTGAGAGGGACTCGGTGCGAGTTAGGACATGGGGCAGTGAGCACAGGGGTTGATGGGTGAGCGGGACTTGGTGCGAGTTAGGACACGGGACAGCGAGCACAGGGGGTGATGGGTGAGTGGGACTTGGTGCGAGTTAGGACACGGAGCAGTGAGCACAGCGGGTGATGGGTGAGTGGGACTTGGTGCGAGTTAGGACACGGGGCAGTGAGCACAGGGGGTGATGGGTGAGTGGGACTTGGTGCGAGTTAGGACACAGGGCACAGGGGGTGATGGGTGAACGGGACTTGGTGCGAGTTAGGACACAGGGCACAGGGGGTGATGGGTGAGCGGGACTTGGTGCGAGTTAGGACACGGGGCAGTGAGCACAGGGAGTGGTGGTTGAGCGGGACTCGGTGCGAGTTAGGACACGGGGCAGTGAGCACAGGGGGTGATGTGTGAGAGGGACTCGGTGCGAGTTAGGACATGGGGCAGTGAGCACAGTGGGTGATGGGTGAGCGGGACTCGGTGCGAGTTAGGACACGGGGCAGTGAGCACAGGGGGTGATGGGTGAGTGGGACTTGGTGCGAGTTAGGACACAGGGCACAGGGGGTGATGGGTGAGCGGGACTCGGTGCGAGTTAGGACATGGGGCAGTGAGCACAGTGGGTGATGAGTGAGCGGGACTTGGTGCGAGTTAGGACACGGGACAGCGAGCACAGGGGGTGATGGGTGAGTGGGACTTGGTGCGAGTTAGGACACGGAGCAGTGAGCACAGCGGGTGATGGGTGAGTGGGACTTGGTGCGAGTTAGGACACGGGGCAGTGAGCACAGGGGGTGATGGGTGAGTGGGACTTGGTGCGAGTTAGGACACAGGGCACAGGGGGTGATGGGTGAACGGGACTTGGTGCGAGTTAGGACACAGGGCACGGGGGTGATGGGTGAGCGGGACTAGGTGCGAGTTAGGACACAGGGCAGTGAGCACAGGGAGTGGTGGGTGAGAGGGACTCGGTGCGAGTTAGGACACAGGGCACAGGGGGTGATGGGTGAGCGGGACTTGGTGCGAGTTAGGACACGGGGCAGTGAGCACAGGGAGTGGTGGGTGAGCGGGACTCGGTGCGAGTTAGAACACGGGGCAGTGAGCACAGGGGTTGGTGGGTGAGTGGGATTTGGTGCGAGTTAGGACACGGGGCAGTGAGCACAGGGGGTGATGGGTGAGCGGGACTCGGTGCGAGTTAGGACACGGGGCAGTGAGCACAGGGGGTGATGGGTGAGCGGGACTCGGTGCGAGTTAGGACACGGGGCAGTGAGCACAGGGGGTAATGGGTGAGCGGGACTCGGTGCGAGTTAGGACACGGGGCAGTGAGCACAGGGAGTGATGGGTGAGCGGGACTTGGTGCGAGTTAAGACACGGGGCAGTGAGCACAGGGGGTGATGGGTGAGCGGGACTCGGTGCGAGTTAGGACATGGGCAGTGAGCACAGGGGATGATGGGTGAGTGGGACTGGGTGTGAATTAGGACACGGGGCAGTGAGCACAGGGGGTGATGGGTGAGCGGGACTCGGTGCGAGTTAGGACACGGTGGCAGTGAGCACAGGGGGTGATGGGTGAGTGGGACTCGGTGCGAGTTAGGACACGGGCTCAGCGAGCACAGGGGGTGATGGGTGAGTGGGACTCGGTGCGAGTTAGGACACGGGGCAGCGAGCACAGGGGGTGATGGGTGAGTGGGACTCCGTGCGAGTTAGGACACAGGGCAGTGAGCACAGGGGGTGATGGGTGAGCGGGACTAGGTGCGAGTTAGGACACGGGGCAGTGAGCACAGGGGGTGATGGGTGAGCGGGACTCGGTGCGAGTTAGGACACGGGGCAGTGAGCACAGTGGGTGATGGGTGAGCGGGACTCGGTGCGAGTTAGGACATGCGGCAGAGAGCACAGGGGGTGATGGGTGAGCGGGACTCGGTGCGAGTTAGGACATGGGGCAGTGAGCACAGGGGGTGATGGGTGAGCGGGACTCGGTGCGAGTTAGGATACGGGGCAGTGAGCACAGGGGGTGATGGGTGAGCGGAACTCGGTGCGAGTTAGGACAAGGGGCAGTGAGCACAGGGGGTGATGGGTGAGCGGGACTCGGTGCGATTTAGGACACGGGGCAGTGAGCACAGGGGGTGATGGGTGAGCGGGACTCGGTGCGAGTTAGGACAAGGGGCAGTGAGCACAGGGGGTGATGGGTGAGCGGGACTCGGTGCGAGTTAGGACATGGGACAGTGAGAACAGGGGGTGATGGGTGAGCGGGCCTAGGTGCGATTTAGGACACGGGGCAGGGAGCACAGGGGGTGATGGGTGAGCGGGACTCGGTGCGAATTAGGACAAGGGGCAGTGAGCACAGGGGGTGATGGGTGAGCGGGCCTAGGTGCGATTTAGGACACGGGGCAGTGAGCACAGTGGGTGATGGGTGAGCGGGACTCGGTGCGAGTTAGGACACAGGGCAGTGAGCACAGGGGGTGATGGGTGAGCGGGACTCGGTGCGAGTTAGGACATGGGCAGTGAGCACAGGGGGTGATGGGTGAGTGAGACTGGATGTGAGTTCGGACACGGGACAGCGAGCACAGTGGGTGATGGGTGAGTGGGACTCGGTGTGAGTTAAGACACGGGGTCAGTGAGCACAGCGGGTGATGGGTGAGTGGGACTCGGTGTGAGTTAGGACATGGGCAGTGAGCACAGGGGGTGATGGGTGAGTGGGACTCGGTGTGAGTTAGGACACGGGGCAGTGAGCACAGGGGGTGATGGGTGAGTGGGACTCAGTGTGAGTTAGGACACGGGGCAGTGAGCACAGGGGGTGATGGGTGAGTGGGACTGGGTGTGAGTTAGGACACGGGGCAGTGGGCACAGGGGGTGATGGGTGAGTGGGACTTGGTGCAAGTTAGGACATGGGGCAGTGAGCACAGGGAGTGATGGGTGAGTGGGACTCGGTGCGAGTTAGGACACGGGGCAGTGAGCACAGGGGGTGATGGGTGAGCGGGACTCGGTGCGAGTTAGGACAAGGGGCAGTGAGCACAGGGGGTGATGGGTGAGCGGGACTCGGTGCGAGTTAGGACAAGGGGCAGTGAGCACAGGGGGTGATGGGTGAGCGGGCCTAGGTGCGATTTAGGACACGGGGCAGTGAGCACAGGGGGTGATGGGTGAGCGGGACTCGGTGCGAGTTAGGACAAGGGGCAGTGAGCACAGGGGGTGATGGGTGAGCGGGACTCGGTGCGAGTTAGGACACGGGGCAGTGAGCACAGGGGTTGATGGGTGAGCGGGACTCGGTGCGAGTTAGGACACGGGGCAGTGAGCACAGGGGGTGATGGGTGAGCGGGACTCGGTGCGAGTTAGGACACGGGGCAGTGAGCACAGGGGGTGATGGGTGAGTGGGACTCGGTGCGAGTTAGGACACGGGGTCAGCGAGCACAGGGGGTGATGGGTGAGTGGGACTTGGTGCGAGTTAGGACACGGGGCAGTGAGCACAGGGGTTGATGGGTGAGTGGGACTTGGTGCGAGTTAGGACACGGGGCAGTGAGCACAGGGGGTGATGGGTGAGTGGGACTTGGTGCGAGTTAGGACACAGGGCACAGGGGGTGATGGGTGAACGGGACTTGGTGCGAGTTAGGACACAGGGCACAGGGGGTGATGGGTGAGCGGGACTTGGTGCGAGTTAGGACACGGGGCAGTGAGCACAGGGGGTGATGGGTGAGCGGGACTTGGTGCGAGTTAGGACATGGGGCAGTGAGCACAGGGGGTGATGAGTGAGCGGGACTTGGTGCGAGTTAGGACACGGAGCAGTGAGCACAGCGGGTGATGGGTGAGTGGGACTTGGTGCGAGTTAGGACACGGGGCAGGGAGCACAGGGGGTGATGGGTGAGTGGGACTTGGTGCGAATTAGGACACAGGGCACAGGGGGTGATGGGTGACCGGGACTTGGTGCGAGTTAGGACACAGGGCACGGGGGTGATGGGTGAGCGGGACTAGGTGCGAGTTAGGACACAGGGCAGTGAGCACAGGGAGTGGTGGGTGAGAGGGACTCGGTGCGAGTTAGGACACAGGGCACAGGGGGTGATAGGTGAGCGGGACTTGGTGCGAGTTAGGACACGGGGCAGTGAGCACAGGGAGTGGTGGGTGAGCGGGACTCGGTGCGAGTTAGAACACGGGGCAGTGAGCACAGGGGTTGGTGGGTGAGTGGGATTTGGTGCGAGTTAGGACACGGGGCAGTGAGCACAGGGGGTGATGGGTGAGCGGGACTCGGTGCGAGTTAGGACACGGGGCAGTGAGCACAGGGGGTGATGGGTGAGCGGGACTCGGTGCGAGTTAGGACACGGGGCAGTGAGCACAGGGGGTAATGGGTGAGCGGGACTCGGTGCGAGTTAGGACACGGGGCAGTGAGCACAGGGAGTGATGGGTGAGCGGGACTTGGTGCGAGTTAAGACAAGGGGCAGTGAGCACAGGGGGTGATGGGTGAGCGGGACTCGGTGCGAGTTAGGACATGGGCAGTGAGCACGGGATGATGGGTGAGTGGGACTGGGTGTGAATTAGGACACGGGGCAGTGAGCACAGGGGGTGATGGGTGAGCGGGACTCGGTGCGAGTTAGGACACGGTGGCAGTGAGCACAGGGGGTGATGGGTGAGTGGGACTCGGTGCGAGTTAGGACACGGGCTCAGCGAGCACAGGGGGTGATGGGTGAGTGGGACTCGGTGCGAGTTAGGACACGGGGCAGCGAGCACAGGGGGTGATGGGTGAGTGGGACTCCGTGCGAGTTAGGACACAGGGCAGTGAGCACAGGGGGTGATGGGTGAGCGGGACTAGGTGTGAGTTAGGACACGGGGTCAGTGAGCACAGGGGGTGATGGGTGAGCGGGACTCGGTGCGAGTTAGGACATGGGGCAGTGAGCACAGGGGGTGATGGGTGAGCGGGCCTAGGTGCGATTTAGGACACGGGGCAGTGAGCACAGTGGGTGATGGGTGAGCGGGACTCGGTGCGAGTTAGGACAAGGGGCAGTGAGCACAGGGGGTGATGTGTGAACGGGCCTAGGTGCGATTTAGGACACGGGGCAGTGAGCACAGGGGGTGATGGGTGAGCGGGACTCGGTGCGAGTTAGGACAAGGGGCAGTGAGCACAGGGGGTGATGGGTGAGCGGGACTCGGTGCGAGTTAGGACACGGGGCAGTGAGCACAGGGGTTGATGGGTGAGCGGGACTCGGTGCGAGTTAGGACACGGGGCAGTGAGCACAGGGGGTGATGGGTGAGCGGGACTCGGTGCGAGTTAGGACATGGGCAGTGAGCACAGGGGGTGATGGGTGAGTGGGACTTGGTGCGAGTTAGGACACGGGGCAGTGAGCACAGGGGGTGATGGGTGAGAGGGACTCGGTGCGAGTTAGGACATGTGGCAGTGGGCACAGGGGGTGATGGATGAGTGGGACTTGGTGCGAGTTAGGACACGGGGCAGTGAGCACAGGGAGTGATGGGTGAGTGGGACTTGGTGCGAGTTAGGACACGGGGCAGTGAGCACAGGGGTTGATGGGTGAGTGGGACTTGGTGCGAGTTAGGACACGGGGCAGTGAGCACAGGGGGTGATGGGTGAGTGGGACTTGGTGCGAGTTAGGACACAGGGCACAGGGGGTGATGGGTGAACGGGACTTGGTGCGAGTTAGGACACAGGGCACAGGGGGTGATGGGTGAGCGGGACTTGGTGCGAGTTAGGACACGGGGCAGTGAGCACAGGGGGTGATGGGTGAGAGGGACTCGGTGCGAGTTAGGACATGGGGCAGTGAGCACAGGGGTTGATGGGTGAGCGGGACTTGGTGCGAGTTAGGACACGGGACAGCGAGCACAGGGGGTGATGGGTGAGTGGGACTTGGTGCGAGTTAGGACACGGAGCAGTGAGCACAGCGGGTGATGGGTGAGTGGGACTTGGTGCGAGTTAGGACACGGGGCAGTGAGCACAGGGGGTGATGGGTGAGTGGGACTTGGTGCGAGTTAGGACACAGGGCACAGGGGGTGATGGGTGAACGGGACTTGGTGCGAGTTAGGACACAGGGCACAGGGGGTGATGGGTGAGCGGGACTTGGTGCGAGTTAGGACACGGGGCAGTGAGCACAGGGAGTGGTGGTTGAGCGGGACTCGGTGCGAGTTAGGACACGGGGCAGTGAGCACAGGGGGTGATGTGTGAGAGGGACTCGGTGCGAGTTAGGACATGGGGCAGTGAGCACAGTGGGTGATGGGTGAGCGGGACTCGGTGCGAGTTAGGACACGGGGCAGTGAGCACAGGGGGTGATGGGTGAGTGGGACTTGGTGCGAGTTAGGACACAGGGCACAGGGGGTGATGGGTGAGCGGGACTCGGTGCGAGTTAGGACATGGGGCAGTGAGCACAGGGGGTGATGAGTGAGCGGGACTTGGTGCGAGTTAGGACACGGGACAGCGAGCACAGGGGGTGATGGGTGAGTGGGACTTGGTGAAAGTTAGGACACGGAGCAGTGAGCACAGCGGGTGATGGGTGAGTGGGACTTGGTGCGAGTTAGGACACGGGGCAGTGAGCACAGGGGGTGATGGGTGAGTGGGACTTGGTGCGAGTTAGGACACAGGGCACAGGGGGTGATGGGTGAACGGGACTTGGTGCGAGTTAGGACACAGGGCACGGGGGTGATGGGTGAGCGGGACTAGGTGCGAGTTAGGACACAGGGCAGTGAGCACAGGGAGTGGTGGGTGAGAGGGACTCGGTGCGAGTTAGGACACAGGGCACAGGGGGTGATGGGTGAGCGGGACTTGGTGCGAGTTAGGACACGGGGCAGTGAGCACAGGGAGTGGTGGGTGAGCGGGACTCGGTGCGAGTTAGGACACGGGGCAGTGAGCACAGGGGGTAATGGGTGAGCGGGACTCGGTGCGAGTTAGGACACGGGGCAGTGAGCACAGGGAGTGATGGGTGAGCGGGACTTGGTGCGAATTAAGACACGGGGCAGTGAGCACAGGGGGTGATGGGTGAGCGGGACTCGGTGCGAGTTAGGACATGGGCAGTGAGCACAGGGGATGATGGGTGAGTGGGACTGGGTGTGAATTAGGACACGGGGCAGTGAGCACAGGGGGTGATGGGTGAGCGGGACTCGGTGCGAGTTAGGACACGGTGGCAGTGAGCACAAGGGGTGATGGGTGAGTGGGACTCGGTGCGAGTTAGGACACGGGCTCAGCGAGCACAGGGGGTGATGGGTGAGTGGGACTCGGTGCGAGTTAGGACACGGGGCAGCGAGCACAGGGGGTGATGGGTGAGTGGGACTCCGTGCGAGTTAGGACACAGGGCAGTGAGCACAGGGGGTGATGGGTGAGCGGGACTAGGTGTGAGTTAGGACACGGGGTCAGTGAGCACAGGGGGTGATGGGTGAGCGGGACTCGGTGCGAGTTAGGACATGGGGCAGTGAGCACAGGGGGTGATGGGTGAGCGGGCCTAGGTGCGATTTAGGACACGGGGCAGTGAGCACAGTGGGTGATGGGTGAGCGGGACTCGGTGCGAGTTAGGACAAGGGGCAGTGAGCACAGGGGGTGATGGGTGAGCGGGCCTAGGTGCGATTTAGGACACGGGGCAGTGAGCACAGGGGGTGATGGGTGAGCGGGACTCGGTGCGAGTTAGGACAAGGGGCAGTGAGCACAGGGGGTGATGGGTGAGCGGGACTCGGTGCGAGTTAGGACACGGGGCAGTGAGCACAGGGGTTGATGGGTGAGCGGGACTCGGTGCGAGTTAGGACACGGGGCAGTGAGCACAGGGGGTGATGGGTGAGCGGGACTCGGTGCGAGTTAGGACATGGGCAGTGAGCACAGGGGGTGATGGGTGAGTGAGACTGGATGTGAGTTCGGACACGGGACAGCGAGCACAGTGGGTGATGGGTGAGTGGGATTCGGTGTGAGTTAGGACACGGGGCAGTGAGCACAGGGGGTGATGGGTGAGTGGGACTGGGTGTGAATTAGGACAAGGGGCAGTGAGCACAGGGGGTGATGGGTGAGCGGGACTCGGTGCGAGTTAGGACACGGGGCAGTGAGCACAGGGGGTGATGGGTGAGTGGGACTTGGTGCGAGTTAGGACACGGGGCAGTGAGCACAGGGGGTGATGGGTGAGAGGGACTCGGTGCGAGTTAGGACATGTGGCAGTGGGCACAGGGGGTGATGGATGAGTGGGACTTGGTGCGAGTTAGGACACGGGGCAGTGAGCACAGGGAGTGATGGGTGAGTGGGACTTGGTGCGAGTTAGGACACGGGGCAGTGAGCACAGGGGTTGATGGGTGAGTGGGACTTGGTGTGAGTTAGGACACGGGGCAGTGAGCACAGGGGGTGATGGGTGAGCGGGACTCGGTGCGAGTTAGGACACGGGGCAGTGAGCACAGGGGGTGATGGGTGAGTGGGACTTGGTGCGAGTTAGGACACGGGGCAGTGAGCACAGGGGGTGATGGGTGAGAGGGACTCGGTGCGAGTTAGGACATGTGGCAGTGGGCACAGGGGGTGATGGATGAGTGGGACTTGGTGCGAGTTAGGACACGGGGCAGTGAGCACAGGGAGTGATGGGTGAGTGGGACTTGGTGCGAGTTAGGACACGGGGCAGTGAGCACAGGGGTTGATGGGTGAGTGGGACTTGGTGCGAGTTAGGACACGGGGCAGTGAGCACAGGGGGTGATGGGTGAGTGGGACTTGGTGCGAGTTAGGACACAGGGCACAGGGGGTGATGGGTGAACGGGACTTGGTGCGAGTTAGGACACAGGGCACAGGGGGTGATGGGTGAGCGGGACTTGGTGCGAGTTAGGACACGGGGCAGTGAGCACAGGGGGTGATGGGTGAGAGGGACTCGGTGCGAGTTAGGACATGGGGCAGTGAGCACAGGGGTTGATGGGTGAGCGGGACTTGGTGCGAGTTAGGACACGGGACAGCGAGCACAGGGGGTGATGGGTGAGTGGGACTTGGTGCGAGTTAGGACACGGAGCAGTGAGCACAGCGGGTGATGGGTGAGTGGGACTTGGTGCGAGTTAGGACACGGGGCAGTGAGCACAGGGGGTGATGGGTGAGTGGGACTTGGTGCGAGTTAGGACACAGGGCACAGGGGGTGATGGGTGAACGGGACTTGGTGCGAGTTAGGACACAGGGCACAGGGGGTGATGGGTGAGCGGGACTTGGTGCGAGTTAGGACACGGGGCAGTGAGCACAGGGAGTGGTGGTTGAGCGGGACTCGGTGCGAGTTAGGACACGGGGCAGTGAGCACAGGGGGTGATGTGTGAGAGGGACTCGGTGCGAGTTAGGACATGGGGCAGTGAGCACAGTGGGTGATGGGTGAGCGGGACTCGGTGCGAGTTAGGACACGGGGCAGTGAGCACAGGGGGTGATGGGTGAGTGGGACTTGGTGCGAGTTAGGACACAGGGCACAGGGGGTGATGGGTGAGCGGGACTCGGTGCGAGTTAGGACATGGGGCAGTGAGCACAGGGGGTGATGAGTGAGCGGGACTTGGTGCGAGTTAGGACACGGGACAGCGAGCACAGGGAGTGATGGGTGAGTGGGACTTGGTGCGAGTTAGGACACGGAGCAGTGAGCACAGCGGGTGATGGGTGAGTGGGACTTGGTGCGAGTTAGGACACGGGGCAGTGAGCACAGGGGGTGATGGGTGAGTGGGACTTGGTGCGAGTTAGGACACAGGGCACAGGGGGTGATGGGTGAACGGGACTTGGTGCGAGTTAGGACACAGGGCACGGGGGTGATGGGTGAGCGGGACTAGGTGCGAGTTAGGACACAGGGCAGTGAGCACAGGGAGTGGTGGGTGAGAGGGACTCGGTGCGAGTTAGGACACAGGGCACAGGGGGTGATGGGTGAGCGGGACTTGGTGCGAGTTAGGACACGGGGCAGTGAGCACAGGGAGTGGTGGGTGAGCGGGACTCGGTGCGAGTTAGAACACGGGGCAGTGAGCACAGGGGTTGGTGGGTGAGTGGGATTTGGTGCGAGTTAGGACACGGGGCAGTGAGCACAGGGGGTGATGGGTGAGCGGGACTCGGTGCGAGTTAGGACACGGGGCAGTGAGCACAGGGGGTGATGGGTGAGCGGGACTCGGTGCGAGTTAGGACACGGGGCAGTGAGCACAGGGGGTAATGGGTGAGCGGGACTCGGTGCGAGTTAGGACACGGGGCAGTGAGCACAGGGAGTGATGGGTGAGCGGGACTTGGTGCGAGTTAAGACACGGGGCAGTGAGCACAGAGGGTGATGGGTGAGCGGGACTCGGTGCGAGTTAGGACATGGGCAGTGAGCACAGGGGATGATGGGTGAGTGGGACTGGGTGTGAATTAGGACACGGGGCAGTGAGCACAGGGGGTGATGGGTGAGCGGGACTCGGTGCGAGCTAGGACACGGTGGCAGTGAGCACAGGGGGTGATGGGTGAGTGGGACTCGGTGCGAGTTAGGACACGGGGTCAGCGAGCACAGTGGGTGATGGGTGAGTGGGACTCGGTGCGAGTTAGGACACGGGGCAGCGAGCACAGGGGGTGATGGGTGAGTGGGACTCCGTGCGAGTTAGGACACAGGGCAGTGAGCACAGGGGGTGATGGGTGAGCGGGACTAGGTGCGAGTTAGGACACGGGGCAGTGAGCACAGGGGGTGATGGGTGAGCGGGACTCGGTGCGAGTTAGGACACGGGGCAGTGAGCACAGTGGGTGATGGGTGAGCGGGACTCGGTGCGAGTTAGGACATGCGGCAGAGAGCACAGGGGGTGATGGGTGAGCGGGACTCGGTGCGAGTTAGGACATGGGGCAGTGAGCACAGGGGGTGATGGGTGAGCGGGACTCGGTGCGAGTTAGGATACGGGGCAGTGAGCACAGGGGGTGATGGGTGAGCGGAACTCGGTGCGAGTTAGGACAAGGGGCAGTGAGCACAGGGGGTGATGGGTGAGCGGGACTCGGTGCGATTTAGGACACGGGGCAGTGAGCACAGGGGGTGATGGGTGAGCGGGACTCAGTGCGAGTTAGGACAAGGGGCAGTGAGCACAGGGGGTGATGGGTGAGCGGGACTCGGTGCGAGTTAGGACACGGGACAGTGAGAACAGGGGGTGATGGGTGAGCGGGCCTAGGTGCGATTTAGGACACGGGGCAGGGAGCACAGGGGGTGATGGGTGAGCGGGACTCGGTGCGAATTAGGACAAGGGGCAGTGAGCACAGGGGGTGATGGGTGAGCGGGCCTAGGTGCGATTTAGGACACGGGGCAGTGAGCACAGTGGGTGATGGGTGAGCGGGACTCGGTGCGAGTTAGGACAAGGGGCAGTGAGCACAGGGGGTGATGGGTGAGCGGGACTCGGTGCGAGTTAGGACACGGGGCAGTGAGCACAGGGGGTGATGGGTGAGCGGGACTCGGTGCGAGTTAGGACACAGGGCAGTGAGCACAGGGGGTGATGGGTGAGCGGGACTCGGTGCGAGTTAGAACACGGGGCAGTGAGCACAGGGGTTGGTGGGTGAGTGGGATTTGGTGCGAGTTAGGACACGGGGCAGTGAGCACAGGGGGTGATGGGTGAGCGGGACTCGGTGCGAGTTAGGACACGGGGCAGTGAGCACAGGGGGTGATGGGTGAGCGGGACTCGGTGCGAGTTAGGACACGGGGCAGTGAGCACAGGGGGTAATGGGTGAGCGGGACTCGGTGCGAGTTAGGACACGGGGCAGTGAGCACAGGGAGTGATGGGTGAGCGGGACTTGGTGCGAGTTAAGACACGGGGCAGTGAGCACAGAGGGTGATGGGTGAGCGGGACTCGGTGCGAGTTAGGACATGGGCAGTGAGCACAGGGGATGATGGGTGAGTGGGACTGGGTGTGAATTAGGACACGGGGCAGTGAGCACAGGGGGTGATGGGTGAGCGGGACTCGGTGCGAGCTAGGACACGGTGGCAGTGAGCACAGGGGGTGATGGGTGAGTGGGACTCGGTGCGAGTTAGGACACGGGGTCAGCGAGCACAGGGGGTGATGGGTGAGTGGGACTCGGTGCGAGTTAGGACACGGGGCAGCGAGCACAGGGGGTGATGGGTGAGTGGGACTCCGTGCGAGTTAGGACACAGGGCAGTGAGCACAGGGGGTGATGGGTGAGCGGGACTAGGTGCGAGTTAGGACACGGGGCAGTGAGCACAGGGGGTGATGGGTGAGCGGGACTCGGTGCGAGTTAGGACACGGGGCAGTGAGCACAGTGGGTGATGGGTGAGCGGGACTCGGTGCGAGTTAGGACATGCGGCAGAGAGCACAGGGGGTGATGGGTGAGCGGGACTCGGTGCGAGTTAGGACATGGGGCAGTGAGCACAGGGGGTGATGGGTGAGCGGGACTCGGTGCGAGTTAGGATACGGGGCAGTGAGCACAGGGGGTGATGGGTGAGCGGAACTCGGTGCGAGTTAGGACAAGGGGCAGTGAGCACAGGGGGTGATGGGTGAGCGGGACTCGGTGCGATTTAGGACACGGGGCAGTGAGCACAGGGGGTGATGGGTGAGCGGGACTCGGTGCGAGTTAGGACAAGGGGCAGTGAGCACAGGGGGTGATGGGTGAGCGGGACTCGGTGCGAGTTAGGACACGGGACAGTGAGAACAGGGGGTGATGGGTGAGCGGGCCTAGGTGCGATTTAGGACACGGGGCAGGGAGCACAGGGGGTGATGGGTGAGCGGGACTCGGTGCGAATTAGGACAAGGGGCAGTGAGCACAGGGGGTGATGGGTGAGCGGGCCTAGGTGCGATTTAGGACACGGGGCAGTGAGCACAGTGGGTGATGGGTGAGCGGGACTCGGTGCGAGTTAGGACAAGGGGCAGTGAGCACAGGGGGTGATGGGTGAGCGGGACTCGGTGCGAGTTAGGACACGGGGCAGTGAGCACAGGGGGTGATGGGTGAGCGGGACTCGGTGCGAGTTAGGACACAGGGCAGTGAGCACAGGGGGTGATGGGTGAGCGGGACTCGGTGCGAGTTAGGACATGGGCAGTGAGCACAGGGGGTGATGGGTGAGTGAGACTGGATGTGAGTTCGGACACGGGACAGCGAGCACAGTGGGTGATGGGTGAGTGGGACTCGGTGTGAGTTAAGACACGGGGTCAGTGAGCACAGCGGGTGATGGGTGAGTGGGACTCGGTGTGAGTTAGGACATGGGCAGTGAGCACAGGGGGTGATGGGTGAGTGGGACTCGGTGTGAGTTAGGACACGGGGCAGTGAGCACAGGGGGTGATGGGTGAGTGGGACTCAGTGTGAGTTAGGACACGGGGCAGTGAGCACAGGGGGTGATGGGTGAGTGGGACTGGGTGTGAGTTAGGACACGGGGCAGTGGGCACAGGGGGTGATGGGTGAGTGGGACTTGGTGCAAGTTAGGACATGGGGCAGTGAGCACAGGGAGTGATGGGTGAGTGGGACTCGGTGCGAGTTAGGACACGGGGCAGTGAGCACAGGGGGTGATGGGTGAGCGGGACTCGGTGCGAGTTAGGACAAGGGGCAGTGAGCACAGGGGGTGATGGGTGAGCGGGACTCGGTGCGAGTTAGGACAAGGGGCAGTGAGCACAGGGGGTGATGGGTGAGCGGGCCTAGGTGCGATTTAGGACACGGGGCAGTGAGCACAGGGGGTGATGGGTGAGCGGGACTCGGTGCGAGTTAGGACAAGGGGCAGTGAGCACAGGGGGTGATGGGTGAGCGGGACTCGGTGCGAGTTAGGACACGGGGCAGTGAGCACAGGGGTTGATGGGTGAGCGGGACTCGGTGCGAGTTAGGACACGGGGCAGTGAGCACAGGGGGTGATGGGTGAGCGGGACTCGGTGCGAGTTAGGACATGGGCAGTGAGCACAGGGGGTGATGGGTGAGTGAGACTGGATGTGAGTTCGGACACGGGACGGCGAGCACAGTGGGTGATGGGTGAGTGGGATTCGGTGTGAGTTAGGACACGGGGTCAGTGAGCACAGCGGATGATGGGTGAGCGGGACTCGGTGCGAGTTAGGACAAGGGGCAGTGAGCACAGGGGGTGATGGGTGAGCGGGACTCGGTGCGATTTAGGACACGGGGCAGTGAGCACAGGGGGTGATGGGTGAGTGGGACTGGGTGTGAATTAGGACAAGGGGCAGTGAGCACAGGGGGTGATGGGTGAGCGGGACTCGGTGCGAGTTAGGACACGGGGCAGTGAGCACAGGGGGTGATGGGTGAGTGGGACTTGGTGCGAGTTAGGACACGGGGCAGTGAGCACAGGGGGTGATGGGTGAGAGGGACTCGGTGCGAGTTAGGACATGTGGCAGTGGGCACAGGGGGTGATGGATGAGTGGGACTTGGTGCGAGTTAGGACACGGGGCAGTGAGCACAGGGAGTGATGGGTGAGTGGGACTTGGTGCGAGTTAGGACACGGGGCAGTGAGCACAGGGGTTGATGGGTGAGTGGGACTTGGTGCGAGTTAGGACACGGGGCAGTGAGCACAGGGGGTGATGGGTGAGTGGGACTTGGTGCGAGTTAGGACACAGGGCACAGGGGGTGATGGGTGAACGGGACTTGGTGCGAGTTAGGACACAGGGCACAGGGGGTGATGGGTGAGCGGGACTTGGTGCGAGTTAGGACACGGGGCAGTAAGCACAGGGGGTGATGGGTGAGAGGGACTCGGTGCGAGTTAGGACATGGGGCAGTGAGCACAGGGGTTGATGGGTGAGCGGGACTTGGTGCGAGTTAGGACACGGGACAGCGAGCACAGGGGGTGATGGGTGAGTGGGACTTGGTGCGAGTTAGGACACGGAGCAGTGAGCACAGCGGGTGATGGGTGAGTGGGACTTGGTGCGAGTTAGGACACGGGGCAGTGAGCACAGGGGGTGATGGGTGAGTGGGACTTGGTGCGAGTTAGGACACAGGGCACAGGGGGTGATGGGTGAACGGGACTTGGTGCGAGTTAGGACACAGGGCACAGGGGGTGATGGGTGAGCGGGACTTGGTGCGAGTTAGGACACGGGGCAGTGAGCACAGGGAGTGGTGGTTGAGCGGGACTCGGTGCGAGTTAGGACACGGGGCAGTGAGCACAGGGGGTGATGTGTGAGAGGGACTCGGTGCGAGTTAGGACATGGGGCAGTGAGCACAGTGGGTGATGGGTGAGCGGGACTCGGTGCGAGTTAGGACACAGGGCACACGTGGTGATGGGTGAACGGGACTTGGTGCGAGTTAGGACACAGGGCACAGGGGGTGATGGGTGAGCGGGACTTGGTGCGAGTTAGGACACGGGGCAGTGAGCACAGGGAGTGGTGGTTGAGCGGGACTCGGTGCGAGTTAGGACATGGGGCAGTGAGCACAGGGGGTGATGTGTGAGAGGGACTCGGTGCGAGTTAGGACACGGGGCAGTGAGCACAGTGGGTGATGGGTGAGCGGGACTCGGTGCGAGTTAGGACACGGGGCAGTGAGCACAGGGTGTGATGGGTGAGCGGGACTCGGTGCGAGTTAGGACACGGGGCAGTGAGCACAGGGGGTGATGGGTGAGCGGGACTCGGTGCGAGTTAGGACACGGGGCAGTGAGCACAGTGGGTGATGGGTGAGCGGGACTAGGTGCGGGTTAGGACATGGGGCAGTGAGCACAGGGGGTGATGGGTGAGCGGGACTCGGTGCGAGTTAGGACACGGGGCAGCGAGCACAGGGGGTGATGGGTGAGTGGGACTCGGTGCGAGTTAGGACACGGTGGCAGTGAGCACAGGGGGTGATGGGTGAGTGGGACTCGGTGCGAGTTAGGACACGGGGTCAGCGAGCACAGGGGGTGATGGGTGAGTGGGACTCGGTGCGAGTTAGGACACGGGGCAGCGAGCACAGGGGGTGATGGGTGAGTGGGACTCGGTGCGAGTTAGGACACAGGGCAGTGAGCACAGGGGGTGATGGGTGAGTGGGACTCGGTGCGAGCTAGGACATGGGGCACAGGGGGTGATGGGTGAGTGGGACTTGGTGCGAGCTAGGACACGGGGCAGCGAGCACCGGGGGTGATGGGTGAGCGGGACTCAGTGCGAGTTAGGACATGGGGCAGTGAGCACAGGGGGTGATGGGTGAGTGGGACTTGGTGCGAGTTAGGACACGGGACAGCGAGCACAGGGGGTGATGGGTGAGTGGGACTTGGTGCGAGTTAGGACACAGGGCACAGGGGGTGATGGGTGAACGGGACTTGGTGCGAGTTAGGACACAGGGCACAGGGGGTGATGGGTGAGCGGGACTTGGTGCGAGTTAGGACACGGGGCAGTGAGCACAGGGAGTGGTGGGTGAGCGGGACTCGGTGCGAGTTAGAACACGGGGCAGTGAGCACAGGGGTTGGTGGGTGAGTGGGACTTGGTGCGAGTTAGGACACGGGGCAGTGAGCACAGGGGGTGATGGGTAAGAGGGACTCGGTGCGAGTTAGGACATGGGGCAGTGAGCACAGTGGGTGATGGGTGAGTGGGACTTGGTGCGAGTTAGGACACGGGACAGCGAGCACAGGGGGTGATGGGTGAGTGGGACTTGGTGCGAGTTAGGACACGGGGCAGTGAGCACAGCGGGTGATGGGTGAGTGGGACTTGGTGCGAGTTAGGACACGGGGCAGTGAGCACAGGGGGTGATGGGTGAGTGGGACTTGGTGCGAGTTAGGACACAGGGCACAGGGGGTGATGGGTGAACGGGACTTGGTGCGAGTTAGGACACAGGGCACAGGGGGTGATGGGTGAGCGGGACTTGGTGCGAGTTAGGACACGGGGCAGTGAGCACAGGGAGTGGTGGGTGAGCGGGACTCGGTGCGAGTTCGAACACGGGGCAGTGAGCACAGGGGTTGGTGGGTGAGTGGGACTTGGTGCGAGTTAGGACACGGGGCAGTGAGCACAGGGGGTGATGGGTGAGAGGGACTCGGTGCGAGTTAGGACATGGGGCAGTGAGCACAGTGGGTGATGGGTGAGCGGGACTCGGTGCGAGTTAGGACACGGGGCAGTGAGCACAGGGGGTGATGGGTGAGCGGGACTCGGTGCGAGTTAGGACACGGGGCAGTGAGCACAGGGGGTGATGGGTGAGCGGGACTCGGTGCGAGTTAGGACACGGGGCAGTGAGCACAGTGGGTGATGGGTGAGCGGGACTCGGTGCGAGTTAGGACATGGGGCAGTGAGCACAGGGGGTGATGGGTGAGCGGGACTCGGTGCAAGTTAGGACACGGGGCAGTGAGCACAGGGGGTGATGGGTGAGCGGGACTCGGTGCGAGTTAGGATACGGGGCAGTGAGCACAGTGGGTGATGGGTGAGCGGGACTCGGTGCGAGTTAGGACAAGGGGCAGTGAGCACAGGGGGTGATGGGTGAGCGGGACTCGGTGCGATTTAGGACACGGGGCAGTGAGCACAGGGGGTGATGGTTGAGCGGGACTCGGTGCGAGTTAGGACACAGGGCACAGGGGGTGATGGGTGAGCGGGACTTGGTGCGAGTTAGGACACGGGGCAGTGAGCACAGGGAGTGGTGGGTGAGCGGGACTCGATGCGAGTTCGAACACGGGGCAGTGAGCACAGGGGTTGGTGGGTGAGTGGGACTTGGTGCGAGTTAGGACACGGGGCAGTGAGCACAGGGGGTGATGGGTGAGAGGGACTCGGTGCGAGTTAGGACATGGGGCAGTGAGCACAGTGGGTGATGGGTGAGCGGGACTCGGTGCGAGTTAGGACACGGGGCAGTGAGCACAGGGGGTGATGGGTGAGCGGGACTCGGTGCGAGTTAGGATACGGGGCAGTGAGCACAGGGGGTGATGGGTTAGCGGGACTCGGTGCGAGTTAGGACAAGGGGCAGTGAGCACAGGGGGTGATGGGTGAGTGGGACTCGGTGCGATT
Source organism: Pristiophorus japonicus (assembly GCF_044704955.1). Classification (NCBI taxonomy): domain Eukaryota; kingdom Metazoa; phylum Chordata; class Chondrichthyes; family Pristiophoridae; genus Pristiophorus; species Pristiophorus japonicus. Next base: position 222,411,031 of record NC_091986.1, on the reverse strand, counting down.
TAGGACACGGGCAGTGAGCACAGGGGGTGATGGGTGAGCGGGACTCGGTGCGAGTTAGGACAAGGGGCAGTGAGCACAGGGGGTGATGGGTGAGCGGGACTCGGTGCGAGTTAGGACACGGGGCAGTGAGCACAGTGGGTGATGGGTGAGCGGGACTCGGTGCGAGTTAGGACACGGGGCAGTGAGCACATGGGGTAATGGGTGAGCGGGACTCGGTGCGAGTTAGGACACGGGGCAGTGAGCACAGGGAGTGATGGGTGAGCGGGACTTGGTGCGAGTTAAGACACGGGGCAGTGAGCACAGGGGGAGATGGGTGAGCGGGACTCGGTGCGAGTTAGGACATGGGCAGTGAGCACAGGGGATGATGGGTGAGTGGGACTGGGTGTGAATTAGGACACGGGGCAGTGAGCACAGGGGGTGATGGGTGAGCGGGACTCGGTGCGAGTTAGGACACGGTGGCAGTGAGCACAGGGGGTGATGGGTGAGTGGGACTCGGTGCGAGTTAGGACACGGGGTCAGCGAGCACAGGGGGTGATGGGTGAGTGGGACTCGGTGCGAGTTAGGACACGGGGCAGCGAGCACAGGGGGTGATGGGTGAGTGGGACTCCGTGCGAGTTAGGACACAGGGCAGTGAGCACAGGGGGTGATGGGTGAGCGGGACTTGGTGCGAGTTAGGACACGGGGCAGTGAGCACAGGTGGTGATGGGTGAGTGGGACTTGGTGCGAGTTAGGACACAGGGCACAGGGGGTGATGGGTGAACGGGACTTGGTGCGAGTTAGGACACAGGGCACAGGAGGTGATGGGTGAGCGGGACTTGGTGCGAGTTAGGACACGGGGCAGTGAGCACAGGGAGTGGTGGGTGAGCGGGACTCGGTGCGAGTTAGAACACGGGGCAGTGAGCACAGGGGTTGGTGGGTGAGTGGGACTTGGTGCGAGTTAGGACACGGGGCAGTGAGCACAGGGGGTGATGGGTGAGAGGGACTCGGTACGAGTTAGGACATGGGGCAGTGAGCACAGGGGGTGATGGGTGAGTGGGACTTGGTGCGAGTTAGGACACGGGACAGCGAGCACAGGGGGTGATGGGTGAGTGGGACTTGGTGCGAGTTAGGACACGGGGCAGTGAGCACAGCGGGTGATGGGTGATTGGGACTTGGTGCGAGTTAGGACACGGGGCAGTGAGCACAGGGGGTGATGGGTGAGTGGGACTTGGTGCGAGTTAGGACACAGGGCACAGGGGGTGATGGGTGAACGGGACTTGGTGCGAGTTAGGACACAGGGCACAGGGGGTGATGGGTGAGCGGGACTTGGTGCGAGTTAGGACACGGGGCAGTGAGCACAGGGAGTGGTGGGTGAGCGGGACTCGGTGCGAGTTAGGACACGGGGCAGTGAGCACGGGGTGATGGGTGAGAGGGACTCGGTGCGAGTTAGGACATGGGGCAGTGAGCACAGTGGGTGATGGGTGAGCGGGACTCGGTGCGAGTTAGGACATGGGGCAGTGAGCACAGGGGGTGATGGGTGAGCGGGACTTGGTGCGAGTTAGGACACGGGGCAGTGAGCACAGGGGGTGATGGGTGAGCGGGACTCGGTGCGAGTTAGGACACGGGGCAGTGAGCACAGTGGGTGATGGGTGAGCGGGACTCGGTGCGAGTTAGGACACGGGGCAGTGAGCACAGTGGGTGATGGGTGAGCGGGACTCGGTGCGAGTTAGGACACGGGGCAGCGAGCACAGGGGGTGATGGGTGAGCGGGACTCGGTGCGAGTTAGGACATGGTGGCAGTGAGCACAGCGGGTGATGGGTGAGAGGGACTCGGTGCGAGTTAGGACACAGGGCACAGGGGGTGATGGGTGAGCGGGACTTGGTGCGAGTTAGGACACGGGGCAGTGAGCACAGGGAGTGGTGGGTGAGCGGGACTCGGTGCGAGTTAGAACACGGGGCAGTGAGCACAGGGGTTGGTGGGTGAGTGGGACTTGGTGCGAGTTAGGACACGGGGCAGTGAGCACAGGGGGTGATGGGTGAGAGGGACTCGGTACGAGTTAGGACATGGGGCAGTGAGCACAGGGGGTGATGGGTGAGTGGGACTTGGTGCGAGTTAGGACACGGGACAGCGAGCACAGGGGGTGATGGGTGAGTGGGACTTGGTGCGAGTTAGGACACGGGGCAGTGAGCACAGCGGGTGATGGGTGATTGGGACTTGGTGCGAGTTAGGACACGGGGCAGTGAGCACAGGGGGTGATGGGTGAGTGGGACTTGGTGCGAGTTAGGACACAGGGCACAGGGGGTGATGGGTGAACGGGACTTGGTGCGAGTTAGGACACAGGGCACAGGGGGTGATGGGTGAGCGGGACTTGGTGCGAGTTAGGACACGGGGCAGTGAGCACAGGGAGTGGTGGGTGAGCGGGACTCGGTGCGAGTTAGGACACGGGGCAGTGAGCACGGGGTGATGGGTGAGAGGGACTCGGTGCGAGTTAGGACATGGGGCAGTGAGCACAGTGGGTGATGGGTGAGCGGGACTCGGTGCGAGTTAGGACATGGGGCAGTGAGCACAGGGGGTGATGGGTGAGCGGGACTTGGTGCGAGTTAGGACACGGGGCAGTGAGCACAGGGGGTGATGGGTGAGCGGGACTCGGTGCGAGTTAGGACACGGGGCAGTGAGCACAGTGGGTGATGGGTGAGCGGGACTCGGTGCGAGTTAGGACACGGGGCAGTGAGCACAGTGGGTGATGGGTGAGCGGGACTCGGTGCGAGTTAGGACACGGGGCAGCGAGCACAGGGGGTGATGGGTGAGCGGGACTCGGTGCGAGTTAGGACATGGTGGCAGTGAGCACAGCGGGTGATGGGTGAGAGGGACTCGGTGCGAGTTAGGACACAGGGCACAGGGGGTGATGGGTGAGCGGGACTTGGTGCGAGTTAGGACACGGGGCAGTGAGCACAGGGAGTGGTGGGTGAGCGGGACTCGGTGCGAGTTAGAACACGGGGCAGTGAGCACAGGGGTTGGTGGGTGAGTGGGACTTGGTGCGAGTTAGGACACGGGGCAGTGAGCACAGGGGGTGATGGGTGAGCGGGACTCGGTGCGAGTTAGGACACGGGGCAGTGAGCACAGGGGGTGATGGGTGAGCGGGACTCGGTGCGAGTTAGGACACGGGGCAGTGAGCACAGGGGGTAATGGGTGAGCGGGACTCGGTGCGAGTTAGGACACGGGGCAGTGAGCACAGGGAGTGATGGGTGAGCGGGACTTGGTGCGAGTTAAGACATGGGGCAGTGAGCACAGGGGGTGATGGGTGAGCGGGACTCGGTGCGAGTTAGGACATGGGCAGTGAGCACAGGGGATGATGGGTGAGTGGGACTGGGTGTGAATTAGGACACGGGGCAGTGAGCACAGGGGGTGATGGGTGAGCGGGACTCGGTGCGAGTTAGGACACGGTGGCAGTGAGCACAGGGGGTGATGGGTGAGTGGGACTCGGTGCGAGTTAGGACACGGGGTCAGCGAGCACAGGGGGTGATGGGTGAGTGGGACTCGGTGCGAGTTAGGACACGGGGCAGTGAGCACAGTGGGTGATGGGTGAGCGGGACTCGGTGCGAGTTAGGACATGCAGCAGTGAGCACAGGGGGTGATGGGTGAGCGGGACTTGGAGCGAGTTAGGACACGGGGCAGTGAGCACAGGGGGTGATGGGTGAGCGGGACTCGGTGCGAGTTAGGATACGGGGCAGTGAGCACAGGGGGTGATGGGTGAGCGGAACTCGGTGCGAGTTAGGACAAGGGGCAGTGAGCACAGGGGGTGATGGGTGAGCGGGACTCGGTGCGAGTTAGGACACGGGGCAGTGAGCACAGGGGGTGATGGGTGAGCGGGACTCGGTGCGAGTTAGGACAAGGGGCAGTGAGCACAGGGGGTGATGGGTGAGTGAGACTGGATGTGAGTTCGGACACGGGACAGCGAGCACAGTGGGTGATGGGTGAGTGGGACTCGGTGTGAGTTAAGACACGGGGTCAGTGAGCACAGCGGGTGATGGGTGAGTGGGACTCGGTGTGAGTTAGGACATGGGCAGTGAGCACAGGGGGTGATGGGTGAGTGGGACTCGGTGTGAGTTAGGACACGGGGCAGTGAGCACAGGGGGTGATGGGTGAGTGGGACTCAGTATGAGTTAGGACACGGGGCAGTGAGCACAGGGGGTGATGGGTGAATGGGACTGGGTGTGAGTTAGGACACGGGGCAGTGGGCACAGGGGGTGATGGGTGAGTGGGACTTGGTGCAAGTTAGGACATGGGGCAGTGAGCACAGGGAGTGATGGGTGAGTGGGACTCAGTGCGAGTTAGGACACGGGGCAGTGAGCACAGGGGGTGATGGGTGAGCGGGACTCGGTGCGAGTTAGGACAAGGGGCAGTGAGCACAGGGGGTGATGGGTGAGCGGGACTCGGTGCGAGTTAGGACACGGGGCAGTGAGCACAGGGGGTGATGGGTGAGCGGGCCTCGGTGCGATTTAGGACACGGGGCAGTGAGCACAGGGGGTGATGGGTGAGCGGGACTCGGTGCGAGTTAGGACAAGGGGCAGTGAGCACAGGGGGTGATGGGTGAGCGGGCCTAGGTGCGATTTAGGACACGGGGCAGTGAGCACAGGGGGTGATGGGTGAGCGGGACTCGGTGCGAGTTAGGACAAGGGGCAGTGAGCATAGGGGGTGATGGGTGAGCGGGACTCGGTGCGAGTCAGGACACGGGGCAGTGAGCACAGGGGTTGATGGGTGAGCGGGACTCGGTGCGAGTTAGGACACGGGGCAGTGAGCACAGGGGGTGATGGGTGAGCGGGACTCGGTGCGAGTTAGGACATGGGCAGTGAGCACAGGGGGTGATGGGTGAGTGAGACTGGATGTGAGTTCGGACACGGGACAGCGAGCACAGTGGGTGATGGGTGAGTGGGATTCGGTGTGAGTTAGGACACGGGGTCAGTGAGCACAGCGGGTGATGGGTGAGTGGGACTCGATGTGAGTTAGGACATGGGCAGTGAGCACAGGGGGTGATGGGTGAGTGGGACTCGGTGTGAGTTAGGACACGGGGCAGTGAGCACAGGGGGTGATGGGTGAGTGGGACTCAGTGTGAGTTAGGATACGGGGCAGTGGGCACAGGGGGTGATGGGTGAGTGGGACTTGGTGCGAGTTAGGACATGTGGCAGTGAGCACAGGGGGTGATGGGTGAGCGGGACTCGGTGCGAGTTAGGACATGTGGCAGTGAGCACAGGGGGTGATGGGTGAGCGGGACTCAGTGCGAGTTAGGACATGGGCAGCCAAGCTTTGGATGAGCTGAAGGTTATGAAGTGTGCAAGGTGGTTGGCCGGCCAGGAGTGCGTTGGAATAGTCAAGTCTCAAGGTAACAAAGGCACGGATGAGGGCTTCAGCAGTGGATGAGCTGAGGCAGGGGCGGAGACGGGCGATGTTACGGAGGTGGAAATAGGTGGTCTGGGTGGTGGAGTGGATATGGGATCAAATAGTACAGAAGGGAGAAGGGAATAGAGGGTTATGCGGATAGACTGGGTGTGTAACGGGCGAGTGTGTAACGTGTGTATACGGCGCTCTGAACCATCAGGACTATAGCCCGGGTTTGGTCAAGGCCCCCACCCGCCGAGTTGCCACCCAAGTGCCGCCGAGGATGGAGTCGGGTCCATGGAGGGTCGAAGGCCTGGAAAGGAAAATCATTAAAAATAAACTTAAAGCCATCTGACGACCTTCAGGGGACCCCATGGGGTAAGCTGGGTAAAGAAATAAATTACAAAATGTTCACTAACCTTTATTTCCCCGTTTCCCTCCTCACCGTTGGGGACAGACCGGCCTCCAGCCAGCGGCCCACCCCCGTTATCCCGCCGACTCCTGCCCGCAGGAATCTGGGAGCTCGGCGGGCGGGAGCTCAGTTGTGCCTCTCGGAGTCCGCGGACAGCAGCGAGCGGTTCCTGGTGTCTCCCCCCTCCCGCCCTCTCCAGGCCACCCCGAGAGTGGCACTGGGCGGTTCGAGCAGAGGAATGTCGGCGGGAGCGGCCGGTGAGTTGATGAATACCGGCCCCTCTGTCTCTCGAGTCCCGAGGAGAGCTGCAGAAGTTAACTTTGCTGTCATTACTGACCAGCGAGTCACACGCTGGAGTTTTCTGGCCCTGTGCTCGGAGTGGCGGGGGTCCCCGTGTATACGTGTAGAGGTGATGGGTGACTCACACGCCTCCCACTTGCTGCCGATGGCACGCACTCTCACTGCGGCAATATTCATTCTGTGCCAGCCACGACTCTGCTAGCTGGGAACTGGTGCTGTGACTCTGTGTGACACCTTCTTCTGCAGTCAGCGACAGGCATTGTTCACCATCCTCGCATCTCAGGCGTAACCCGGTCACACGCGGCCTCCAATCAGCAGGGCAAAGGTCATTGGGCCAAGGTCACGGGGACAATTAACTGTTGACATCCATTCAACAAATGCCCAGTGACTGTGGGTTAAACGGTTCCAGCTGTGTGTACATGGAGGGACTCCCAGGGGTAATTCCGTGCCCCACTCTCCCCTCTGTCACAAACAACAACAGCTTACATTTATATAGTGCCTTTAACATAGAGAAACATCCCAAGGCGCTTCACAGCCAATCAAGAACCTTCAGCGTGTGGTCACTGTTGTAATGTAGGAAACCCGGCAGCCAATTTATGCACAGCAAGCTCCCACACACAGCAGTGTGATAATGATGTTACCTGAGAGATAAATATTGGCCAGGACATCAGGAAGAACTCTCTTGCTCTTCAAAATAGTGGCAGTGGGATCTTTTACTTGTTAAACCGAGGCCCCGCCTGCTCTCCCAGGTGGATGTAAACGATCCCAGGGCCACTATGTCGAAGGAAGAGTAGGGGAGTTCTCCCCGGTGTCCTGGGCCCAATATTTATCCCTCAATCAACACCAATAACTGTTCATTCATCTTATTGTTCTTTGTGATATCTTGCTGAGTATAAAAGCAGGGAAGTCTTGCTACAGTTATACAGGGTATTGGTGAGGCCACACCTGGAATACTGTGTACAGTTTTGCTTTCCATATTTACGAAAGGATATACTTGCTTTTGGAGGCAGTTCAGAGAAGGTTCACTCGGTTGATTCCGGGGATGAGGGGGTTGACTTATGAGGAAAGGTTGAGGAGGTTGGGCCTCTACTCATTGGAATTCAGAAGAATGAGAGGTGATCTTATCGAGACGTATAAGATTATGAGGGGGCTTGACAAGGTGGATGCAGAGAGGATGTTTCCACTGATGGGGGAGACTAGAACTAGGGGGCATTGTCTTAGAATAAGAGGCCGCCCATTTAAAACTGAGATGAGGAGGAATTTCTTCTTCCAGAGGGTTGTAAATCTGTGGAATTTGCTGCCTCAGAGAGCTGTGGAAGCCGGGACATTGAATATATTTAAGACAGTTTCTTAACCGATAAGGGAATAAGGGGTTATGGGGAGCGGACAGGGAAGTGGAGCTGAGTCCATGATCAGATCAGCTATGATAGTATTAAATGGCGGAGCAGGCTCGAGGGGCCGTATGGCCCACTCCTGCTCCTATTTATCTGTTGTTATACTGTGTGTAAAACAGTTGCTGTAGTTGCCTGAATATCGCTCTGATAACACATCAAGGTGGTTCACTGTACAACGCGCTTCGGGACGTTTTGTGAGGGAGCAAGGGAGGTGTCGTCTGTCCATGGCCCGATTGGAGGGAGAGTGCGGCCAGCTCCCAGCATCTTTCTCGGCATAAATCAACGTTTAATCAGGCGAATCGCAATAGTCTGAGGGATGGCTCATAAAAATATTAATATAATAAATGGGGATGGTGAGAAGCAGTGGAGCTGGGCAAAGAGTCGGGATGTGTGAGTTGGCAGGACTGAGAGATTGGACATTGAACATGTCCCAGACGGTGCAAGGCTCCAATCGATGGGACGCAGGTTTGGAAGGATATAAATTGTTCAGAAGGTAAAATATCAATAGAAAGGGAGGCAATGTGGCAATATATATCAACTCCAGTATCAAAGGCACAAGTCAGAGAATTACATAAATACAGAAAATACTCCAGCTCAGGCAGAGTCTGTGGGGAGAGAGAGAGAGGAGAGAGTTAATGTTTTGGGGCCATGACCCATCATCAGAACCGCAGACCCTTCCCTGAGCCCCTCACCCCCACCCACTCTCCCAGACCCCTCTCCTAACCCCCTCCCCCAACCCTCCCCCATCCGGCCCCTCCTCCAGCCCTCTCCCCCAGCCCCGCTCCCGCCCCACTCTCCCAGACCCCTCCCCCAGCCCCTCAATCAGCCTCTCCCCCTCCTCTCCCCCATCCGGCCCCTCCTCCAGCCCTCTCCCCCAGCCCCCCTCCCGCCCCACTCTCCCAGACCCCTCCCACTGCTCCCCCTCCCTCTCCCTCTCCCCCCTACCCCCTCCCCCAGTCCCACCCCAGTCCCCTCCCCCACCCTCACCCTCCCCTCTCAGACTCAGGTTCGGAGCCCCTGGATGCGCTGCCCTTACGCTGGGTAGGGTGGGGGGGGAGGGTTCGGGGGGGCACAGTTACGCTGGGCGATTGACTCAAGCTCCGCAATCTCCGGGCCAGGGTGTGACTGTTTGAGGTGCTGAGAGATCGGGGAAAGGATCAGAAACCGTGTCTGGGGAGCTGCGACAGACGAGCATGAAATTCGCTGCTTCAAAGTCAGATCAGACGTGGGAAGAAATGTCTCCCTGTGGAGCAGTAATTATGTAGAAGAATTGCTCGCAGGAGTTTAATCTTCTATTTACCCGAGTTATTGGGCCGTTTCCTGAAAATCTCTTGTCATCTTTGCATATTAATACAGTAATTTCTCACTTCCCTGATTCTTGATTGCGATTTATGCCTGTTACAGAGGTCAGAGGCAAGACATTTGTCTGATCTCTCTTTGTCTCTCTGTGCCTCACTCTCTGTCTCTCTCTCTCAATCCCTCTCTCTGTCTCTCTCTCTCTCTCTCTCTCTCAATCCCTCTCTCTCTCTCTCTCTGTCTCCCTCTATCCTCTCTCTGTCTCTCTCTTGTGTATGGAGAAAGAGTCAGCCTGAATACTGTGAGCTCAAAGTAAAATGTGACCTTAGTCTTTTATTGCAGGTCTCCAGAGTGCCTCTCAAACCTGTGAAGCCTCCTTAAATACCTGTGCTCCCAAGGGATTATGGGATCCCTTGGGACTCCAGGGGATGAGCCCTCTGGTGGCTGTACAGAGTAAATACAAGTTTACATAGATAACATCTCAACCCACCAACCCCCACCCACACCCCACTTCCTCCACCATTGACATCAATCAAATGTTCAACATGTTCAGCAACACAGAATACAAAGGCAAAGCAGGAGGGTGGCCCTCTCCCCAGATGGAGATATAACACAGCCATCACCTGTGGACATGCACCTCACTTTCCTTCCCCCCTCCCCTTCTTCTCCCCACCTCTACCCCTACCCCTCCTCGCTCCACGGTGCCTGGCTGAGGAGCTCCTCAGGCGGTGCCTCATTAGGGGGGGGAATAAAGGCAGAGGCGGTGGTTGCATGGGTACAGGAGCGGGGGATGCTGAGGGGGGAACATTCTCTGATGCAGAAGCAGGATCTTGATCCTTCCTCTCAACTGTCATTCGCAGTGGTGACGTGGAACCTAGGGGTGGAGTGCCGCGCTCGGGGACCACTGGGGGTGCCAGCAGTGTTCCTGGCTATCACATCCAGTGTCTCCAACATCCGCAGAACGTACTCAGTCATGGTGGACAGCTGTTGGGATATAGCCCCTCAATGCTTCAGTGAGCTGATCACCAATGTCTACTGTCCTCCCGGACAACTGTACCATCTCTCCGCTGTCATGTCGCGCTCGTAGACCAGACCTGCCAAGTCCACGAAACCTCCGCGGGGTCGGCGCCATCCAGGGGACAAATGGGGTGCCCTGTGGTGAGGTGCTGGGACCAGTACCTCCAGAGAGGAGGCGCGAATGGCCAGAGGAGCACTAGATGGCCTTGGGATGGAATGGCTTCTGCAGCGTGGCGATGCAGGTTCCGCGAAGACCACGCTCTCATCTGTAGAGAACAGACCCAGCGGATTGATCGGCGAGAATCAGAGCCCCTCAGCACCAGATGTAGCATCATCCATCGACTCCTGCCCCACGCCTCCATCTTCTGGCCTCTGTGGTCTTGCCTGGGAATGTGCTGCTGGCTGAGCTGCAAAACACAAATGAGGTTATTAGAGGAGAAGGGGGTGCTAGGGTCACAAGGTGAGTCCAGCGCTACACACAGCACATGTAGGACAAAAACACCACTGCTATCAAGATCATCATAGACCACATTTCATGACCATCAACACATTGTGCATTGCAATGATTTTCATCAGGCCAGCATTATTTCTAGGACAACTTTAGAAATCATCTATAAGAATATAAGAACATAAGAATTAGGAACAGGAGTAGGCCATCTAGCCCCTCGAGCCTGCTCCGCCATTCAATAAGATCATGGCTGATCTGGCCGTGGACTCAGCTCCACTTACCCGCCCGCTCCCCGTAACCCTTAATTCCCTTATTGGTTAAAAATCTATCTATCTGTGATTTGAATACATTCAATGAGCTAGCCTCAACTGCTTCCTTGGGCAGAGAATTCCACAGATTCACAACCCTCTGGGAGAAGAAATTCCTTCTCAACTCGATTTTAAATTGGCTCCCCTGTATTTTGAGGCTGTGCCCCCTAGTTCTAGTCTCCCCGACCAGTGGAAACAACCTCTCTGCCTCTATCTTGTCTATCCCTTTCATTATTTTAAATGTTTCTACAAGGACAGCCCTCATCCTTCTGAACTCCAACGAGTAAAGACCCAGTCTACTCAATCTATCATCATAAGGTAACCCCCTCATCTCCAGAATCAGCCCAGTGAATCATCTCTGTACCCCCTCCAAAGCCAGTATATCCTTCCTTAAGTAAGATGACCAAAACTGCACGCAGTACTCCAGGTGTGGCCTCACCAATACCCTATACAGTTGCAGCAGGATCTCCCTGCTTTTGTACTCCATCCCTCTCGCAATGAAGGCCAACATTCCATTCACCTTCCTGATTACCTGCTGCACCTGCAAACTAACTATTTGGGATTCATGCACAAGGACCCCCAGGTCCCTCTGCACCACAGCATGTTGTAATTTCTCCCCATTCAAATAATATTCCCTTTTACTGTTTTTTTCCCAAGGTGGATGACCTCACACTTTCCGACATTGTATTCCATCTGCCAAACCTTAGCCCATTTTCTTAACCTATCTAAATCTCTTTACAGCCTCTCTGTGTCCTCTACACAACCCGCTTTCCCACTAATCTTTGTGTCATCTGCAAATTTTGTTACACTACACTCTGTCCCCTCTTCCAGGTCATCTATTTATATTATAAACAGTTGTGGTCCCAGCACCAATCCCTGTGGCACACCACTAACCACCGATTTCCAACCCGAAAAGGACCCATTTATCCCGACTCTCTGCTTTCTGTTCACCAGCCAATTCTCTATCCATGCTAATACATTTCCTCTGACTCCGCGTACCTCTATCTTCTGCAGTAACCTTTTGTGTGGCACCTTATCGAATGCCTTTTGGAAATCTAAATACACCACATCCATCAGTACACCTCTATCCACCATGCTCGTTATATCCTCAAAGAATTCCAGTAAATTAGTTAAACATGATTTCCCCTTCATGAATCCATGCTGCGTATGCTTGATTGCACTATTCCTATCTAGATGTCCCGCTATTTCTTCCTTTATGATAGTTTCAAGCATTTTCCCCACTACAGATGTTAAACTAACCGGCCTATAGTTACCTGCCTTTTGTCTGCCCCCTTTTTTAAACATTAGCTGCTTTCCAATCCGCTGGTACCTCCCCAGAGTCCAGAGAATTTTGGTAGATTCTAACAAATGCAACTGCTATAACTTCCGCCATCTCTTTTAATACCCTGGGATGCATTTCATCAGGACCAGGGGACTTGTCTACCTTGAGTCCCATTAGCCTGTCCAGCACTACCCCCCTAGTGAAGGTCCTCCCTTCCCACATTCCTGTGACCAGCAGTTTTTGGCATGATTTTTGTGTCTTCCACTGTGAAGACCGAAGCAAAATAATTGTTTAAGGTCTCAGCCATTTCCACATTTCCCATTATTAAATCCCCCTTCTCATCTTCTAAGGGACCAACATTTACTTTAGTCACTCTTTTCCGTTTTATATATCTGTAAAAGCTTTTACTATCTGTTTTTATGTTTTGCGCAAGTTTACCTTCTTAATCTATCTTTCCTTTCTTTATTGCTTTTTTAGTCATTCTTTGCTGTTGTTTAAAATTTTTCCAATCCTCTAGTTTCCCACTAACCTTGGCCACCTTATACGCATTGGTCTTTGATTTGATACTTTCCTTTATTTTTGGTTATCCACGGCTGGTTATCCCTTCTCTTACCGACCTTCTTTTTCACTGGAATATATTTTTGTTGCGCACTATGAAAGAGCTCCTTAAAAGTCCTCCACTGTTCCTCAATTGTGCCTCCGTTTAGTCTGTGTTTCCAGTCTACTTTAGCCAACTCTGCCCTCATCCCCCTGTAGTCCCCTTTGTTTAAGCATAGTACGCTCGTTTCTGACACAACATCTCACCCTTAATCTGTATTACAAATTCAACCATACTGTGATCACTCATTCCGAGAGGATCTTTTTCTAGGAGATCGTTTATTTTTCCTGTCTCGTTACATAGGACCAGATCTAAGATAGCTTGCTCCCTTGTAGGTTCTGTTACATAATGTTCTAAGAAACAATCCCGTATGCATTATATGAATTCCTCCTCCAGGCTACCCCATGCGATTTGATTTGACCAATCGATATGTAGGTTAAAATCCCCCATGATTACTGCCGTTCCTTTTTCACATGCCTCCATTATTCCCTTGATTATTGCCCGCCCCACCGTGAAGTTATTATTTGGGGGCCTATAAACTACACCCACCAGTGATTTTTTCCCCTTACTATCTCTAATCTCCACCCACAATGATTCAACATTTTGTTCATTAGAGCCAATATCGTCTCTCACAACTGCCCTGATATCATCCTTTATTAACAGAGCTGCCCCACCTCCTTTCCCTTCTTGTCTATCTTTCCGAATCGTCAGATACCCCTGTATGTTTAATTCCCAGTCTTGGCCACCCTGCAACCACGTTTCTGTAATGGCCACCAAATCATACCCATTTGTAATGATTTGTGCCGTCAATTCATTTACTTTATTTCGAATGCTGCGTGCATTTAGGTAGAGTGTTTAAATCCTAGTTTTTAAACCATGATTTTTAGTTTTGACCCCTCCTGCAGCCACTTTATATTCAGTGGCCCTTTTTGTTTTTGGCCTTGGGTTTCTCTGCCCTCCACTTTTAGTCATCTCCTTTCTGTCTTTTGCTTTTGTCTCCTTTTTGTTTCCCTCTGTCTCCCTGCATTGGTTCCCATCCTCCTGCCATAAAAGTTTAACTCCTCCCCAACAGCACTAGCAAACATTCCCCCTCGGACATTGGTTCCGATCCTGCCCAGGTGCAGACCGCCCGGTTTGTACTGGTCCCACCTCCCCCAGAACCGGTCCCAATGTCCCAGGAATTTGAATCCCTCCCTGCTGCACCACTGCTCAAGCCATGTATTCATCTGCGCTATCCTGCGATTCCTACTCTGACTAGCACATGGCACTGGTAGCAATCCCGAGATTACTACTTTTGAGGTCCTACTTTTTAATTTAGCTCCGAGCTCCTTAAATTCATCTCGTATATGATTATTCGGATATGAGTGGGTGTGGCATCTATTGACTTTACATCACGCAATGGTGTAAACTTTACTCATGTGGTATCACTTCAGGATCTGCAGGTGCGTCCGTGGCTGTCCGGGGGTGCTTCCCCATGAGTGCTAGCACTCGCTCAGTGATGTCGCTGGGGACTGGAGGCCCCCCACCCTTTCGCCTCTGCACGGACCTCATCGTCGATAGGTGACAGGACGACATGGCCTGAGTGGAGCTACGGAATACCAAAGGGCAGAAAACGTTAGTGGGAGTTGTGCACAGACCACCAAACAGTAGTAGTGAGGTTGGGGACAGCATCAAACAAGAAATTAGGGATGTGTGCAATAAAGATACACCAGTTATCATGAGCGACTTTAATCTACATATAGATTGGGCTAACCAAACTGGTAGCAATGCGGTGGAGGAGGATTTCCTGGAGTGTATTAGGGATGATTTTCTAGACCAATATGTCGAGGAACCAACTAGAGGGCTGGCCATCCTAGACTGGGTGATGTGTAATGAGAAACGACTAATTAACAATCTTGTTGTGCGAGGCCCCTTGGGAAAGAGTGACCATAATATGGTAGAATTCTTTATTAAAATGGAGAATGACATAGTTAATTCAGAGACTAGGGTACCGAACTTAAGGAAAGGTAACTTCGATGGTTTGAGGCGTGAATTGGCTAGAATAGACTGGCATAGGATACTTAAAGGGTTGACGGTGGATAGGCAATGGCAAACATTTAAAGATCACATGGATGAACTACAACAATTGCACATCCCTGTCTGGAGTAAAAATAAAACGGGGAAGGTGACTCAACCGTGGCTAACAAGGGAAATTAGGGATATTGTTAAATCCAAGGAAGAGGCATATAAATTGACCAGAAAAAGCAGCAAACCTGAGGACTGGGAAAATTTAATAATACAGCAGAGGAGGACAAAGGGTTTAATTAAGAGGGGGAAAATAGAGTATGACAGGAAGCTTGCTGGGAACATAAAAACTGACTGCAAAAGCTTCTATAGATATGTGAAGAGAAAAAGATTAGTGAAGACAAACGTAGGTCCCTTGCAGTCAGATTCAGGTGAATTTATAATGGGAAACAAATAAATGGCGGACCAGTTAAACAAATACTTTGGTTCTGTCTTCACGAAGGAAGACACGAATAACCTTCCGGAAATACTAGGGGACTGAGGGTCTGGTGAGAAGGAGGAACTGAAGGAAATCCTTATTAGGCGGGAAATTGTGTTAGGGAAATTGATGGGATTGAAGCCCGATAAATCCCCGGGGCCTGATAGTCTGCATCCCAAAGTATTAAGGAAGTAGCCCTAGAAATAGTGGATGCATTAGTGATCATTTTCCAACAGTCTCTATCGACTCTGGATCGGTTCCTATGGACTGGAGGGTAGCAAATGTAACACCACTGTTTAAGAAAGGAGGGAGAGAGAAAACGGGTAATTATAGACCGGTTAGCCTGACATCAGTAGTGGGGAAAATGTTGGAATCAATTATTAAAGATGTAATTGGAAAGCAGTGACTGGATCGGTCCAAGTCAGCATGGATTTATGAAAGGGAAATCATGCTTGACAAATCTTCTAGAATTTTTTGAGGATGTAACTAGTAGAGTGGACAAGGGAGAACCAGTGGATGTGGTGTATTTAGACTTTCAAAAGGCTTTTGACAAGGTCCCACACAAGAGATTGGTGTGCAAAATTAAAGCACATGGTATTGGGGGTAATGTACTGACGTGGATAGAGAACTGGTTGGCAGACAGGAAGCAGAGAGTCGGGATAAACGGGTCCTTTTCAGAATGGCAGGCAGTGACTAGTGGGGTAGCGCAGGGCTCAGTGCTGGGGCTCCAGCTATTTACAATATACATTAATGATTTGGATGAAGGAATTGAGTGTAATATCTCCAAGTTTGCAGATGACACTAAACTGGGTGGCGGTGTGAGCTGTGAGGGGGACGCTAAGAGGCTGCAGGGTGACTTGGACAGGTTAGGTGAGTGGGCAAATGAATAGCAGATGCAGTATAATGTGGATAAATGTGAGGTTATCCACTTTGGGGGCAAAAACATGAAGGCAGAATATTATCTGAATGGCGGCTGATTAGGAAAAAGTGAGGTGCAACGAGACCTGGGTGTCATGGTACATCAAGCATTGAAAGTTGGCATGCAGGTACAGCAGGTGGTGAAGAAGGCAAATGGCATGTTGGCCTTCATAGCTAGGGGATTTGAGTAGAGGAGCAGGGAGGTCTTACTGCAGTTGTACAGGGCCTTGGTGAGGCCTCACCTGGAATATTGTGTTCAGTTTTGGTCTCCTAATCTGAGGAAGGACATTCTTGGTATTGAGGGAGTGCAGCGAAGGTTCACCAGACTGATTCCCGGGATGACTGGACTGACATATGAAGAGATATTGGATCGACTGGGCCTGTATTCACTGGAGTTTAGAAGGATGAGAGGGGATCTCATAGAAACATATAAAATTCTGATGGGACTGGACAGGTTAGATGCAGGAAGAATGTTCCCGATGTTGGGGAAGTCCAGGACCAGGGGACACAGTCTAAGGATAAGGGGTAAGCCATTTAGGACTGAGATGAGGAGAAACTTCTTCACTCAGAGAGTTGTTAACCTGTGGAATTCCCTACCGCAGAGAGTTGTTGATGCCAGTTCATTGGATATATTCAAGAGGGAGTTGGATGTGGCCCTTGCAGCTAAAGGGATCAAGGGGTATGGAGAGAAAGCAGGAAAGGGGTACTGAGGTGAATGATCAGCCATGATCTTATTGAATGGTGGTGCAGGCTCGAAGGGCCGAATGGCCTACTCCTGCACCTATTTTCTATGTGTCTGTGTTTCAATGAGATCATTGTGTGAGATCGTTGCTAGGTACTGTCACAGAGACTGATACAACACATAACCGACAGATGTAATCATGATTATTATGAAAATTATCATTCTTTACCTAAAGACATGCTTTGAGTAAAACATTCCCGGTAAAAGTGAAAGACCTCACATCTGCCGATAGTCATGACTGTTACAAATCAAATTATATGAATATGTAAATACATGTAAATAAATGAAATACTTACTCTTGCAGATCCCACAAGGTCATTCCATCGCTTGCGGCATTGGTTGCCCTCACGCACCTCATTGGTCGCCGACGAGACCATCTCTGCTATCTCGGCCCATATCCTCTGGTAGGCCTTTGGGGTGGGCTTCCCACGCTCTCCCTGGGTCAAATCACCCCAGCGTAACTCGACCTCCTGCAGGAGGGATGCATTTGCCTCGTCCGAGAACTTCCTGGCTCTTTTGCGCCCTCCAATGTGACTCCTCTCCCAGCTCACTGCTCTCTCCAGCGTCAGTCTCCACAGCGTGCTGTGATGCCTCCTCCTCCCTCTCCATTATAGGCCAAATTCAGGCAAATATGTGGCTGGTAACAGCTAATTTTTGTTTGCCTACTTGCTGTGAAGCTCTAAAGTCTCTCTCTGTTGTGTATCTGTAAAGCATGCACTCCCATGTTCCGCCACCAGGGAGCCCATCCCCTGAAGTCCCAAGGGATCCCAGCATCCCTTGGGAGCACTGTATATAAGGCCCCTAAGGTCTGTTCCTCACTCTGGAGTGTCTTATTAAAGACTGAGGTCACTGTTACTTTACCCTCCCTGTGTGCAGCCTCATCTGTGTTAGGAACACAACAACTGGCGACGAGTACACGAATCCAACGCAAAGATGCAGCAAACTGTGGGCATCCTGGAGATGTTCTCGGAGGTGAGGACTGGGAAGCCTATGGCAAATGACTAGACCAGTACTTTGTAGCCAACGAGCTGGATGGAGAAGGAAGCGCTGCAAAAAGGAGAGCGGTCCTCCTCACAGTCTGCGGGGCATCGACCTACAGCCTCATGAAGAATCTTCTGGCTCCGGTGAAACCCACAGATAAGTCGTATGAGGAGCTGTGTACACCGGTTTGGGAGCATCGTAACCCGAGGGAGAGCGTGCTGATGGCAAGGTATCGGTTCTACACGTGCCAGCGATTTGAAGGTCAGGAAGTGGCGAGCTACGTCGCCGAGCTAAGGCGACTTGCAGGACAATGTGAGTTTGAGTTTGTGAGTTTGGCAAATGCTCAGAGACTTTTTTGTACTGGGCATTGGCCATGAGACCATCCTACGAAAACTTTTGACTGTAGAGACACCGACCCTCAGTAAGGCCATTGCGATAGCACAGGCGTTTATGTCCACCAGTGATAACACTAAACAAATCTCTCAGCACACAAGTGCTGGCAATGTTCATAAATTAACTGGAACTGTGTTTGCAAGCCAAAATGTACAGGGCAGAACCCACGAGTCTGCAATTGCCAGCAGGCCTCAGGTGACCCAGATGACTCAGAGTCCCCAACAAAGGATGAATGCAAGGCAATCACACCTTGTTGGTGTTGTGGAGGCTTCCATTCAGCCTATTCATGCTGCTTCAAAGGGTATGTTTGCAAGAGCTGTGTAACAATGGGGCACCTCCAATGAGCTTGTAAACGAGCTGCAAGCTCTGCAAAACCTGCTAACCACCACGTGGCAGAGGAAGATCGGTCCATGGTGGATCAAAGCAATTTCGAACCTCAGAGAGAGGAGGCAGATGCTGAAGTACACGGGGTGCACACATTTTCGACGAAATGTCCACCTATAATGCTAAATGTAAAATTGAATGGCTTACCCATAGCCATGGAACTGGACACTGGCGCTAGCCAATCCATCATGAGTAAAAAGATGTTTGAGAGACTGTGGTGCAACAAGGCACTCAGACCAGCCCTGAGCCCCATCCACACGAAACTGAGAACGTACACCAAAGAGCTCATTACTGTCCTGGGCAGTGCCATGGTCAAGGTCACCTATGAGGGCACGGTGCACGAACTGCCACTCTGGATTGTCCCGGGCGATGGCCCCACACTGTTTGGAATGAGCTGGCTGGGCAAAATCCGCTGGAACTGGGATGACATCCGAGCGCTATCACATGTTGATGAGGCCTCATGTACCCAGGTTCTTAACAAATTTCCTTTCCCTTTTGAGTCAGGCATCGGAAACTTTTCCGGGGAGAAGGTGCAGATCCACTTGGTCCCAGAGGCACGACCCATTCACCACAAGGCGCGAGCGGTACCTCACATGATGAGGGAGAGAGTGGAAATCGAGCTGGACAGGCTGCAACGCGAGGGCATCATCTCCCCAGTGGAATTCAGTGAGTGGGCCAGCCCGATTGTTCCAGTACTCAAAAGTGATGGCACGGTCAAGATTTGCGGCGATTATTAAGTAACTATTAATCGTTTCTCGCTACAGGACCAATACCCTCTACCTAAGGCAGACGACCTATTTGCGATGCTGGCAGGAGGCAAGACGTTCGCCAAGCTCGACCTGACTTCGGCTTACATGACGCAGGAGCTGGAGGAGTCTTCGAAGGGCCTCACCTGCATCAACACGCACAAGGGACTGCTCATCTACAACAGATGCCCATTTGGAATTTGGTCGGCTGCAGCGATCTTCCAGAGAAACATGGAGAGCCTACTCAAGTCGGTACCACACACGGTGGTCTTTCAGGGCGACATATTGGTCACGGGTCGGGACACCGCCGAGCACCTACAAAACCTGGAGGAGGTCCTCCAGCGAGTGGATCGCGTAGGGCTGCGGCTGAAGAGGTTGAAATGCGTCTTCATGGCAACAAAACTGGAGTTTTTGGGGAGAAAGATTGCGGCGGACGGCATTCGGTCCACAGACGCCAAGACAGAGGCTATCAGGAACGCGCCCAGGCCACAGAACGTCACAGAGCTGCGGTCGTTCCTGGGACTCCTCAACTATTTTGGTAACTTCCTGCCGCATGCGCTCCCATGTTCCGCCACCAGGGAGCTCATCCCCTGAAGTCCCAAGGGATCCCAGCATCCCTTGGGAGCACTGTATATAAGCCGGCCCCTAAGGCCTGTTCCTCACTCTGGAGTGTCTTATTAAAGACTGAGGTCACTGTTACTTTAACCTCCCTGTATGCAGCCTCATCTGTGTTAGGAACACAATACTCGCCTTCCTCCCAAAGCAGCCACACCCACACAGGCCTTCAGTCCCTCTGAGCTCCGTCTCTCTCTGTCTCCTCTTCTGTGCATGTCATGTTGACCCTTGACCTCCTGAATCGCGGGAATCGAGCGTTGCCATGCCGTTGCTAAGGACAGCGATACTTTACGGCAGAAGGTCAAAAGAATTTACGGCTACCGCCCATTTCATATCGCTCGCGGTAACGCCCATTTTCAAAAATGGAGACTAGGTGCTTTGAGAATGGGCGAGAAGCCAGCGATCTGAAAACCCTTTTTACCGCCCATGCCGGAAATAACGCCCATTTTTGGGCGATAAGCTCAAAAGTGTAAAATTTAGCTCTATGCCCCCTGATTTTAGTTTCCCCTATGAGTGGAAACATCCTCTACATCCACCTTGTCGAGCCCCCTCATTATCTTACATGTTTCGATAAGATCACCTCTCATTCTTCTAAACTCCAATGAGTATAGGCCCAACCTACTCAACCTATCTTCATAAGTCAACCCCCTCATCCCTGGAATCAACCGAGTGAACCTTCTCTGAACAGCCTCCAATGCAAGTATATCCCTCCTTAAATACGGAGACCAAAACTGTACACTGTACGCAGTACTCCAGGTGTGGCCTCACCAATCCCCTGTACAGTTGCAGCAGGACTTCTCTGCTTTTATACTCTATCCCCCTTGCAATAAAGGCCAACATTCCATTTGCCTTCCTGATCACTTGCTGTACCTGCATACTAACTTTTTGTGTTTCATGCACAAGGATCCCCAGGTCCCTCTGTACTGCAGCACTTTGCAATTTTTCTCCATTTAAATTATAATTTGCTTTTCTATTATTTCTGCCAAAGTGGATAACCTCACATTTTCCAACATTATATTCCATCTGCCAAATGTTTGCCCACTCACTTAGCCTGTCTATATCCCTTTGCAGATTTTTTGTGTCCTCCTCACAACTTGCTTTCCCACCCATCTTTGTATCATCAGCAAACTTGGCTACATTACACTTGGTCCCTTCATCCAAGTCATTAATACAGATTGTAAATAGTTGAGGACCCAGCACTGATCCCTGCGGCACTCCACTAGTCACTGTTTGCCAACTGGAAAATTACCCATTTATCCCGACTCTCTGTTTTCTGTTAGTTAACCAATCCTCTATCCATGCTGATATATTACCCCCAACCCCGTGAACTTTTATCTTGTGCAGTAACCTTTTATCTGGCACCTTATCGAATGCCTTCTGGAAGTCCAAATACACCACATCCACTGGTTCCCCTTTATCCACCCTGCTCGGTACATCCTCGAAGAACTCCAGCAAATTTGTCAAACATGATTTCCTGGGCCTTAAGCTCTGGAACTCCCTCCCTAAACCTCTCCGCCTCTCTTGCCTCCTTTAAGACACTCCTTAAAACCTCCCTCTTTGACCCAGCTTTTGGTCACCTGTCCCTAATATCTCCTTATGTGGCCCAGCGCCAAACTTTATTTTGACAATCGGTCCTGTGAAGCGCCTTGGGACATTTTACTACATTAAAGGGGCTACGTAAATGCAAGTTTTTGTTGTTGTTGCTAAACTGCGGGGACATTGAGAAGCGTTGACTGCATTTTATTAAACCAACGGGATTAATCTTTTATTCAATACAACTCAAACAAACTATTAATTATTCGTGCAGCTGGTGAAACGCTTGCCCGCTAAATGGAGATTGAGTGCAATAAATTGACATTCATTCGTCGCGACACTTGGTGTTCAATGAGTCTCATCTGGAATCTGTCCAAACAACAGATTTGATGGCCCTGAGCGTGCTGAAGTGCTTTGTCTTCATTAATTGGACAATGCACATCTTTACAGCACAAAGGAATGAGCTACAATTAGTATTGCAGGGTCTTCGGTCCTCTGCCGCCACCGTTAGCACCGCAGAGGGGCAGCAATGGTGATGGTAAGCACTTCCGCGTGGGCAGCCAGCTTCCAGCGTCCCGCGGGGACATTCGGGGCAGGCATCGACGGTGTCGCGGAGCATTACCGCCCCGGGAGAGGCAAGCCGGTGTGTGTGCAATGCCCCCTGGTTGTGACGACTCGATACTTGGATCGCGCCGGTCCCGTAGCGCCCCCTGGTGGGACCGCCTGTGAAGGTTGGCGCTCCGAGCTATAGCGGCCGCAGTGAGATCAGTATCATCGGCCTCGGGTACGCGAGATTGGTTTATTTTTATTTTTGCGATTTATGTTGTGGTGGCATGAATTATGTATTGGAGAATCGTTGGAGAAATACCACCAGCGCTGTCTCCGCAAGATCCTACAAATCCCCTGGGAGGACAGACACACCAACGTTAGTGTCCTCGCTCAGGCCAACATCCCCAGCATCGAAGCACTGACCACACTCGACCAGCTCCGCTGGGCGGGCCACATCGTCCGCATGCCTGACACGAGACTCCCAAAGCAAGCGCTCTACTCGGAACTCCTTCACGGCAAGCGAGCCCCAGGTGGGCAGAGGAAACGTTACAGGGACACCCTCAAAGCCTCCCTGATAAAGTGCAACATCCCCACCGACACCTGGGAGTCCCTGGCCAAAGAACGCCCTAAGTGGAGGAAGTGCATCCGTGAGGGCGCTGAGCACCTCGAGTCTCATCGCCGAGAGCATGCAGAAACCATGCGCAGGCAGCGGAAGGAGCGTGCGGCAAACCAGTCCCACCCTCCCTTTCCTTCAACCACTGTCTGTCCCACCTGTGACAGAGACTGTAATTCCCGTATTGGACTGTTCAGTCACCTGAGAACTCACTGTTGGAGTAGAAGCAAGTCTTCCTCGATTCCGAGGGACTGTCTATGATGATGGATGGGTATGTTTTTGGAGGGGTGTTTTGAGATTTTCCTCCCTCCCCGCCGGTCCTCTCTGAGGACGCTCCAAGGCCGGCTGTTTAGCTCGGGGTTTACCCATGCTCAGTAGGCCTAGCGCCCCGAGGGAGCTGTGTAACCCTTTGCTCCGTGCCCCGCCCAACCCCACACTCATGGCCCAGCTGGATTTTGTGGCAACAGTCCATTGGCTGGCACATAATGTATCATTCCGTCCGGGTTAATGCCCCCAGAGAGGCACGAGTGAATTTCCACACCAGTATCCGCACCCTGGATAGCCCAGAGATCTAACTACACGATCCCTACCCTGGATAGCCCAGAGATCTAACTACACGATCCCTACCCTGGATAGCCCAGAGATCTAACTACACGATCCCTACCCTGTATAGCCCAGAGATCTAACTACACGATCCCTACACTGGATAGCCCAGAGATCTAACTACACGATCCCTACCCTGGATAGCCCAGAGATCTAACTACACATTCCCTACCCTGGATAGCCCAGAGATCTAACTACACGATCCCTACCCTGGATAGCCCAGAGATCTAACTACATGATCCCTACCCTGGATAGCCCAGAGATCTAACTACACGATCCCTACCCTGGATAGCCCAGAGATCTAACTACACGATCCCTACCCTGGATAGCCCAGAGATCTAACTACACATTCCCTACCCTGGATAGCCCAGAGATCTAACTACACGATCCCTACCCTGGATAGCCCAGAGATCTAACTACACGATCCCTACCCTGGATAGCCCAGAGATCTAACTACACGATCCCTACCCTGGATAGCCCAGAGATCTAACTACACATTCCCTACCCTGGAGAGCCCAGAGATCTAACTACACGATCCCTACCCTGGATAGCCCAGAGATCTAACTACACATTCCCTACCCTGGATAGCCCAGAGATCTAACTACACGATCCCTACCCTGGATAGCCCAGAGATCTAACTACACGATCCCTACCCTGGATAGCCCAGAGATCTAACTACACGATCCCTACCCTGGATAGCCCAGAGACCTAACTACACGATCCCTACCCTGGATAGCCCAGAGATCTAACTACACGATCCCTACCCTGGATAGCCCAGAGATCTAACTACACGATCCCTACCCTGGATAGCCCAGAGATCTAACTACACGATCCCTACCCTGGATAGCCCAGAGATCTAACTACACGACCCCTACCCTGGATAGCCCAGAGATCTAACTACACGATCCCTACCCTGGATAGCCCAGAGATCTAACTACACGATCCCTACACTGGATAGCCCAGAGATCTAACTACACATTCCCTACCCTGGATAGCCCAGAGATCTAACTACACGATCCCTACCCTGGATAGCCCAGAGATCTAACTATACATTCCCTACCCTGGATAGCCCAGAGATCTAACTACATGATCCCTACCCTGGATAGCCCAGAGATCTAACTACACGATCCCTACCCTGGATAGCCCAGAGATCTAACTACACGATCCCTACCCTGGATAGCCCAGAGATCTAACTACACGATCTGTACCCTGGATAGCCCAGAGATCTAACTACACGATCCCTACCCTGGATAGCCCAGAGATCTAACTACACGATCTGTACCCTGGATAGCCCAGAGATCTAACTACACGATCCCTACCCTGGATAGCCCAGAGATCTAACTACACGATCTGTACCCTGGATAGCCCAGAGATCTAACTACACGATCCCTACACTGGATAGCCCAGAGATCTAACTACACGATCTGTACCCTGGATAGCCCAGAGATCTAACTACACGATCCCTACCCTGGATAGCCCAGAGATCTAACTACACATTCCCTACCCTGGATAGCCCAGAGATCTAACTACACATTCCCTACCCTGGAGAGCCCAGAGATCTAACTACACGATCCCTACCCTGGATAGCCCAGAGATCTAACTACACATTCCCTACCCTGGATAGCCCAGAGATCTAACTACACGATCCCTACACTGGATAGCCCAGAGATCCAGTGCAAGATCCCTACACTAGGGATCGAGAGATCCAGCATAAAGGTGAGGAAAATCAGCCAGTGTTTTTCTCTTCAAAGCCTCTGTGTAACTTTGCGGCACTTGCAGTGCTCCCCAGACATGCTGATATCGTCACACACAAACCCCCTCCCACACATGCTGGGTTGGTGACCCACGGGATGGACTGTCGGAGGGTCAGTATGAGGGAGCACTGCACTGTCGGAGGTTCAGTATGAGGGAGCACTGCACTGTCGGAGGGGCAGTATGAGGGAGTGCCGCACTGTCGGAGGGGCAGTACTGAGGGAGCACTGCACTGTCGGAGGGTCAGTATGAGGGAGCACTGCACTGTCGGAGGGGCAGTATGAGGGAGTGCCGCACTGTCGGAGGGGCAGTACTGAGGGAGCCCCGCACTGTTGGAGGGGCAGTACTGAGGGAGTGCCGCACTGTCGGGGGGCAGTACTGAGGGAGTGCCGCACTGTCGGAGGGGCAGTACTGAGGGAGCGCCGCACTGTCGGAGGGGCAGTACTGAGGGAGCCTCGCACTGTTGGAGGGGCAGTACTGAGGGAGTGCCGCATTGTCGGAGGGGCAGTACTGAGGGAGTGCCGCACTGTCGGAGGGGCAGTACTGAGGGAGTGCCACACTGTCGGAGGAGCAGTGCTGAGAAGTGCCGCACTGTCGGATGGGGCAGTACTGAGGGAACGCTGTACTGTTGGAGGTTTTTCGGATGAGACGTTAAACCGAGGCCCCGTCTGCTCTCTCAGGTGGACGTAAAAGATCCCACGGCATTATTTGAAGAAGAGCAGGGGAGTTCTCCCCGGTGTCCTGGGGCCAATATTTGTCCCTGAA
Source organism: Pristiophorus japonicus (assembly GCF_044704955.1). Classification (NCBI taxonomy): domain Eukaryota; kingdom Metazoa; phylum Chordata; class Chondrichthyes; family Pristiophoridae; genus Pristiophorus; species Pristiophorus japonicus. The sequence continues at coordinate 222,385,545 of NC_091986.1, read as the reverse complement.
CCAACATCACTAAAAGGGATGATCTGGTCATTATCATGTTGCTGTGTGTGGGAGCTTGCTGTGCGCAAATTGGCTGCTGCGTTTCCCACAATACAACACTCCAAAAAGTGATTCCTTGGATGTGAAGCGCTTTGGGACGAACTGAGGCTGGGAAAGGCGCTATAGAAATGTAAGATCTTTGGGGTCGAAATTCCTTTGATCCCGCTGCCCGTTAACGGCAGCGATGGGTGTCCGTTCCTCCCCCGGAACTGACTGGGTCGCTGGAAGCGCCCGGAGATAAACCCCCCGCCCCCCCGAGGGTCAGTGTGTGACCTCTCGCTCCCCCCGAGGGTCAGTGTGTGACCCCTCGCTCCCCCCGAGGGTCAATGTTTGACCTCTCGCTCCCCCCGAGGGTCAGTGTGTGACCCCTCGCTCCCCCCGAGGGTCAATGTTTGACCTCTCGCTCCCCCCGAGGGTCAGTGTGTGACCCCTCGCTCCCCCCGAGGGTCAGTGTGTGACCTCTCGCTCCCCCCGAGGGTCAGTGTGTGACCCCTCGCTCAGCATTGTGCGGCAAAACGGAATCTTGCAGTTTGAGGCGGCACCTCCCGCCCGGCGTAAAACCAGGGCCCAGCCGGTGTCAGCGCCTCACCAACCTCGAGCCTTTCTTTCTTACCCAACAAAAATCTGTCGCTCTCAGCCTTTCCTTCACATTGTCAATTGACCCCCAGTGTCCTCAGCGTTTGGGGCGGGAGAGTTCCCGATTCCCAGCACCCTCTGTGTGACAAAGTGCCCCCTGACATCGCCCCTGAACGGCCGGGCAGTGACTGTGAGGTTCAGCCCCCTTGTCCTGCACTCCCCCCCCACCACAGGAGACATTTGGGACAGCGGGTTAGCTGGTAACGGTGCGGGGGCTGGAGGAGAAGCTGTTGTTGTGAGTGCCCTGGCTGCCCGCTGCTGGCTAAGAATGCGGATTGCATCTAGTCCCAGGCTGCTGGTTTCCTTGCCAAGGGACGGAGGAAAATTATCTACCAACTCCTCAACCGCGTCTTTAAGTGGGAGTTGTTGGTTGAGATGTGCAGGTTTCTGATTACAGGCCGGACTGAGTGATTCCCTGCCCACGCCCCACGCCCGCACATTGCGGGCTGACAGTCAGTGCTCAGCGTGTGGGTGCTAACAAGACCCATGTGACCCACCCACGCCTACCTCCTGCCCATGTGATGCCACATTACAACGAGAAGCGCCCTGTGATATCCGTTTAATTGCTGTCAGAGCGAACACTCGCCCACTTAATGCAGAGTCTTGTCATGGGAGGACTAAAAATTAAACAAGTCAAATGGTGGCGGGGTTAAATCAGCAAGTGTTCTTGCTCCTGGTCTCTGCTACCCAGAGCGTGTGTGTGTGTGGATCTCAGGTGGGAACATAGTCCGGCTTAGGTCACAGGTCACAGAGCCTGGCACAGGTCACAGGTCACAGCCCGGCACAGGTCACAGCCGGGCTCAGGTAACAGGTCACAACCGGGCTCAGGTCATAGGTCACAGCGTGGCTCAAGTCACAGGTCACAGCGCGGCTCAGGTCACAGGTCACAGCCCGGCTCAGGTCACAGGTCACAGCGCGGCTCAGGTCACAGGTCACAGACCGGCTCAGGTCACACTGCCAGAACTCACTGAGGGAGATATTTGTCTTGAACTGCAGCGCAAAATGGGCAATAATAAATTTAAAGACACAGGAACAGGAGGAGGCCCATTCAGCCCCTGGAGCCTGTTACACAGGAACAGGAGGAGGCCCATTCAGCCCCTCGAGCCTGTTACACAGGAACAGGAGGAGGCCATTCAGTCCCTCGAGTCTGTTACACAGGAACAGGAGGAGGCCATTCAGTCCCTCGAGCCTGTTACACAGGGACAGGAGGAGGCCATTCACCCCTCGAGCCTGTTACACAGGAACAGGAGGAGGCCATTCAGTCCCTCGAGCCTGTTACACAGGAACAGGAGGAGGCCCATTCAGCCCCTCAAGCCTGTTACACAGGAACAGGAGGAGGCCATTCAGTCCCTCGAGTCTGTTACACAGGAACAGGAGGAGGCCATTCAGTCCCTCGAGCCTGTTACACAGGAACAGGAGGAGGCCCATTCAGCCCCTCAAGCCTGTTACACAGGAACAGGAGGAGGCCATTCAGCCCCTCGAGCCTGTTACACAGGAACAGGAGGAGGCCATTCAGTCCCTCGAGCCTGTTACACAGGAACAGGAGGAGGCCATTCAGCCCCTCAAGCCTGTTACACAGGAACAGGAGGAGGCCATTCAGTCCCTCGAGCCTGTTACACAGGAACAGGAGGAGGCCCATTCAGCCCCTCAAGCCTGTTACACAGGAACAGGAGAAGGCCATTCAGTCCCTCGAGTCTGTTACACAGGAACAGGAGGAGGCCATTCAGTCCCTCGAGCCTGTTACACAGGGACAGGAGGAGGCCATTCACCCCTCGAGCCTGTTACACAGGAACAGGAGGAGGCCATTCAGTCCCTCGAGCCTGTTACACAGGAACAGGAGGAGGCCCATTCAGCCCCTCAAGCCTGTTACACAGGAACAGGAGGAGGCCATTCAGTCCCTCGAGTCTGTTACACAGGAACAGGAGGAGGCCATTCAGTCCCTCGAGCCTGTTACACAGGAACAGGAGGAGGCCCATTCAGCCCCTCAAGCCTGTTACACAGGAACAGGAGGAGGCCATTCAGCCCCTCGAGCCTGTTACACAGGAACAGGAGGAGGCCATTCAGTCCCTCGAGCCTGTTACACAGGAACAGGAGGAGGCCATTCAGCCCCTCAAGCCTGTTACACAGGAACAGGAGGAGGCCATTCAGTCCCTCGAGTCTGTTACACAGGAACAGGAGTAGGCCATTCAGCCCCTCAAGCCTGTTACACAGGAACAGGAGGAGACCATTCAGTCCCTCGAGCCTGTTACACAGGAACAGGAGGAGGCCCATTCAGCCCCTCGAGCCTGTTACACAGGAACAGGAGGAGGCCCATTCAGCCCCTCGAGCCTGTTACACAGGAACAGGAGGAGGCACATTCAGACCCTCGAGCCTGTTACACAGGAACAGGAGGAGGCCATTCAGTCCCTCGAGCCTGTTACACAGGAACAGGAGGAGGCCCATTCAGCCCCTCAAGCCTGTTACACAGGAACAGGAGGAGGCCATTCAGTCCCTCGAGTCTGTTACACAGGAACAGGAGGAGGCCATTCAGTCCCTCGAGCCTGTTACACAGGAACAGGAGGAGGCCCATTCAGCCCCTCAAGCCTGTTACACAGGAACAGGAGGAGGCCATTCAGTCCCTCGAGTCTGTTACACAGGAACAGGAGGAGGCCATTCAGTCCCTCGAGCCTGTTACACAGGAACAGGAGGAGGCCCATTCAGCCCCTCAAGCCTGTTACACAGGAACAGGAGGAGGCCATTCAGCCGCTCGAGCCTGTTACACAGGAACAGGAGGAGGCCATTCAGTCCCTCGAGCCTGTTACACAGGAACAGGAGGAGGCCATTCAGCCCCTCAAGCCTGTTACACAGGAACAGGAGGAGGCCATTCAGCCCCTCGAGCCTGTTACACAGGAACAGGAGGAGGCCATTCAGTCCCTCGAGCCTGTTACACAGGAACAGGAGGAGGCCATTCAGCCCCTCAAGTCTGTTACACAGGAACAGGAGGAGGCCATTCAGTCCCTCGAGCCTGTTACACAGGAACAGGAGGAGGCCCATTCAGCCCCTCAAGCCTGTTACACAGGAACAGGAGGAGGCCATTCAGCCCCTCGAGCCTGTTACACAGGAACAGGAGGAGGCCATTCAGTCCCTCGAGCCTGTTACACAGGAACAGGAGGAGGCCATTCAGCCCCTCAAGCCTGTTACACAGGAACAGGAGGAGGCCATTCAGTCCCTCGAGTCTGTTACACAGGAACAGGAGGAGGCCATTCAGCCCCTCAAGCCTGTTACACAGGAACAGGAGGAGACCATTCAGTCCCTCGAGCCTGTTACACAGGAACAGGAGGAGGCCCATTCAGCCCCTCGAGCCTGTTACACAGGAACAGGAGGAGGCCCATTCAGCCCCTCGAGCCTGTTACACAGGAACAGGAGGAGGCCCATTCAGACCCTCGAGCCTGTTACACAGGAACAGGAGGAGGCCATTCAGCCCCTCGAGCCTGTTACACAGGAACAGGAGGAGGCCCATTCAGCCCCTCGAGCCTGTTATACAGGAACAGGAGGAGGCCCATTCAGACCCTCGAGCCTGTTACACAGGAACAGGAGGAGGCCCATTCAGCCCCTCGAGCCTGTTATACAGGAACAGGAGGAGGCCCATTCAGACCCTCGAGCCTGTTACACAGGAACAGGAGGAGGCCCATTCAGCCCCTCGAGCCTGTTACACAGGAACAGGAGGAGGCCATTCAGCCCCTCGAGCCTGTTACAGAGGAACAGGAGGAGGCCATTCAGCCCCTCGAGCCTGTTACATAGGAACAGGAGGAGGCCCATTCAGCCCCTCGAGCCTGTTATACAGGAACAGGAGGAGGCCCATTCAGACCCTCGAGCCTGTTACACAGGAACAGGAGGAGGCCCATTCAGACCCTCGAGCCTGTTACGCCATTCATTAAGATCGTGCCTGATCTGTATCTTAACTCTATCTACCCACCTTGGTTCCCTAACCCTTACTACCCTTACCCAACAAAATCGATCAATTTCCATTTTGAAAGCTCCAATTGCCCCCTAATCTCAACAGCGTTTTGGGGGAGAGAGTTCCAGATTCCCAGCAGCCTTTGTGTGAAGAAGTGCTCCCTAACATCACCCTGAATCTTCTACACTCGAGGGATACAGGCCCAGTCTGTGCAGCCTGCCCTCGGGATTTAACCCTTTCAGCCCCAGTATCATCCTGGGGAATCGGCACTGCTCCCCCCGGGGCCGATATACCCTCCCATCTTACCCGCCCCCCCCCCCCACCGCCCTCCCAGGCTGCGTTCTGTTTGACCTTCAGACACAAGGAATCACACTGAGCCTCCTCTGACCCAGGTCTCCTCCGGACACCCCACTCTGGACATCCCTCTCCGGACACCTCTCTCCGGGCACCCCTCTCTGGACACCCCCCTCTCCGGACACCCCCCTCCGGACACCCCTCTCTGGACACGCCCCTCTCCGGACACCCCCCTCCGGACATCCCTCTCCGGACACCCCCACTCTCCGGACACCCCTCTCCGGACACCCCTCTCCGGACACCCCTCTCTGGACACCCCTCTCCGTTGGCCCCGCTGGACAGCTGGCCTTAGTGCCTGGACCAGCTCCTGGGATGGGGGTCAGTCCTCCAACATCCAAATCAGGCCGAGGAGCTAATCGATCTGGGTCTCCGTCATCAGGGCTTTGCCCCAACTCCCCGGCCCCTATCACCCCTGGCCCCTCCCCCGGCCCTGCCCTGGCCCTTCCCCAGCACCTCCCACCATGGCCCCTCCCCGGCTCCTCCCACCATGGCCCCTCCCCGGCTCCTATCATCCCTGGCCCCTATCCCAGCCCCTCCCTCGGCCCCGAGCCCAGCCCCTCCCCGGCACCTCCGAAGGCCCCTCCTCTGGCCCCCTCCCAACTCTGACCACTCCCCTCCCTGGCTCCTCCCACCCCTGGCCCCTCCCCCGGCCCTTCTTCGGCCTCTCCCAACCTCCAAGCCCAACACCTCCCAATCCCCCACATTACAGACTTAAAATGCATCCAGTCCCCTAACCCTCCCATCGAAGCCCATCCCTCCAGTCCCCTAACCCTCCCATCGAAGCCCATCCCTCCAGTCCCCTAACTCTCCCATCGAAGCCCATCCCCCCAGTACACTAACTCTCCCATCGAAGCCCATCCCTTCAGTCCCCTAACCCTCCCATCGAAGCCCATCCCTCCAGTCCCCTAATCCTCCCATCGAAGCCCATCCCTCCAGTCCCCTAACCCTCCCATCGAAGCCCATCCCTCCAGTCCCCTAACTCTCCATCGAAGCCCATCCCTCCAGTCCCCTAACCCTCCCATCGAAGCCCATCCCTCCAGTCCCCTAACCCTCCCATCAAAGCCCATCCCTCCAGTCCCCTAACCCTCCCATCGAAGCCCATCCCTCCAGTACCCTAACTCTCCCATCGAAGCCCATCCCTCCAGTACCCTAACTCTCCCATCGAAGCCCATCCCTCCAGTACCCTAACTCTCCCATCGAAGCCCATCCCTCCAGTACCCTAACTCTCCCATCGAAGCCCATCCCTCCAGTCCCCAACCCTTCCATCGAAGCCCATCACTCCCGTCCCCTAAGTGTCCCATTGAAGCCCACCCCTCCCGTCCCCTAACCCTCCCATCGAAGCCCACCCCTCCCGTCCCCTAACCCTCCCATTGAAGCCCACCCCTCCCATCGAAGCCCATCCCTCCTGTCCCCTAACCCTCCCATCAAAGCCCATCCCTCCAGTCCCCCAACCCTCCCATCGAAGCCCATCCCTCCCGTCCCCTAACCCTCCCATCGAAGCCCACCCCTCCCGTCCCCTAACCCTCCCATCGAAGCCCATCCCTGTTTTGGTTTCCATATTTACGAAGGATCATCATAGGTAGTCCCTCGGAATCGAGGAGGACTTGCTTCAACTCCCAAAGTGAGTTCTTTGATGGCTGAACAATCCTATACGAGAGCCACAGACCCTGTTACAGGTGGGACAGACATTCGTCGAGGGAAGGGGTGGGTAGGGCTGGTTTGCCGCGCGCTCCTTCCGCTGCCTGCGCCTGGCCTCTTCATGCTCTTTGCGTTGGGACTCGAAGAGCTCAGCGCCCTCCCGGATGCACTTTCTCCACCTCGGGCGGTCTGCGGCCAGGGTCTCCCAGGGGTCAGTGGTGATGTCGCACTTTACCAGGGAGGCTTTGAGGGTGTCCTTATAATGTTTCCCCTGTCCTCCTTTGGCTCGTTTACCGTGAAGGAGCTCCGCATAAAGCATTTGCTTAGGGAGTCTCGTATCTGGCATGCGAACTATGTGGCCTGCCCAGCGAAGCTGATCGAGTGAGGTCAGTGCTTCAATGCTGGGGATATACTTGCTCTGGAGGCAGTTCAGAGAAGGTTTACTCGGTTGATTCTGGGGATGAGGGGGTTGACGTATGAGGAAAGGTTGAGTAGGTTGGGCCTCTACTCATTGGAATTCAGAAGAATGAGAGGTGATCTTATCGAAACGTATAAGATTATGAGGGGGCTTGACAAGGTGGATGCAGAGAGGATGTTTCCACTGATGGGGGAGACTAGAACTAGGGGGCATAATCTTAGAATAAGGGGCCACCCATTTAAAACTGAGATGAGGAGAAATTTCTTCTCTCAGAGGGTTGTAAATCTGTGGAATTCACTGCCTCAGAGAGCTGTGGAAGCTGGGACATTGAATACATTTAAGACAGAGATAGACAGTTTCTTAAACGATACAGGGTTATGGGGAACGGGCGGGGAAGTGGAGCTGAGTCCATGATCGGATCAGCCATGATGTTATTAAATGGCGGAGCAGGCTCGAGGGGCCGAATGGCCGACTCCTGCTCCTATTTCTTATGTTCTTATGTAACATTTGTCTCAACGAAACCACAGCAAGGGGGAATCGGGACTCAAGGGCAGGACAGACAGACCGAGAGACCACGGCCTGCGGGACCCCCTGCTGCTTCAAGGACGTGTCGCACTTGGACTTCGGTTTTTAATGATGCAAATTAGCGGTGGACTCTCGCTGCAGAGATATAAATTAATTGAAATAAATGAGCAGGTTTGTGATGGTTGGCAGGGAGTAGATGATGAAGAGAGATTGCTTGGGGCCCTGTGGGAGCAGTGCAATTCATTAGATCAATGAACGTCAGTGAGACCGTGACCACACTCAGACTCTATACTATTTGCTCCCAGTCCCAGCTGGGCTGGGAAACGTGTTACACACACAGCCAGGCAACAAGCACCACAACCAGACAGAGGATCATCCAACAATACGCCGGGATCGCAGGTGACAGATACAGTGGCGACCAGAGTGATGGCAGCAATAAAAACAGCAATTATTTCCATAAATATCGCGCCTTCAACTGGCAAATACCCCCGGCGGTGTCCCACAGGAGTGAGAGCAGAATCAGGAGGAATCAAACACCAGCCCTCCGCATCATCTTCACCCCGTATCCCCCAACCCACCCACCCACCCACTCCCCGTATCTCCCAACCCACCCACCCACCCACTCCCTATATCCCCCACCCACCCACTCCCCATATCCCCCACCCACTCACCCACCCACACCCCGTATCTCCCAACCCACCCACCCACCCTCTCCCTGTATCTCCCAACCCACCCACCCACCCACTCCCCGTATCTCCCAACCCACCCACCCACCCACACCCCGTATCTCCCAACCCACCCACCCACCCTCTCCCTGTATCTCCCAACCCACCCACCCACCCACTCCCCGTATCTCCCAACCCACCCACCCACCCACTCCCTATATCCCCCACCCACCCACTCCCCATATCCCCCACCCACTCACCCACCCACACCCCGTATCTCCCAACCCACCCACCCACCCACTCCCTATATCCCCCACCCACCCACTCCCCGTATCTCCCAACCCACCCACCCACCCACTCCCTATATCCCCCACCCACCCACTCCCCATATCCCCCACCCACTCACCCACCCACACCCCGTATCTCCCAACCCACCCACCCACCCACTCCCTATATCCCCCACCCACCCACTCCCCATATCCCCCACCCACCCACCCACCCACACCCCGTATCTCAAAACCCACTCACCCACCCACTCCCTGTATCCCCCACCCACCCACTCCCCATATCCCCCACCCACTCACCCACCCACTCCCCGTATCTCCCAACCCACTCACCCACCCACTCCCTGTATCCCCCACCCACTCACCCACCCACTCCCCGTATCCCCCACCCACTCACCCACCCACTCCCCGTATCTCCCAACCCACTCACCCACCCACTCACTGTATCCCCCACCCACCCACCCACCCACTCCCCGTATCCCCCACCCACCCACCCACCCACTCCCCGTATCCCCCAACCCAGCCACTCACCCACCCACTCTCCGTATCTCCCAACCCACCCACCCACCCACTCCCTGTATCTCCCAACCCACCCACCCACCCACTCCCCGTACCCCCCACCCACTCACCCACCCACTCCCTGTATCTCCCAACCCACCCACCCACCCACTCCCCGTATCCCCCACCCACCCACCCACCCACTCCCCGTATCCCCCACCCACTCACCCACCCACTCCCCGTATCTCCCAACCCACCCACCCACCCACTCCCCGTATCCCCCACCCACCCACCCACCCACTCCCCGTACCCCCCACCCACTCACCCACCCACTCCCTGTATCTCCCAACCCACCCACCCACCCACTCCCCGTATCCCCCACCCACCCACCCACCCACTCCCCGTATCCCCCACCCACTCACCCACCCACTCCCCGTATCTCCCAACCCACCCACCCACCCACTCCCCGTATCCCCCACCCACTCACCCACCCACTCCCCGTATCCTCCAACCCACCCACCCACCCACTCCCCGTATCCCCCAACCCACCCACCCACCCACTCCCCATATCCCCCAACCCACCCACCCACCCACTCTCCGTATCCCCCACCCACTCACCCACCCACTCCCCGTATCCCCCAACCCACCCACCCACCCACTCTCCGTATCCCTCACCCACTCACCCACCCACTCCCCGTATCCCCCAACCCACCCACCCACCCACTCCCCGTATCTCCCAACCCACCCATCCACCCACTCCCCGTATCCCCCAACCCACCCACCCATCCACTCCCCGTATCCCCCACCCACCCACCCACTCCCCATATCCCCCACCCACTCCCCGTATCCCCCAACCCACCCACCCACCCACTCCCCATATCCCCCACCCACCCACCCACTCCCCGTATCCCCCACCCACTCCCCGTATCCCCCACCCACTCACCCACCCACTCCCCGTATCCCCCACCCACCCACCCACTCCCCGTATCACCCAACCCACCCACCCACTCCCCGTATCCCCCACCCACCCACTCCCCGTATCCCCACCCACCCACCTATTCCCCATATCCCCCCGCACACGTCCTGCCCCCCTCACACTCCCTTCCCCCCCACACTCCCCCTCTCCCTGCCCCCCCGCACTCCCCCTGTCCCCCCGCCCCGCACACCCCCTCCCCCCCCACTCTTCCCCTGCCCCCACCCGCACTCCCCCTGTCCCCACTGACCCCGCCAATACTCTCCCTCTCTCACAGTCCCCACACTCTGCATCGCCCAGTCTCATGTTCTACAGAATATAACCGCCTATATTGAAAGGAATTGAAAGGGGCATTGAATATATTTAAGGTGGAGATAGAAAGATTTTTGAGCGATAAGGGAGTAAAGGGTTATGGGGAGCGGGCGGGGAAGTGGAGCTGAGTTCATGATCAGATCAGCCCAAAAATGGTGGAGCAGGCTCGAGGGGCCGAATGGCCGACTCATGCTCCTATTTCTTATGTTCTTATCAAACACCATTTGCCTCCCCATTGCCTTACAGGAAGAGAGAAACCTGAAATACAAGTCGCTCGCTTCCCTCCGACTCACCCGGGGACCTCAAACTTTGGCCGTCCATCTGTTTTTTAGTTGTGTATCTGTAAAGCATGCACTCCATTGTTCCGCCACCAGGGAGCTCATCCCCTGAAGTCCCAAAGGATCCCAGCATCCCTTGGGAGCACTGTATATAAGCCGGCCCCTAAGGCCTGTTCCTCACTCTGGAGAATCTTAATAAAGACTGAGGTCACTGTTACTTTAACCTCATCTGTGTTGGGAACACAATAACTGGCGACGAGTATACGAATCCAATGCAAAGATGCAGCAAACTGTGGGCATCCTGGAGAAGTTCTCGGAGGGTGAGGACTGGGAAGCCTATGTCGAACGGCTAGACCAGTACTTTGTAGCCAACGAGCTGGACGGAGAAGGAAGCGCTGCAAAAAGGAGAGCAGTCCTCCTCACAGTCTGCAGGGCACCGACCTACAGCCTCATGAAGAATCTTCTGGCTCCGGTGAAACCCACAGATAAGTCGTATGAGGAGCTGTGTACACTGGTTCGGGAGCATCTTAACCCGAGGGAGAGCGTGCTGATGGCGAGGTATCGGTTCTACACGTACCAGCAATCTGAAGGTCAGGAAGTGGCGAGCTACGTCGCCGAGCTAAGGCGGCTTGCAGGACAATGTGAGTTTGATGGCTTCCTGGAACAAATGCTCAGAGACTTTTTTGTACTGGGCATTGGCCACGAGACCATCCGACGAAAACTTTTGACTGTAGAGACACCGACCCTCAGTAAGGCCATTGCGATAGCACACCTGTTTATGTCTACCAGTGATAATACCAAACAAATCTCTCAGCACACAAATGCTAGCAATGTTCATACATTAACTGGAACTGTGTTTGCGAGCAGAAATGTACAGGGCAGAAACCACGAGTCTGCAACTGCCAGCAGGCCTCAGGTGACCCAGATGACTCAGAGTCCGCAACAAAGGATGAATGCAAGGCAATTCACACCTTGTTGGTGTGTGGATGCTTCCATTCAGCCTATTCATGCCGCTTCAAAGGGAATGTTTGCAAGAGCTGTGGAACAATGGGGCACCTCCAACGAGCTTGCAGACGAGCTGCAAGCTCTGCAAAACCTGCTAACCACCTGGTGGCAGAGGTGGATCGGTCCATGGTGGATCAAAGCAATTTCGAGCCTCAGAGAGAGGAGGCAGATGCTGAAATACACGGGTGCACACATTTTCGATGAAATGTCCACCTATAATGCGAAACGTAAAACTTAATGGCTTACCCATAGCCATGGAACTGGACACTGGCGCTAGCCAATCCATCATGAGTAAAAAGATGTTTGAGAGATGTGGTGCAACAAGGCACTCAGACCAGCCCTGAGCCCCATCCACACGAAACTGAGAACGTACACCAAAGAGCTTATCACTGTCCTGGGCAGCACCATGGTCAAGGTCACCTACAAGGGCACGGTGCACGAACTGCCACTCTGGATTGTCCCGGGCGATGGCCCCACACTGCTTGGAAGGAGCTGGCTGGGCAAAATCTGCTGGAACTGGGGTGACATCCGAGCACAATCACATGTTGATGAGGCCTCATGTACGCAGGGTCTAAACAAATTTCCTTCCCTTTTTGAGCCAGGCATTGGAAACTTTTCCGGGGTGAAGGTGCGGATCCACTTGGTCCCAGAGGCACGACCCATTCACCACAAGGCGCGAGCGGTACCTCACATGATGAGGGAGAGAGTGGAAATCGAGCTGGACAGGCTGCAACGCGAGGGCATCATCTCCCCAGTGGAATTCAGCGAGTGGGCCAGCCCGATTGTTCCAGTACTCAAAAGTGATGGCATGGTCAGGATTTGTGGCTATTATACAGCAACTATTAATCGTTTCTCGCTACAGGACCAATACCCGCTACCTAAGGCAAACGACCTATTTGCGACGCTGGCAGGAGGCAAGACGTTCACCAAGCTCGACCTGACTTCGGCCTACATGACGCAGGAGCTGGAGGAGTCTTCGAAGAGCCTCACCTGCATCAACACGAACAAGGGACTGTTCATCTACAACAGATGCCCATTTGGAATTCGGTCGGCTGCAGCGATCTTCCAGAGAAACATGGAGAGCCTACTCAAGTCGGTACCACACACGGTGGTTTTTCAGGACGACATATTGGTCACGGGTCGGGACACCGTCGAGCACCTACAAAACCTGGAGGAGGTCCTCCAGCGACTGGATCGCGTAGGGCTGCGGCTGAAGAGGTCGAAATGCGTCTTCATGGCAACAGAAGTGGAGTTTTTGGGGAGAAAGATCGCGGCAGACGACATTCGGACCACAGACGCCAAGACAGAGGCTATCAGGAACGCACCCAGGCCACAGAACATCACGGAGCTGCGGTCGTTCCTGGGACTCCTCAACTATTTTGATAACTTCCTACCGGGGTTAAGAACCCTCTTAGAGCCCCGACATGTGTTATTGCGTAAAGATGAGAACTGGGTATGGGGAAAAAACAAAGTAATTGCTTTTGAGAAAGCCAGAAATATTTTAAGCTCAAACAAGCTGCTTGTATTGTATAACCCGTGTAAAAGACTCGTGCTAGCATGTGACGCATCGTCGTACGGAGTCGGGTGTGTATTACAACAAGCTAACAACATGCCAAGAGGACCTACAGCATGATTGAGAAAGAGGCATTAGCATGTGTGTTCAGGGTAAAGAATTTGCATCAATACCTGTTTGGCCTCAAATTTGAGCTGGAAACCGATCACAAGCCCCTCATATCCCTGTTCGCTGAAAACAAGGGGATAAATACGAATGCCTCACCCCGCATACAAAGGTGGGCACTCGCGCTATCAGCATATAACTATACCATCCGCCATAGGCCAGGCACCGAGAACTGTGCGGACGCTCTCAGTCGACTATCATTGCCCACCACGGGGGTGGAAATGGCGCAGCCTGCAAACTTGTTAATGGTGGCGCAGCCCGCAGACTTGTTGATGGTCATGGAAGCGTTTGAAAATGATAAATCAGCTGTCACGGCCCACCAGATTAGGACTTGGACCAGCCAAGATCCTCTGCTGTCCCTAGTAAAAAACTGTTGTGGGGTAACCGCGTAGTGCTAACCAAAAAAGGGCAGGGAGACGTTCATCTCGGATCTCCACAGCATTCACCCGGGTATAGTAATGATGAAAGCGATAGCCAGATCCCACGTGTGGTGGCCCGGTATCGACTCTGACTTAGAGTCCTGTGTACGGCAATGCAGCGTGTGTGCTCAGTTGAGCAACGCGCCCAGAGAGGCACCACTAAGTTTGTGGTCCTGGCCCTCCAGACCATGATCGAGGATCCATGTCGACTATGCGGGCCCGTTTCTCGGTAAAATGTTCCTGGTGGTGGTGGATGCTTTTTCAAAATGGATTGAATGTGAAATAATGTCGGGAAGCACTGCCACCGCCACCATTGAAAGCCTGAGGGCCATGTTTGACACCCACGACCTGCCTGACATACTGGTCAGTGACAACGGGCCATGTTTCACCAGTGCCGAATTTAAAGAATTCATGACTCGCAATGGGATCAAACATGTCACCTCGGCCCCATTTAAACCAGCCTCCAATGGGCAGACAGAGCGGGCAGTACAAACCATCAAACAGAGCCTTAAACAAGTCACAGAAGGTTCACTCCAAACCCGCCTGTCCCATGTACTGCTCAGAGACCCCACTCACTCACAGGGGTGCCCCCGGCTGAGCTACTCATGAAAAGGACACTTAAAACCAGACTCTCGCTGGTTCACCCTAACCTGCATGATCAGGTAGAGAGCAGGCGGCAGCAACAAAATGTAAACGATGGTCGCGCCACTGTGTCACAGGAAATTGATCTGAATGACCCTGTGTATGTGCTAAACTATGGACATGGTCCCAAGTGGATCGCAGGCACGGTGATAGCTGAAGAAGGGAGTAGGATGTTTGTAGTCAAACTAGACAATGGACAAATTTACAGAAAGCACCTGGACCAAGCGAGGCTGCGGTTCACAGACTGCCCTGAACAACCCACAGCAGACACCACCTTTTTCGAGCCCACAACACACACCCAAAGGATCAACGACACCACCCCGGACCAGGAAATCGAACCCTTCACGCCCAACAGCCCAGCAAGGCCAGGCTCACCCAGCAGCCCTGCAGGGCCAACAACACGCCAGCCCAGCGAGGGCACAGCCAACACACCAGAACAGACATTTGTACCGAGGCGGCCCACCAGGGAAAGAAAGGCTCCCGACCGCCTCACCCTGTAAATAGTTTTCACTTTGACTTTGGGGGGGAGTGATGTTGTGTACCTGTAAAGCATGCACTCCCATGTTCCGCCACCAGGGAGCGCATCCCCTGAAGTCCCAAGGGATCCCAACTTCATTAATAAAGACTGAGGTCACTGTTACGTTAACCTCCCTGTGAGTCCCTGGGCTGCTCTTTCACCCGTGGGTCACAAGGTCATGGGATCAAGGTCGGAGGCGGAGTGCTGAGGGAGCGCCGCACTGTCGGAGGGGCAGTACTGAGGGAGAGCCGCACTGTCGGAGGGGCAGTGCTGAGGGAGCGCCGCACTGTCGGAGGGGCATTACTGAGGGAGCACCGCACTGTCGAAGAGGCAGTACTGAGGGAGTGCTGCTCTGTTGGAGGGGCATTACTGAGGGAGTGCTGCACTGTCGGAGAGGCAGTACCGAGGGAGCGCCACACTGTCGGAGGGGCAGTACTGAGGGAGCGCCGCACTGTCAGAGGGGCAGTACTGAGGGAACACCGCACTGTCGGAGGGGCAGTACTGAGGGAGTGCCGCACTGTCGGAGGGGCAGTGCTGCACTGTCGGAGGGGGCAGTAACATAGAAACATAGAAACAGAGAAAATTGGTGCAGGAGTAGGCCATTCGGCCCTTCTAGCCTGCACCGCCATTCAATGAGTTCATGGCTGAACATGCAACTTCAGTACCCCATTCCTGCTTTCTCACCATACCCCTTGATTCCCCTAGTAGTAAGGACTACATCTAACTCCCTTTTGAATATATTTAGTGAATTGGCCTCAACAACTTTCTGTGGTAGAGAATTCCACAGGTTCACCACTCTCTGGGTGAAGAAATTCCTTCTCATCTCGGTCCTAAATGGCTTACCCCTTATCCTTAGACTGTGTCCCCTGGTTCTGGACTTCCCCAACATTGGGAACATTCTTCCTGCATCTAACCTGTCTAAACCCGTCAGAATTTTAAACGTTTCTATGAGGGAGCGCCGCACTGCCGGAGGGGCAGTACTGAGGGAGCCCTGCACTGTCGGAGGGGCAGTACTGAGGGAGTGCCGCACTGTCGGAGGGGCAGTACTGAGGGAGTGCCGGACTGTCGGAGGGGCAGTACTGAGGGAGTGCCGCACTGTCGGAGGGGCAGTACTGAGGGAGTGCCGCAGTGTCGGAGGGGCAGTACTGAGGGAGTGCCGCACTGTCGGAGGGGCAGTACTGAGGGAGTGTCGCACTGTCAGAGGGGCAGTACTGAGGGAGTGCCGCACTGTCGGAGGGCCAGTACTGAGGGAGTGCCGCACTGTCGGAGGGCCAGTACTGAGGGAGTGCCGCACTGTCGGAGGGCCAGTACTGAGGGAATGCCGCACTGTCGGAGGGGCAGTACTGAGGGAGTGCAGCACTGTCGGAGGGCCAGTACTGAGGGAGTGCCGCACTGTCGGAGGGGCAGTACTGAGGGAGTGCCGCACTGTCGGAGGGGCAGTACTGAGGGAGCGCAGCAGTCCCTCACTGGGAGTGTCAGCCTGGATTTTGTGTTCAATCTCTGGAGTGGGACTTGAACCTGCGACCTTGAGGCCAAACACTACCCACTGAGTCAGAACTGACACAGTATGCTGTGGGAGGGAAGCTGGCAGAATAGATTGGAATGGTTAAATAAGGCCAAGACAAATAACCCGTGAGAATTGCCCCCACTGCCCTTCATAGCTGGAGGAGAAGTTTCTGGAAGTAACGGAGATTGTGCCGAGTGATTAATTCTGAGTGGAGATCACATTAATTGGCCCAGCACTCTGCACCACCTGAACCTCTCTCTGTTGACATGTGGAGTGTAATTTGGTGAAGTTGTTTACTTGATCGAGAGAATACCACTGCCTGGATTGGTGAGGGTCCTTCAAAGCATTCATGTGTCTGGAGAGGGTGTCCTCCCAGCCCCTGAGTGTATTGCGATACCTGCTGGGTGAAAGCAAGCTCCCTCATCGTCAGCCTGAGCCTGTCAATGGATGGCAACGTTCCCAATGAAATGATTTGTTGAGAAGAGAGTGTGCCATTAACCCCTTCAGTACTTGGTCAGCTCACTCCTGTCTCAAACACTCTATTTGATAGAACGTCCCGTGAACATCTGTCCCGCAGACTCTCCGAATTATTGCCAGCGAAATCAGTAAAATATCACAGCTTAACAACTTGTGACTTTAATGCAGTGTCAACCGTGGCCCTGTGGGCAACTCTCTCACCTCGGAGTCAGAGGGTCGTGGGTTCAAGACCCACTCCAGGGTGCAATGCTGAGGGAGTGCTGCTCTGTCAGAGGGACAGTGCTGAGGGAGCGCTGTACTGTCGGAGCGGCAGTACTGAGGGAGCGCCGCACTGTCGGAGGGGCAGTGCTGAGGGAGTGCCGCACTATCAGAGGGACAGTGCTGAGGGACCGCTGCACTGTCGGAGGGGCAGTACTGAGGGCGTGCCGCACTGTCGGAGGGGCGGTGCTGAGGGAGCGCCGCACTGTCGGAGGGGCAGTACTGAGGGAGTGCCGCACTGTCGGAGGGGCAGTACTGAGGGAGTGCCGCACTGTCGGAGGGGCGGTGCTGAGGGAGCGCCGCACTGTCGGAGGGGCAGTACTGAGGGAGTACTGCACTGTCGGAGGGACAGTACTGAGGGAGTGCCGCACTGTCGGAGGGGCAGTACTGAGGGAGTGCTGCACTGTCGGAGGGACAGTACTGAGGGAGTGCCGCACTGTCGGAGGGGCAGTACTGAGGGAGTGCTGCAATGTCGGAGGGACAGTGCTGAGCGAGTGCTGCACTGTCGGAGGGGCAGTACTGAGTAAGTGCTGCACTGTCGGAGGGGCAGTACTGAGCGAGTGCTGCACTGTCGGAGGGGCAGTACTGAGGGAGCGCCGCACTGTCGGAGAGGCAGTACTGAGGGTGTGCTGCACTGTCGGAGGGGCAGTACTGAGCGAGTGCTGCACTGTCAGAGGGACAGTGCTGAGGGAGCGCTGCTCTGTCGGAGGGGCAGTACTGAGGGAGTGCTGCACTGTCAGAGGGGCAGTACTGAGCGAGTGCTGCACTGTCGGAGGGGCAGTACTGAGGGAGCGCCGCACTGTCGGAGAGGCAGTACTGAGGGAGTGCCGCACTGTCGGAGGGGCAGTACTGAGAGAGCACCGCACTGTCGGAGAGGCAGTACTGAGGGAGTGCCGCACTGTCGGAGGGGCAGTACCGAGGGAGTGCCGCACTGTCGGAGGGGCAGTGCTGAGGGAGCGCTGCACTGTCAGAGATGCATTACTGAGGGAGCACCGCACTGTCAGAGGGGCAGTACTGAGGGAGCGACGCACTGTCGGAGGGGCATTACTGAGGGAGCGCCGCACTGTCAGAGGGGCAGTACTGAGGGAACACCGCACTGTCGGAGGGTCAGTACTGAGGGAGTGCCGCACTGTCGGAGGGGGCAGTAAAATAGAAACATAGAAACAGAGAAAATAGGTGCAGGAGTAGGCCATTCGGCCCTTCTAGCCTGCACCACCATTCAATGAGTTCATGCCTGAACATGCAACTTCAGTACCCATTCCTGCTTTCTCGCCATACCCCTTGATCCCCCGAGTAGTAAGGACTTCATCTAACTCCTTTTTGAATATATTTAGTGAATTAGCCTCAACAACTTTCTGTGGTAGAGAATTCCACAGGTTCACCACTCTCTGGGTGAAGAAGTTCCTCCTCATCTCGGTCCTAAATGGCTTACCTCGTATCCTTAGACTGTGTCCCCTGGTTCTGGACTTCCCCAACATTGGGAACATTCTTCCTGCATCTAACCTGTCTAACCCCGTCAGAATTTTAAACGTTTCTATGAGGGAGTGCCGCACTGTCGGAGGGGCAGTAATGAGGGAGCGCCGCACTGTCGGAGGGGCAGTACTGAGGGAGTGCCGCACTGTCGGAGGGGCAGTACTGAGGGAGCGCCGCACTGCCGGAGGGGCAGTACTGAGGGAGTCCTGCACTGTCGGAGGGGCAGTACTGAGGGAGTGCCGCACTGTCGGAGGGGCAGTACTGAGGGAGTGCCGGACTGTCGGAGGGGCAGTACTGAGGGAGTGCCGCACTGTCGGAGGGGCAGTACTGAGGGAGTGCCGCAGTGTCGGAGGGGCAGTACTGAGGGAGTGCCGCATTGTCGGAGGGGCAGTACTGAGGGAGTGTCGCACTGTCAGAGGGGCAGTACTGAGGGAGTGCCGCACTGTCGGAGGGCCAGTACTGAGGGAGTGCCGCACTGTCGGAGGGCCAGTACTGAGGGAGTGCCGCACTGTCGGAGGGCCAGTACTGAGGGAATGCCGCACTGTCGGAGGGGCAGTACTGAGGGAGTGCAGCACTGTCGGAGGGCCAGTACTGAGGGAGTGCCGCACTGTCGGAGGGGCAGTACTGAGGGAGTGCCGCACTGTCGGAGGGGCAGTACTGAGGGAGCGCAGCAGTCCCTCACTGGGAGTGTCAGCCTGGATTTTGTGTTCAATCTCTGGAGTGGGACTTGAACCTGCGACCTTGAGGCCAAACACTACCCACTGAGTCAGAACTGACACAGTATGCTGTGGGAGGGAAGCTGGCAGAATAGATTGGAATGGTTAAATAAGGCCAAGACAAATAACCCGTGAGAATTGCCCCCACTGCCCTTCATAGCTGGAGGAGAAGTTTCTGGAAGTAACGGAGATTGTGCCGAGTGATTAATTCTGAGTGGAGATCACATTAATTGGCCCAGCACTCTGCACCACCTGAACCTCTCTCTGTTGACATGTGGAGTGTAATTTGGTGAAGTTGTTTACTTGATCGAGAGAATACCACTGCCTGGATTGGTGAGGGTCCTTCAAAGCATTCATGTGTCTGGAGAGGGTGTCCTCCCAGCCCCTGAGTGTATTGCGATACCTGCTGGGTGAAAGCAAGCTCCCTCATCGTCAGCCTGAGCCTGTCAATGGATGGCAACGTTCCCAATGAAATGATTTGTTGAGAAGAGAGTGTGCCATTAACCCCTTCAGTACTTGGTCAGCTCACTCCTGTCTCAAACACTCTATTTGATAGAACGTCCCGTGAACATCTGTCCCGCAGACTCTCCGAATTATTGCCAGCGAAATCAGTAAAATATCACAGCTTAACAACTTGTGACTTTAATGCAGTGTCAACCGTGGCCCTGTGGGCAACTCTCTCACCTCGGAGTCAGAGGGTCGTGGGTTCAAGACCCACTCCAGGGTGCAATGCTGAGGGAGTGCTGCTCTGTCAGAGGGACAGTGCTGAGGGAGCGCTGTACTGTCGGAGCGGCAGTACTGAGGGAGCGCGCACTGTCGGAGGGGCAGTGCTGAGGGAGTGCCGCACTATCAGAGGGACAGTGCTGAGGGACCGCTGCACTGTCGGAGGGGCAGTACTGAGGGCGTGCCGCACTGTCGGAGGGGCGGTGCTGAGGGAGCGCCGCACTGTCGGAGGGGCAGTACTGAGGGAGTGCCGCACTGTCGGAGGGGCAGTACTGAGGGAGTGCCGCACTGTCGGAGGGGCGGTGCTGAGGGAGCGCCGCACTGTCGGAGGGGCAGTACTGAGGAAGTACTGCACTGTCGGAGGGACAGTACTGAGGGAGTGCCGCACTGTCGGAGGGGCAGTACTGAGGGAGTGCTGCACTGTCGGAGGGACAGTACTGAGGGAGTGCCGCACTGTCGGAGGGGCAGTACTGAGGGAGTGCTGCAATGTCGGAGGGACAGTGCTGAGCGAGTGCTGCACTGTCGGAGGGGCAGTACTGAGTAAGTGCTGCACTGTCGGAGGGGCAGTACTGAGCGAGTGCTGCACTGTCGGAGGGGCAGTACTGAGGGAGCGCCGCACTGTCGGAGAGGCAGTACTGAGGGTGTGCTGCACTGTCGGAGGGGCAGTACTGAGCGAGTGCTGCACTGTCAGAGGGACAGTGCTGAGGGAGCGCTGCTCTGTCGGAGGGGCAGTACTGAGGGAGTGCTGCACTGTCAGAGGGGCAGTACTGAGCGAGTGCTGCACTGTCGGAGGGGCAGTACTGAGGGAGCGCCGCACTGTCGGAGAGGCAGTACTGAGGGAGTGCCGCACTGTCGGAGGGGCAGTACTGAGAGAGCACCGCACTGTCGGAGAGGCAGTACTGAGGGAGTGCCGCACTGTCGGAGGGGCAGTACCGAGGGAGTGCCGCACTGTCGGAGGGGCAGTGCTGAGGGAGCGCTGCACTGTCAGAGATGCATTACTGAGGGAGCACCGCACTGTCAGAGGGGCAGTACTGAGGGAGCGACGCACTGTCGGAGGGGCATTACTGAGGGAGCGCCGCACTGTCAGAGGGGCAGTACTGAGGGAACACCGCACTGTCGGAGGGTCAGTACTGAGGGAGTGCCGCACTGTCGGAGGGGGCAGTAAAATAGAAACATAGAAACAGAGAAAATAGGTGCAGGAGTAGGCCATTCGGCCCTTCTAGCCTGCACCACCATTCAATGAGTTCATGCCTGAACATGCAACTTCAGTACCCATTCCTGCTTTCTCGCCATACCCCTTGATCCCCCGAGTAGTAAGGACTTCATCTAACTCCTTTTTGAATATATTTAGTGAATTAGCCTCAACAACTTTCTGTGGTAGAGAATTCCACAGGTTCACCACTCTCTGGGTGAAGAAGTTCCTCCTCATCTCGGTCCTAAATGGCTTACCTCGTATCCTTAGACTGTGTCCCCTGGTTCTGGACTTCCCCAACATTGGGAACATTCTTCCTGCATCTAACCTGTCTAACCCCGTCAGAATTTTAAACGTTTCTATGAGGGAGCGCCGCACTCTCTGAGGGGCAGTACTGAGGGAGCGCCGCACTCTCTGAGGGGCAGTACTGAGGGAGCGCCGCACTGTCGGAGGGGCAGTACTGAGGGAGTGCCGCACTGTCGGAGGGGCAGTACTGAGGGAGCGCCGCACTGTCGGAGGATCAGTACTGAGGGAGCACTGCACTGTCGGAGGGGCAGTACTGAGGGAGCGCCGCACTCTCTGAGGGGCAGTACTGAGGGAGCACTGCACTGTCTGAGGGGCAGTACTGAGGGAGCGCCGCACTGTTGGAGGTGCCATCTTTCGGATGAGACGTTAAACCGAGGTCCCGTCTGGTCTCTCAGGTGGATGTAAAAGATCCCATAACACTATTTTGAAGAAGAGCAGGGGAGTTATCCCCAGTGTCCTGGGCCAATATTTATCCCTCAATTAACATCACTAAAAAAAAAACAGGTGATCTGGTCATTATCACATTGCTCTGTGTGGGAGCTTGCTGTGCGCAAATTGGCTGCCGCGTTTCCCACAATGCAACAGTGACAACACTCCAAACGTACTTCATTGGCTGTAAAGCGCTTTGAGACGTCTGATGGTCGATAAATGCAAGTCTTTCTTTCTTTGCTTTTTAGTAAAATGTCCCAAGGCGCTTCGCAGGAAGGTGATCAGATAAAATGTGAAACTGGGCGACATAAGGAGACATTCAGACCGAAGACTGAACGCTGATCACAGGTGAGCTTTAGGCACAGTCTGAAATGAGGAGAGGGAGATGGAGAGGTTTATGTTGTTATTTATTTATTTATTTCTTCACGGGATGTGGGAGTCGCCGGCAAGGCCGGCATTTATTGCCCATCCCGAATTGCCCCTTGAGAAGATGGTGGTGAGCCGCCTTCTTGAACCGCTGCAGTCCGTGTGGTGAAGGTGCTCCCACAGTGCTGTTAGGGAGGGAGTTCCAGGATTGTGACCCAGCGACGATGAAGGAACGGCCGATATATTTCCAAGTCGAGGGATGGTGTGTGACTGGGAGGGGAACGTGGAGGTGGTGGTGTTCCCATGCGCCTGCTGCCCTTGTCCTTCTAGGGGGTAGAGGTCGCGGGTTTGGGAGGTGCTGCCGAAGAAGCCTTGGCGAGTTGCTGCAGTGCATCTTGTAGATGGTGCACACTGCAGCCACGGTGCGCCGGTGGTGGAGGGAGTGAGTGTTGAAGGTGGGGGATGGGGGGCCAATGTAGGTCAGCGAGCAGAGGGGTGATGAGTGAGCAGGACTTGGTGCGAGTTAGAACACAGGGCACAGGGGGTGATGGGTAAGTGGGACTCCGTGCGAGTTTGGACACGGGGCAGTTGGCACAGTGGGTGATGGGTGAGCGGGACTGGGTGCGAGTTAGGACACGGGGCAGCGAGCACAGCGGGTGATGAGTGAACGGGACTGAGTGTGAGTTAGGACACGGGGAGCGAGCACAGGGGGTGATGGGTGAGCAGGACGGAGTGCGAGTTAGGACATGGGGCAGCGAGCACAGCGGGTGATGGGTGAGCGGGACTCGGTGCGAGTTAGGACACGGGGCACAGGGGGCGATGGGTGAGCGGGACTTGGTGCGAGTTAGGACACAGGGCAGCAGAGTTTTGGATGAGCTCAGGTTTACGGAGGGTAGAAGATGGGAGGCCGGCCAGGAGAGCAGGGAGGAATAGTTAAGTTTGAGGGTAACAAAAGCATAGGTGAGTCCCTCGTATCACATTCCTCTGTGATTTATTTGATGGATTGTCCCGTGAGTATCCTGTTTGTCTTCTGCCTCTGGTCATTCATGTCCACAGTAAGGTGAGGATCCCACTGTCTGGGTTAGCCGTGACATGAGTGAGAGCTGCCCGTCTCAGGAATCACAATGTCCCTTTTACTGAGATATCTTTTGCCGCAGTATTCAGGCACTGCCCACTGTACACTACGGGTGAAAACGTCCATCGTGCTGCCTGGCTAAAACTGTTAATCAGATTTATTGACATTTTTAATTACACAGAAACAACAAGAAAAATACAAGCAGAATAATCGGCATTATATTCTTCGCTGATACACATTTCTTAAAATTGTGATGGAAAAAATAATTTCCATCGCTCCACCATCGGTGGCCGTGGTTTCAGCTGCCCGGGCCCCAAGCTCTGGAATTCCCTCTCTAAACCTCTCCTCTTCTCTCTCCTTCTTTGAGATACTCCTTAAAACCTCCCTCTCTGACCAAGCTTCCTGTCCTAATATCTCCTTATGAGGCTCAGTGTCAAATAATGTTTGACAATCGCTCCTGTGATGTGCCCATTGAGGTTTTACAGTGTTAAAGGCGCTATATAAATGCAAGTTGTAAAGGTAATGGGGCATTTCTGACTAAGGTGACATCAGGAAAAAAATAGAAAAAAGTCTAAGCTAAAGGCACTGTATCTCAATGCACGAAGCATTCACAACATAATCGATGAATCAATATTGCAGATAGAAATGAATAGGTTTGATTTAATAGCCATTACGGAGACGTAGTTGCAAAGTGACCAAGGTTGGGAACTAAATATTCCAGGATACTTAACTTTTAGAAGAGATAGGCAAAATGGAAAAGGCGGAGGGCGAGCCCTGATAATAAAGGAAGGGATAAAGACAGTTGAGAGAAAGTGTCATGTATGTACTTTTGGGACCACTAGATGGCGTCACTGTTGGAGGTCTCTGGGTTGCACGCATGTGTGAGCAGCCCAAGTATAAAAGGCAGCCATTTTGTATATGAGGCACTTTGGGCCTTAATAAAGCAGAGCCAAGGTCATACCTCTTGGAGTTAAACAGTACTCAGTCTAACAGTTATTGCATACACAACAGAAAGGATCTTAGCTCCTTAAATCAAGAAGGTAGAATCGGTTTGGGTGGAGCTAAGAAACAGCAAGGGGCAGGAAACATTGATGGGAGTTGTTTATAGGCCCCAAACAGCCGTGGTAATGTAAGGCACAATATCAATCAGGGGATTTGAGTATAGGAGCAGGGAGGTCTTACTGCAGTTGTACAGGGCCTTGGTGAGGTCTCACCTGGAATATTGTGTTCAGTTTTGGTCTCCTAATCTGAGGAAGGACGTTCTTGCTATTGAGGGAGTGCAGCGAAGGTTCACCAGACTGATTCCTGGGATGGCAGGACTGACATATGAGGAGAGACAGAATCTACTGGGCCTTTATACACTGGAGTTTAGAAGAATGAGAGGGGACCTCATAGAAACATATAAAATTCTGACGGTATTGGACAGGTTAGATGCAGGAAGAATGTTCCCAATGTTGGGGAAATCCAGAACCAAGGGTCACAATCTAAGGACAAGGGGTAAGCCATTTAGGACTGAGATGAGGAGAAACTTCTTCACGCAGAGAGTTGTTAACCTGTGGAATTCCCTGCTGCAGAGAGTTGTTGATGCCAGTTCATTGGATATATTCAAGAGAGAGTTAGATATGGCCCTTACGGCTAAAGGGATCAAGGGGTATGGAGAGAAAGCAGGAAAGGGGTACTGAGGGAATGATCAGCCATGATCTTATTGAATGGTGGTGCAGGCTCGAAGGGCCGAATGGCATACTCCTGCACCTATTTTCTATGTTTCTATGTTTCTATGTTTAAATTAGAGTCACATGTAACAGGGGTAATACAATAATCATGGGGGTCTTTAATCTACATACAGACTGGGCAAACCACATTTGCAGTAATCGTGTGGAGGACGCATTCGTGGATTGTATACAAGACGGTTTTCTAGATCAGTATGTTGAGGAACCAACTCGGGAACAGACTATACAAAAGCAAAACACTGCGGAGGCTGGAATCTGGAATAAAAACAGAAAATCTCAGCGGGTCAGGCAGCGTCTGTGGAGAGAGAAACAGAGTTAACGTTTCGGGTCGATAGCCCTGTTATGACAAAGGGTCACAGACCCGAAATGTTAACTCCATTCCTCTCCACAGATGCTGCCTGACCCACTGAGATTTCCAACAGTTTCTGTCGCAATAGAGGCTATTCTAGATCTAGCATTGTGTAATGAGAAAGTTAATTAATAACCATTTAGTAAAGGGGCCCTAGGTAAGAGTGATCATAATATGATAGAGTTTTACATTAAGTTTGAAAGGGATTTAGTTAAATCCGAAACTAGGGTCTTAAATCTAAACAAAACAAACTGTAGGAATGAGGGGTGAGTGGGTTAAGGTAGATTGGGAAACGACGTTAAATGGTATGAAGGTAGACAAGCAATGGCTAGCATTCAAGGATTTAATACATAATTTACAACAAACGTACATTCCTTTAAGACATAAAATCCTCACAGGAAAAGTGGTCCAACCATGGCTAACAAGAGAAGTTAAAGATACTATTAGATCAAAGGAGGAGGCGTGTAATGTTGCCAAAAAGAGCAGTAAGCCTGAGGATTGGGATATTTTAGAATTCAGCAAAGGAGGATCATGAAATTGTTCAAGAAAGGGAAATAAAATATGAGAGTAATTTAGCGAGAGGCATAAAAACAGATGGTAAAAGCTTCTATAGGTATGCAAAAAGAAAAAGATTAGTGAAAGTAAATGTGGGACCCCTACAGGCTGAGACAGAAGAAATTATAATGGGGAATTAAGGAAATGGCAGAGAAATTAAACAAACACTTTGTGTCAGTCTTCACTAAAGAAGGCACAAAAAACCTCCCGGAAGTAAGGGTCGAGCGAGAATGAGGAACTGAAAGAAATTAGTATTAGTAAAAAAATAGTATTGGAGAAATTAATGGGACTGAAAGCCGATAAATCCCCTGGATCAGACGGCCTACCTCCTCGGGTTTTAAAAGAGCTGGCTGTAGAGATAGTGGATGCATTGGTTGTCATCTTCCAAAATTCCACAGATTCTAGTGGTTAACGGACAGGAAACAGAGAGTAGGAATAAACGGGTCATTCTCGGGTGGGCAGGCTGTAACCAGTGGGGTACCGCAAGGATCAGTGCTGGGGCCCCAGCTATTCACAATCTATATCAATGATTTGGATGAGGGGACCAAATGTAATGTATCCAAGTTTGCTGATGATACAAAGCTCGGTGGGAATGTAAGTTGTGAGGAGGATGTAAAGAGACTTCACGGGGATATATACAGGCTAAGTGAGTGGGCAAGAACATGGCAAATGGAATATAATGTGGAGAAATGTGAAGTTATCCACTTTGGTAGAAAAATAGAAAAGCAGAGTATTGTTTAAACGGTGAGAGATTGGGAAATGTTGGTGTTCAGAGGGACCTGGGTTCCTTGTACACCAATCACTGAAAGTTAACCTGCAGGTACAGCAAGTGATTAAAGCAAATGGTATGTTGGCCTTTATTACAGGAGGATTTGAGTATAAGAGTAAAGACGTCTTACTGCGATTATATAGGGCCCTGGTGAGACCACACCTGGAGTATTGTGCACAGTGTCGGTCTCCTTACCTAAGGAAGAATATACTTGCCATTGAGGGAGTACAACGAAGGTTCACCAGACTGATTCCTGGGATGGGGGATTGTCCTATGAGGAGAGATTGAGCAGACCAGGCCGATATTCCCGAGAGTTTAGAAGAATGAGAGGTGACCTCATTGAAACAACACAATTCTTACTGGGATTGACAGAGTTAATGCAGGGAGGATGTTTCCCCGGGCTGGGGAGTCTAGAACCAGGGGTCACAGTCTCAGGATAAGGGGTCGGCCATTTAGGACTGAGATGAGGAGAAATTTCTTCACTCGGAGGGTAGTGAATCTTTGGAATTCTCTGCCCCAGAGGGCTGTGGGGGCTCAGTCGTTGAGTATTTTCAAGACAGAGGTCGATAGATTTTTGGATATTAAGAGAATCAAGGGATATGATGAGGCCACACCTGGAATATTGTGTTCAGTTTTGGTCTCCTAATCTGAGGAAGGACGTTCTTGCTATTGAGGGAGTGCAGCGAAAGTCCACCAGACTGATTCCCGGGATGACAGGACTGACCTATGAAGAAAGACTATATCGACTAGGCTTATATTCAATGGAATTTAGAAGAATGAGAGGGGATCTCATAGAAACGTATAAAATTCTGACGGGATTGGACAGGTTAGATGCAGGAAGAATGTTCCCAATGTTGGGGAAGTCCAGAACCAGGGGTCACAGTCTAAGGATAAGGGGTAAGCCATTTAGGACCGAGATGAGGAGAAACTTCTTCACGCAGAGAATTGTGAACCTGTGGAATTCTCTACCGCAGAAAGTTGTTGATGCCAGTTGGTTAGATATATTCAAAAGGGAGTTAGATGTGGCCCTTAAGGCTAAAGGGATCAAGGGGTATGGAGAGAAAGCAGGAAAGGGGTACTGAGGTGAATGATCAGCCATGATCATATTGATTGGCGGTGCAGGCTCGAAGGGCCGAATGGCCTACTCCTGCATCTATTTTCTATGTTTCTATGTTTCTATGTGTTTCTATGGGGATCGGGCTGGAAAGTGGAGTTGAGATAGAAGATCAGCTATGATCTCATTGAATGGCGGAGCAGGCTCGAGGGGCCGAATGGTCGACTCCTGCTCCTATCTCTTATGTTCTTACATTGTTGTTGGGCCGTGGTGAGGTAAAATGGGGGTCTGTGGGCTGTGTCCTGGAGTCTCGGGGTCCTGTGTTAATCCTGTCTCACTGCCGTGGCCCAGAAACAAATGGTTAACAAAGCAAGTGTGAGGATCAGAGAATATAACCGCACTCAATCACGCTCCCGCTACCCAGGTGAAAGGCCGCTCCATATTCAGCATTTAAACATGTTTTTAATCTGTTTTAGCTTCCGGTGAGACAGAGCGCAAATAATAGATTGTGTCAATTGTTTCTGACACTTGTCTTGCATTTTAAACAGGGGCTCTCTGTCACAGAGCTTGTTCAGCCACACTTGTCTTGTCAGTCTTGTTGGCTTTTAGTCATCATCATAGGTGGTCCCTCGAAACGAGGATGACTTGCTGATGAATCTGAGGAAAGACATTCTTGCTATTGAGGGAGTGCAGCGAAGGTTCACCAGACTGATTCCCGGGATGGCAGGACTGACATATGAGGAGAGACTGGATCGACTGGGCCTTTATACACTGGAGTTTAGAAGAATGAGAGGGGATCTCATAGAAACATATAAAATTCTGACGGGACGGGACAGGTTAGATGTGGGAAGAATGTTCCCGATGTTGGGGAAGTCCAGAACCAGGGCTCACAGTCTTAGGATAAGGGGTAAGCCATTTAGGACTGAGATGAGGAGAAACTTCTTCACTCAGAGAGTTGTTAACCTGTGGAATTCCCTGCAGCCGAGAGTTGTTGAGGCCAGTTCGTTAGATATATTCAAGAGGGAGTTAGATATGGCCCTTACGGCTAAAGGGATCAAGGGGTATGGAGAGAAAGCAGGAAAGGGGTACTGAGGGAATGATCAGCCATGATCTTATTGAATGGCGGTGCAGGCTCGAAGGGCCGAATGGCCTACTCCTGCTCCTATTTTCTATGTTTCTATGTTTCCATGCCAAAAAAAAAGGATGAGTTCACAGGTGTTTCAATAATGGACCTAATATTCCGGATCGCGAACTACATCCTGAAGGGTGGACGATGCCTGTGGGTGGATTTTTTTAACGTGGGGTGACCGTTGCACACCAGCCACCACACGGGCTTGACCAGAGCGAGGTCTTGGTCCAGTGGCAAGGGTTAACCAGGACGACTGGAGACCTGCTCTGCTGCACGGACCCAGTGCGCTCACATATCGCAGTGTGGGCTGGGCCCTGGGCCCCTGGGCCCTCGCCCCGAACTCACACCTCCCCTGGGCCCCCATCACGTCCCTCTACAGTCTCTCGCCGCTCCTTCGCCCCGACCTCGCCGCTCCTGCTGTATCTGCCCACGCTCCAATCACCGACCTGGACCTTGCTGACGTCACTCTTCGCTGCTGTCGCCCTCCTGCACCAGCTCACGCTGTACCTTGTAGTGAAATGCCTCCGCGCTGCTCCCTGGGCCGCACACCGCTCCTTTTATGGCCCCCACCTGACACTGTTGGCTGTTTACACACTCGCCCTGCATCCAGCGCGGGGTGAATCTCCGAGAGACTGTGCACAAAGTGAGCGACTGTTCACACCGCCATTGGGCGCTCGGGATTCGCCCCGGAGTGTGTTCCAGGGACGTGTGGAGGGGCGCTGCGGGAAAATCCCGCAGGAAACTACCGGCCGTGATTACAATAAATCCCTCTGATTTTTTTAACTACCGGGAAATTCATTTTAAGCTAAGTTGTAGCAAATCAGCCATGATCTCATTAAATGGTAGAGCAGGCTGAGGGGCTGTAGGGACTACTGCTGTTCCTAATGCTTACGTTCTTAATTTGCTCAATTTACGCCCCCCCACCTGATTTACCCCGATTTACCCCCGAATTATCCCCCAATTTACACCCGATTTACCCCCGAATTAATCCCATTTCCCCCCCGAATTAAACCCATTTCCCCCGATTTAAACCCATTTCCCCCGATTTAAACCCATTTCCCCCCGATTTACCCCCTGATTTACACCCGATTTACCCTCCGATCCCCCCCCCGATTTACCCCCGATTTACCCCCGATTTACCCCCGATTTACCCCCCGATTTAGCCCCCGATTTAGCCCCCGATCCCACCAGTTCCGATGGTCTGTTACAATCCATTCTCCTTCCAGCTCCGTGTATTGTACTGTGACGGGCATTTATCATTAATAATGAGTTATTGATTATTAATGCCTTGCTTATTAATCATTCATATCCAGTTATGAATTATTGAATTGACTAAAAGTTAACAATAAATGTACATCAACAGCAAAGTGGGCACGAGTGACTGAGGTCTGGCCCCCCCCCTCACTTCGCACCCACCCAGGGGGCTGATCTCACCCGGTGTCTGGGTGATGGTGAAATTCATTCACTTGGGAGAGAAACGATTCCTCCAGCACTTTGCGGAGCAGGTACAAGGGGCCTGCCGCTATTCCCACACTCGACTGATTTTGCTGCATAAACACACAGCCACAAATCTTCCCCCGTGCTGTAAACCTGTGGCAAGCTGAAATATTGTCTCTGTCTCCCTTGTCACAGGCACTGTCTGACCTGCTGAGTATTTCCAGCATTTTCTGCTTTTATTTCACATTTCCAGCATTTGCAGTATCTTCAGATAATGAAGCATGCAGCAAGACCCGGACAACATCCAGCCTTAGGGATTGCAGGAACATCAGAACAGGAGGAGGTCATTCAGCCCCCCCGAGCCAGTCAATGAGATCATGGCTGATCTGCGTCTGACTCCATCTACCCGCCTTTGGCCCTGTTATGTTCAGAATAAATCCACAGGACTATATCGCAAGCTCAAACTGTTGTGACCTTCGTCTCTTTATTTCAGACTCCAGAGTGAGGAAGCAGCATGGTGAGTCACCTTTTATACCTGCTTGCCCCAGGGTGCACAGGTCACCCTTAGGTCTCCCACAGGTGTGCCCCCTAGTGGCAAGTCTTACATTTGGGTAAGGTCTACATACATAGAAACCTAGAAAATAGGTGCAGGAGTAGGTCATTCGGCCTTTCGAGCCTGCACCACCATTCAATAAGATCATGGCTGATCATTCACCTCAGTACCCCTTTCCTGCTTTCTCTCCATACCCCTTGATCCCCTTCACCATAAGAGCCATATCTAACTCCCTCTTGAATATATCCAATGAACTGCCATCAACAACTCTCTGCGGCAGGAAATCCCACAGGTTAACAACTCTCTGAGTGAAGAAGTTTCTCTTCATCTCAGTCCTAAATCGCTTACCCCTTATCCTTAGACTGTGACCCCTGGTTCTGGACTTCCCCAACATCGGGGACATTCTTCCTGCATCTAACCTGTCCAATCCCATCAGAATTTTATATGTTTCTATGAGATCCCCTCTCATTCTTCTAAACTCCAGTCAATACAGGCCCAGTCGATCCAGTCTCTCCTCATATGTCAGTCCTGCCATCCCGGGAATCAGTCTGGTGAACCTTCGCTGCACTCCCTCAATAGCAAGAACATCCTTCCTCAGATTAGGAGACCAAAACTGAACACAATATTCCAGGTGAGGCCTCACCAAGGCCCTGTACAACTGTAGTAAGACCTCCCTGCTCCTATACTCAAACCCCATAGCTATGAATGCCAACATACCATTTGCCTTCTTCACCGCCTGCTGTACCTGCATGCCAACTTTCAATGACTGATGTACCATGACACCCAGGTCTCGTTGCACCTCCCCTTTTCCTAATCTGTCGCCATTCAGATAATATTCTGCCTTCTTGTTTTTGCTACCAAAGTGACAACCTCACATTTATCCACATTATGCTGCATCTGCCATGCATTTGCTCACTCACCTAACCTGTCCAAGTCACCCTGCAACCTTTTAGCGTCCTCCTCACAGCTCACACTGCCACCCAGCTTAGTGTCATCTGCAAACTTGGAGATATTACACTCAATTCCCTCATCCAAATCATTAATGTATATTGTGAATAGCCTGCCATTCTGAAAAGGACCCGTTTATCCCGAATCTCTGCTTCCTGTCTGCCAACCAGTTCTCTATCCATGTCAGTACATTGCCCCCAATACCACGTGCTTTGATTTTGCACACCAATCTCTTGTATGGGACCTTGTCAAAAGCCTTTTGAAAGTCCAAATACACCACATCCACTAGTTCTCCATTGTCCACTCTACCAGTTACATCCTCAAAAAATTCTAGAAGATTTGTCAAACATGATTTCCCTTTCATAAATCCATGTTGACTTGGACCGATCCCGTCACTGCTTTCCAAATGTGCTGCTATTTCATCTTTAATAATTGATTCCAACATTTTCCCCATTACTGATGTCAGGCTAACCGGTCTATAATTACCCGTTTTCTCTCTCCCTCATTTTTAAAAAGTGGTGTTACATTAGCTACCCTCCAGTCCATAGGAACCGATCCAGAGTCGATAGACTGTTGGAAAATGATCACCAATACATCCACTATTTCTAGGGCTACTTCCTTAAGTACTCTGGGATGCAGACTATCAGGCCCTGGGGATTTATTGGCCTTTAATCCCATCAATTTCCCTAAAACAATTTCCCACCTAATAAGGATTTCCTTCAGTTCCTCCTTCTCACTAGACCCTCGGTCCCCTAGTATTTCCGGAAGGTTATTTGTGTCTTCCTTCGTGAAGACAGAACCAAAGTATTTGTTTAACTGGTCCGCCATTTATTTGTTTCCCATTATAAATTCACCTGAATCCGACTGCAAGGGACCTACGTTTGTCTTCACTAATCTTTTTCTCTTCACATATCTATAGAAGCTTTTGCAGTCAGTTTTTATGTTCCCAGCAAGCTTCCTCTCATACTCTATTTTACCCCTCTTAATTAAACCCTTTGTCCTCCTCTGCTGTATTATTAAATTCTCCCAGTCCTCAGGTTTGCTACTTTTTCTGGCCAATTTATATGCCTCTTCCTTGGATTTAACACTATCCTTAATTTCCCTTGTTAGCCACAGTTGAGCCACCTTCCCCATTTTATTTTTACTCCAGACAGGGATGTGCAATTGTTGAAGTTCATCCACGTGATCTTTAAATGTTTGCCATTGCCTATCCACCGTCAACCCATTATGTATCACTCACCGGTCTATCCGAGCCAATTCACGCCTCAAACCATCGAAGTTACCTTTCCTTAAGTTCAGGACCCTAGTCTCTGAATTAACTACATCACTCTCCAACTTAATAAAGAATTCTACCATATTATGGTCACTCTTCCCCAAGGGGCCTCACCTAACAAGATTGTTAATTAGTCCTTTCTCATTACACATCACCCAGTCTAGGATGGCCAGCTCTCCAGTTGGTTCCTTGATATATTGGTCGAGAAAACCATCCCTAATACACTCCAGGAAATCCTCCTCCACCACATTGCTACCAGTTTGGTTCGCCCAATCTATATGTAGATTAAAGTCGCCCATGATAACTGCTGTACCTTTATTGCACACATCGCTTATTTCTTGTTTGATGCTGTCCCCAACCTCACTACTACTGTTTGGTGGTGCACACAACTCCCACTAGCTTTTTCTGCCCCTTGGTATTCCGTAGCTCCACCCATACCGATTCTGTCATGTATCCTACATTGTTATATGTAACTGTATCCTAACAGCTATACATGGACTGTAATAAGATATGATCTGTAACCACCAGCATACCTTACCACCGGGGGTGCACTGGCAAGAGACAGGTATATCAGGACAGGTCTCAGGCAAGTGCAGCATTCCAGAGCTGTGAAATAAAGGTGCAGGTCCAGAGTGACCTTGACTTCACTACATGCCTCGTGTGAATCTGTACTGAGGGGACAGGACTTTACAGTGGCGATGAGTTACAGGATTACAGAATCCACAGAATGGCGAACAACGGATCAGATGAAAAGTACAATGCGGGAGTCAATTGGGAGGACTTTATAGAAAGGCTCCAGCAAAGCTTTGTAACCAAAGACTGGTTGGGCGACGATAAGGCAGACAAGAGAAGAGCCCATCTCTTGACCAGCTGTGGCTCGAAAACATATGCTTTAATGAAGGATCTGTTGGCACCCGAGAAACCAGCAAGCAAGTCGTTTGAAGAATTGAGCACACTGGTAAGAGACCACCTGAAGCCAGCGAGCAGCCTACACATGGCCAGACACAGGTTCTACAACTACAGATGCTGTGTGGGCCAGAGCATACCCGACTTTGTGGCGGAACTTCGGTGGTTGGCTAGTTTATGTGAGTTCTCCGATGAACTGAGAAGAGAAATGCTGAGAGACTTTTTCATTGAAGGAATAGGCCATGCAGGCATATTCCGAAAGCTCATAGAGACCAAGAACCTGACCTTAGAGGCAGCAGCACTGGTTCCACAGACATTCTTGGTAGGGGAAGAAGAAACGAGGTTGATTTATAATGCAGGTACGACAACTAACGAAATATTGGAACAAGAAGTTCACAGCACTAAACAAGCTGCTACCCCACACACAGACAAAACCGGGAGAACAGGCTCTCGACAGCAGGCAGAAGCCATCAAGGGCCACAGGAACGGCCGTTCACACCTCATCAACCCACAATGCAAGCAATCAACTACAAACTGAGAGAAGCTCAAGAGAGATCAGCCAGACGCAGCTCATTCTTTAGGAACACTTTAAACAATAGAACAGGTCTGTGCTGGAGGTGTGGGGGTGGGCACTCGACAAGGGGATGTCGATTTCAGCAGGCTGTTTGCAGAAATTGTGAATATACAGGGCATCTGGCCCGCATGTGCAAAAAAACGGCAGCTCGGCTGGTATACAAATCGGATGGGTCGGAAAGCAGACCAGAAGATGGTGGGGACAGTACCCGGGATACCGATGCACAGCGGGTCAACATGATCAATGGCCGCTGCTCCTACAACAGAACGCCTCCTGTAATGATGAGGGTCCTACTCAACGGGATACCTGTCAACATGGAGCTGGATACGGGAGCGAGTCAATCTCTCATGGGCGCTCAACAATTTGAACAACTGTGGCCGCATAAAAGAGACAGACCAAAACTCACAAGGGTCGACACCAAACTAAGGACCTATACCAAAGAAATCGTACCAGTCCTCGGCAGCGCCATGCTCTCTGTCACACACAAAGGGACAGTGAACCGACTTCCCCTGTGGATTGTCCCCGGAGACCCCCCAGCACTGCTGGGGAGAAGCTGGCTGGCAAAACTAAACTGGAAATGGGATGGTGTCCATGCCATGTCATTAGAGGAAAGGACCTCCTGCTCAACAGTTATAAAGCGATTTGAACATCTCTTTCAGCCAGGTGTGGGCACTTTCAAAGGGGCCAAAGTCAAAATCTACATCACACAGGATGCTAGACCGGTCCATCACAAGGCCAGAGCTGTACCCTATGTGATGAGGGAAAAGATTGAACATGAACTAGACAGGCTTCTGCGGGAAGGCATTATATCACCTGTGGAATTTAGCGACTGGGCAAGTCCCATCGTCCCAGTCATGAAGCCTGATGGATCCGTACGAATCTGTGGGGATTACAAATCTACCATAAACAGAGTCTCCCTACAGGACCAGTACCTGCTGCCCAGAGCGGAGGATTTATTTGTCACATTGGCTGGAGGTAAACTTTTCTCAAAACTAGATCTCACATCTGCGTATATGACGCAAGAATTGACCGAGGAATCCAAGCTACTCATCACCATCAACACACATCGAGGCCTTTTCATGTACAATCGATGCCCATTCGGCATCAGGTCGGCAGCTGCCATATTCCAGCGCAACATGGAGAGTCTGCTCAAGTCCATCCCGGGGACGGTTGTATTTCAAGACGACATACTTATCACGGGCAGGGACACCAAATCCCATCTCCGTAATTTGGAGGAAGTACTAAAGCGGTTGGATCGGGTAGGCCTACGAGTCAAGAAATCCAAGTGCCTGTTTCTCGCACCGAGGTTGAATTTTTGGGCAGAAGGATTGCCACTGATGGAATCCGCCCAACAGAGTCCAAAACAGAAGCAATTCGCCTAGCACCCAGGCCCCGGAATGTCTCAGAACTGCGCGCCTTTCTCGGGCTACTCAATTACTTTGGGAACTTTATGCAGAAATTAAGCACGCTGCTGGAGCCTCTCCACGTGCTACTCAGGAAGGGGTGCGATTGGTTTTGGGGGGACGCCCAGGAACGCGCCTTCAATAAGGCACGCAACCTTCTGTGTTCCAACAGTGTTTTGACTTTCTTTGACCCAGGTAAAAGGCTAGTTCTCACATGCGATGCATCAGCGTATGGGGTCGGGTGCGTTTTGCAACATGTCAATAGTGCGGGCAAATTACAACCCATAGCTTATGCCTCCAGGTCACTTTTTCGGGCGGAGCATGGGTACGAAATGGTAGAGAAGGAGGCGCTTGCGTGCGTGTACGGTGTCAAAAAGATGCACCAATATCTTTTTCGGGGCCAAGTTCGCGTTAGAAACCGACCACAAGCCCCTCAGGTCCCTCATATCTGAGAGAAAGGCAATAAACGCCAACGCCTCGGCGCGAATTCAATGTTGGGCGCTCATGCTGGCATCCTATGACTACACAATAAGGCACAGACCATGCACAGGCAACTGTGCCGACGCGCTCAGCAGGCTACCCCTGGCGACCACAGAAGGGTCTGATGAAGAGGACTGTGAGATAGTCATGGCAATCAATGCCTTTGAGTCCACAGGTTCGCTAGCAACCCCACGTTATCCTTAGTAAAAAAATGTGTCCTAACCGGTGACTGGGCAGAGGCTCGCGATGCCTGCCCCGAGGAATTAAAACCTTTTCGCAGGCACATGCATGAGCTATCACTACAGGAGAGACTGCCTGATGTGGGGCAGCCGAGTAGTCATGCCTCTGTGAGGCAGAGAGGCATTTGTCCGGGAGCTCCACCGCGAGCACCCGGGGATCGTTCTCATGAAGGCCATAGCCAGATCCCACGTCTGGTGGCCTGGTATTGATGCGGACTTGGAGCTCTGCGTCCGAAGGTGCATCATTTGTGCCCAACTCAGCAATGCCCCCAGGGAGGCTCCACTGAGCCCCTGGCCCTGGCCTACCAAACCGTGGTCGCGGGTGCACGTAGACTATGCGGACCCATTCATGGGAAAAATGTTCCTCGTAGTTGTAGATGCATTTTCAAAGTGGATCGAATGCACCATTTTAAACTCGAGCACAACCTCCACCACTGTGGAGAGCCTCGCAACCATGTTTGCAATGCACGGAATCCCTGACATATTGATCAGTGACAATGGTCCGTGCTTCACCATCGCAGAATTCCAAGACTTTATAATTGACCACGGCATAAATCACGTCAAGACGGCACCGTTCAAGCCGGCCTCCAATGGTCAGGCGGAGAGAGCAGTGCAAATCATTAAACAAGGCATGCTTAAAATCCAAGGTCCCACACTGCAGGGTCGCCTGTCACGATTGCTGCTGGCATACAGATCTCGTCCGCACTCACTGACTGGGATCCCCCCCGCGCAACTGTTGATGAAAAGGACTTTAAAAACAAGGCTCTCATTAATCCTCCCAGACATGCACGAAATCGTTGAGGCAAAGCGACGTAAGCTGACTGAGTACCATGACAGAAATTCGAGGGGGAGATGGAATGAGATAGGGGACAAAGTGTTTGTACTAAACTATGGCAGGGGTCCCAAATGGCTTGCAGGGACAGTAACGGGCAAGGAAGGAAACAGGCTACTGGTAGTACAAATGGACAATGGCAAAACCTGCCGGAGGCATGTAGACCAAGTCAAAAGCAGATTTACCAACAACACTGCGGAACCAGAGGCAGACTACAATGTGGAACTCGCACCACACCTGGTGGACAGACAGAGGGAACAACCTGAGGAAAGGGCAATCCCAACAGACAGCCCAGGCGAGTCAACAACAATCACACCAATCGAAACAGACAGCCCAGGCGAGATACCAGCAACTACACCCAAAGAAAAACAGACACCAAGGCAAACAACTGAACCACAACTCAGACGCTCCACGCGAGAGCGTAGACCACTGAGAGACTGAACCTATAAAGACAATAAGGGAGGGTGATGTCATGTATCTTACATTATTATATATAACTGTATCCTAACATGCTATACATGACTGTAATAAGATATGACCTGTAACCACCAGCATATCTTACCATCAGGGGTGCACTTGCAAGAGACAGGTATATAAGGACAGGTCTCAGGCAAGTACAGCATTCCAGAGCTGTGAAATAAAGGTGCAGGTCCAGAGTGACCTTGACTTCACTACATGCCTCGTGTGAATCTGTACTGAGGGGACAGGACTTTACAGATTCCACATCATCCAAGCTAATGTCCTACCTATACATACCTAACATCACTCCCCCGCAAAGTCTTATCGTGCAATTTATTTGCAAGTTGAGGCGATCTGGCGCCCTGCACCCTCGGGTTGATCGCCTGAGTTGAAGTCCTGACGTGGTGGGTTCATCCTCGTGGTTGACGGAGAGGTCGATCGTGTTAGTGGGTCGCTGGGGCCAGGTCCTTTCACAGTGTTTCCTGGATATCTGTCGTTCGCAGTTTGGTCTTGTCCCACTGCTTTACTCGTTATCCCAGTACATGGTTTCACAATCAAACGCTCCGTTTTCATCACATGCACTCCATTCCCTGCCTTGGCTCATGCGGTGCTAGCGGCCCGACTGGGGCCCTGAACATGGTCGACATGACTTATTCTGATGTCGCGTGGAGGGGCCGTGCCATTATGGTGCATTCTCTGCTGATGGCCTACGGAAGGCTCGGTTCTGAGTGATTCTGTCTGGTGACTGCGTAGCGCCCAGGATAGCCGGGTCTGTAGGGAGTCTACCGGGACACGCGTGGTGCTAGATTTAGTGATTTGGGCTGCGTGCTCCGGGCTATTGTCGCTGACCCTGAGGTCTAGCAAGCCCAGGATGGCCGCAATGGCCTTGAGACTTTCGGTCATGGCGGGAGGCCTAGTGGTCCCTGTGGACCTTGGGCCGTAGTATGGGGGCCCCTGACCACAGACTGTGTGTAGCCGCTCTGCCTTACTTTGCAATGTTGGGATGGGCCTTTCGTCTCTGCGATGGATAGGTTGCCACATCCTGTCTAGCAGTTCACCTTTGGCAGGTGGTAACGTGGGATCCTGGCTGGTCCAGGTCCTTAGCTGGGGGGGCCATTACTCGCTTTCTAGCACTTCCACGTCTGCAGGCTGTGCCGTTTCCACCCCGGGGGTGGGCAACGGTAGCCAACTGAGGGCATAGGTGCCGCTCTCTGTGCCTGGCCCGTGGTGGATCATGTTACAGTCCACAGACAGTGTTGGACAGTCTCGAAACAATGCATCGATAATGGTGACACTGCTCTCCCAAGCTTGTGGGATGAGCAGCTTGTCTGACTCAAGCACATATCGGGACACTCTTTGGTGCGTCTCTTTAGTCCCGTGATCACAGGCTACTGCCTTGGTTAACTTATTGGTTACATGTTCAATTGTTTGGGGCTCGC
Organism: Pristiophorus japonicus; assembly: GCF_044704955.1. Classification (NCBI taxonomy): domain Eukaryota; kingdom Metazoa; phylum Chordata; class Chondrichthyes; family Pristiophoridae; genus Pristiophorus; species Pristiophorus japonicus. Next base: position 222,346,076 of record NC_091986.1, on the reverse strand, counting down.
CCGCTACTTTTGCTTGCTGCACAACACTCCTGACCTCGTGTGGTAACATCTCACTTGCTACGAATACTTTGTTAGATACATATACAACTGGTTGGGGTTCGCCCGCTGCTTTGGCTTACTGTACAACACACCCGCCCCGTGTGATCACTTGTTACAAGTACTTTGTCAGATACATATACGACCGGTTGGTGTTTGCCCGCTATTTTGGCTTGTGGTAAGGTACCCCCAACCCCATATAATGGTACATCATTGGCGGCGAAAGACCGCTCGCACGGGTTACATGATGCACACAATTTATTTGAGCGTGGTGGGTTCCTGGCCTTCACTGCGGCCACCCCTTTACCTTTGCCCCAAACCCAGTCATCTTACTTGCTGGGCAACACATTCCTCCGAACTTCCGTGGTCTGGACGCCTTCTCGTCCCGTGGTCTAGACGCCCTCTCGTCTGTGTCCATGATGCCTACTGCTGTGATCTTCCTCCCCAGGTACTTTGCCACTAGCTTCGGGAAGAGTTTGGATCGTTTCGGCCGGAGTCCCACTCTGCGTGTTCGACCTGGAGCCTCTTCCATCGTCGCGAAGGGGTCGCGGCTTCGGGTGGTGGGTACCGCGCCTGTACCACTGCTCGGTTGAACTTTACCTCCTCGTGGTTGTGATGAGCGGTCTGTGCCTCGGGGATCTGCACTTCGATGCCTGGTTCAGCTGAAGGTGGGGGCTTGTTCAGCCTTTGGGAAAGGGAGGCCTCATTCGCCGGAGAGGGTACACAGAGGTCTTCCCAGTTCCATCGAATCTTCCCCATCCACCTCCTATCAAGCAGCGTTGGCCCATCACCTGAAACAATCCACAGTGGTAAATCGTGCACTGATTCCTCATGGGATACTCTTATGTCCGCACTACCAATAACTGGTATCAGTTCCTTGCTGTAGGTGTGCAGCTTTGCCTGAAGTGGGATCAGCTTGGGTCGCTGTGCTTCATTGTTCCACAGTCTCTCGAAAACCTTCTGGCTCATAACTGATTGACTCGCCCCCGTGTCTAGTTCCATGGAGACTGAAGTGCCGTTAAGTTCAACTTTTAACATTATCGGAGGGCTTTTGGTGGTGAAGGTGTGTATCCCATACACTTCCTCTTCATCCTCAGGTTCATCCTCTTCTGCTCGTTCACCGTGATACTCGTTGGACCGGTCGTCCTCTCCTGATTCTGCCACGTGGTGAGTCACAGGTCGTTTGTACATTCGCTGGAGGTGCCCCGTTGTTCCACAGCCCTTGCACACACAGGGCTTGAATCGACATTGATGAGCTCTATGGCTGCCCCCTGCAGCGCCAACATGGTGCAAATGGATACGCACTCACGTCCCACGGCGGACTCTGAGTCACTCTAGGCCTAGGTCTGGCCTCTGCAATCGGGTGGGCCCTGCCCTGTGCTATTCTGCCTGCTGCAAACATTATTTTGTGCACAGTGCTCGCAGGTGAGCTTCGATTCTGTGAAGATATCTGTTTCGTGTTATCGCTCGTGGGTATGAAAGCTTGGGCTATCGTGATGGCCTTGCTCAGATCTAGGGATTCGGCAGACAGCAGGTTGCGAAGGATGACCTCGTGGCCAATTCCAAGCACGAAAAAGTCCCGCAACATTTCCCCCAAGGATCCTGCAAAGTCTCACTGCCCCGCAAGGCATCTTAGGTCAACGACAAAACTCGCCACGTGCTGGCCCTCGGAGCAACGGTGCGTGTAAAAGCGGTACCTGGCCATCAGGATGCTCTCCTTTGGCTTGAGGTGTTCCTTAGCCAGCGTACACAGCTCTGCATAAGACTTGTCCATTATTTTGACGGGTGGCAGCAAGTATTTTAGGAGGCCATATACCGATGACCCACATACGGTGAGGAGAATCGCCCTGCGCTTGGCCTCCGTCTCAGCCATGTCCAATTCGTTGGCCACAAAATACTGGTCGAGGCGCTCAACGAAGTCTTCCCAATCATCACCCTCAACAAATCTCTCAAGAATATCAACGGCAGCCATTACCGCGTGAAAGTTCGTGATCCGTTTCTCGTCGCCAAATTGTTATGTACATAATAAATCCACAGGACTATATCGCAAGCTCAAACTGTTGTGACCTTCGTCTCTTTATTCAGACTCCAGAGTGAGGAAGCAGCTTGGTGAGTCACCTTTTATACCTGCTTGCCCCAGGGTGCACAGATGACCCTTAGGTCTCCCACAGGTGTGCCCCCTAGTGGCAAGTCTTACATTTGGGTAAGGTCTACATACATACATAACAGGCCCATATCCTTAAACCCCTTTGGTTAACAAAAAGCTCTCAATCTCAAATTTAAGATTAACAATTGATCTAACATCAAGTGATGAGAGTTCCAAACTTTTACCTCGCTTTGTGTGTAAAAGTGTTTCCGAATTTATTTCCTGAAAGGTCTGGCTCTAATTTTTAGACTGTGTCGCCAAGTCCTAGAATGGTGTCTCTCTATCTACCCTCTCTGTTCCCCTTAATATCTTGAAAACTTGAATCAAGTCACCCCACCCCTTAACCTTCTAAATTCTAGGGAACTCATCCTAATTTGTCTAATTTCTCCTCGTAACATAACCCTTGGTTTGCGGGTATCATTCTGTCTAAGGCCAATATATCCTCCCTAAAGTGTGGGGCCCGGAACTGCTCACAGTGCTCCAGGTGTGGGGCCAGAACTGCTCACAGTGCTCCAGGTGTGGGCCCAGAACTGCTCACAGTGCTCCAGGTGTGGGCCCAGAACTGCTCACAGTGCTCCAGGTGTGGGCCCAGAACTGCTCACAGTGCTCCAGGTGTGGGCCCAGAACTGCTCACAGTGCTCCAGGTGTGGGCCCAGAACTGCTCACAGTGCTCCAGGTGTGGGCCCAGAACTGCTCATAGTACTCCAGGTGTGGACCCAGAACTGCTCACAGTGCTCCAGGTGTGGGGCCCAGAACTGCTCACTGGTGTATCAAAACTATCTGATGAGTCAGAAATAATTGAATCATTCCCACCTTCAACTCCTTCCATGTCTGTAGGTAAAATATGATCAATATGAACAAACCTAACCTGTCCATTATCAAACATCTTTACCAAATATGTGCGAGGACCACATATCTTCACCACTCTTCCTGGTAACCACTTTAACCATTTATGGTGATGGTTCTTCACTTTCACCTTCTGGTTTAATTTCACACTTCTCTCTTTTACTCTACCTCTATCATGATTCTCTTTCTGTCTTAATTGTCTCTTCTACAGACTGTGCCAAATTTGGCTTTAACAATGAGAATCTGGTTCGTGGCTGTTGTTTGAGAAACAACTCTGCTGGTGTTCTACCAGTCGTTGTATGAGGAGTATTTCGATATGTAATCAAAAAATTAGCCAATTTGTGATCCAATGACAACTGTCGTTTTCTTGGATTTTATGAGGGCACGTTTGACAATTTGTACAGTGCGCTCTGCTGCACCATTCGAAGCAGGATGGTAAGGTGGAACCTTGCTATGTTTCACACCATTTTTGCTCGTGAATTGTGCAAATTCTTCTGAACAAAATTGTGGTCCATTATCAGAAACAATCTTTTCAGGGAGGCCAATTTTTACTTGTTATTTTCCACATTGGAAACACCTCAGCCCACTTCGAATGGCTATCAATCACAATGAACAATTGTTGTCCTTCTAACTCAGCAAAATCAATATGTAGCCTTTGCCACACCCTGAGAGGCCATTTCCATGGCTGTAATGATACTGGTGGTGGTTGCTTGCTTATTGATTGACATGTCGTACACTGATTCACTCTATATCTTTATCAAGACCTGGCCACCATAAATAACTGCGTGCAAAACTCTTGGTCAAGCACATTCCCAGGTACTGGTCATGGAGGTCTCCTAATAATTTGGACCTGAATTTATTTGGTATAACCACTCTTGCACCCCACATGATACAATCTTTATCGTCTGATAATTCATTCCTACGAATGAAGAATAGATGTGTATCTTTGTCTGTTACCTGGTTTGGCCATCCATTTGCAATATACTAATACACCTTTGACATCACTGGGTCACATAAAAACATAGAAAATAGGTGCAGGAGTAGGCCATTCGGCCCTTCGAGGCTGCACCGCTATTCAATGAGTTCATGGCTGAACATGCAACTTCAGTACCCCATTCCTGCTTTCTCGCCATACCCCTTGATCCCCCTAGTAGTAAGGACTTCATCTAACTCCTTTTTGAATATATTTAGTGAATTGGCCTCAACAACTTTCTGTGGTAGAGAATTCCACAGGTTCACCACTCTCTGGGTGAAGAAGTTTCTCCTCATCTCGGTCCTAAAAGGCTTACCCCTTATCCTTCGACTGTGACCCCTGGTTCTGGACTTCCCCAATATTGGGAACATTCTTCCTGCATCTAACCTGTCTAAACCCGTCAGAATTTTAAATGTTTCTATGAGATCCCCTCTCATTCTTCTGAACTCCAGTGAATACAAGCCCAGTTGATCCAGTCTTTCTTGATATGTCAGTCCCGCCATCCCGGGAATCAGTTTGGTGAACCTTCGCTGCACTCCCTCAATAGCAAGAATGTCCTTCCTCAAGTTAGGAGACCAAAACTGTACACAATACTCCAGGTGTGGCCTCACCAAGGCCCTGTACAACTGTAGCAACACCTCCCTGCTCCTGTACTCAAATCCCCTCGCTATGAAGGCCAACATGCCATTTGCTTTCTTAACCGCCTGCTGTACCTGCGTGCCAACCTTCAATGACTGATGTACCATGACACCCAGGTCTCGTTGCACCTCCCCTTTTCCTAATCTGTCACCATTCAGATAATAGTCTGTCTCTCTGTTTTTACCACCAAAGTAGATAACCTCACATTTATCCACATTATACTTCATCTGCCATGCATTTGCCCACTCACCTAACCTATCCAAGTCACTCTGCAGCCTCATAGCATCCTCCTCGCAGCTCACACTGCCACCCAACTTAGTGTCATCCGCAAATTTGGAGATACTACATTTAATCCACTCGTCTAAATCATTAATGTACAATGTAAACAGCTGGGGCCCCAGCACAGACATGTTTGGTTGCTCTACCAATCTCTTCAGCTGTGACTGGCAGTTCACCAATGTATGAAAAATAAAACACTTCTTCCCTATCGGGTGTAACTTGTGATGGGGAAGGCAATCTAGACATTGCATCAGCATTACTGTGATCAGCTAATCGTCTGTATTCAATATTATATGTATATGCTGATAAAATCAAAGCCCATCTCTGCAGCTAATGTTGGAACTGGGGACTTTGGATGGAGGATTGCTGTTAGGGGCTTATGGTCCGTAACGATGGTAAACTTACGACCATACAAGTATTTGTGAAACATCTTGACCCCAAAAATTATTGCCAAAGCTTCCCTTTCAATTTGCGCATAATTACTCTCACTGACACTGAGAGTGCGTGCATCAAAAGCAATTGGTCTCTCCTCCCCACTACGTGATACATGAGAGTTTACTGCCCCAACTCCATATGGAGAGGCATCACATGCTAGCTTAATCTCCTTCGATATGTCATAGTGAACTAACATGGTGCTCTCTACCAATTTGCTTTTACACTCCTTGAATGCTGTATCGCATTCTTTTGACCACTTCCAATGGACCTGTTTTTTCAAAAGTTCATTCAGTGGATGTAATATTGTAGCCAAATTTGGTAGGAACTTCCCATAATAGTTCAAAAGACCCAAGAATGAACGAAGTTCAGTGACATTCCTGGGAGTGGGTGCATTTCTAATTGCATCCAGCTTTCCCATGGTTGGATGTAAACCATCTTTGTCTACTCTGTACCCTAAGTACTCCACTGAGTTTTTAAATAACTCACACTTACGAGCAGACACTCGCACTCTGTGCTTCTCTAGCCGTTTGAGGACTTCATTCAATATGTTATTATGAATTTGCCTATTTGGTGCTGAAATTAGTATGTCATCCAAATAACATACTACCCCTTCAATACCTTGCAAAATCTGGTTCATCACCCCTTGGAATATGGCAGGAGCAGAAGACACTCCAAACGGTAGCCTATTAAATTGCTATAGGCCTAGATGAGTATTTATAGTCAAACATGACTTGGACTCCTCATCTAGTTCAAGCTGTAAGTAGGCATTCGTAAGATCCAGTTTTGAGAAGATCTGACCACCTGTCAGTGTTGTGAACAAATCTTCTATATTCGGCAATGTATTGGGGACATTACCCTCTAGAACCTGGGTTACGGTTACTTTATAATCACCACACAATCTTACCTTACCATCGGACTTAGGTACAACAACAATGGGTGTAGCCCAATTACATCGATCTATCTTACAAATAAAGTTCTCAGTCTCTAGTCTTTTGAGTTCTTGCTCAACTTTCTCCTTGAGTGCATATGGTACGGAACGTGGCTTGTAGTAAACCGATCTAGTGTCCTTCTGTACCCTAACACTCACCTTGAAGCCTTGGATCGGACTGCCCGTTTCGCAGAACACCTTTGGATACTGCTTGATAACCTCATCCATTGATGAAAATCTCGCTTCCACACAGAAAATCTTACTCCAATCCAGCTTCAGTGAGCTCAACCAATTTCTTCCTAGTAAGGCAGGCTTGTCTCCTTTCACTACTATTAGAGGCAAGTTCTGAAATTGATCTTTATATTTCACCGGTACGGTGATACGACCTACCACAGGAATTTTCTCTCCAGAGTAGCCTCGCAGCTCTATCTTGGATTTCTCCAGTTGAAAATCACGCAATTTGTCACGGTATAGTGACTCCGGTACTACACTCACGGATGGATCCGTGTCAATTTCCATTGGTATCTTGAATCCCGCAACATCTATGTGGATTTTGATGCTTTCCGAATCGCTGTCCATTAACCTCGTGCTCCTGATGACGTGTAACTCTAACATCTCGTCCTGTTGTTGTTCTTCCATGCTATGTAGTCTCTGGGGATTTCTACTCATAGCTTTGAACGCTGGACTCACAGCTTTAAAAGCAGGTTTACCCTTCAGTCGGCATGCCTTCGCAAGATGCCCAGTCTTTCTGCAGAAGAAACACTCTGCCTTCACGTATGGACAACTTTGAGCAATGTGTTGTTCCAGGCACCTATCGCACGACTTCGACGCTCTGTTAGAATTTCCAGTTTCTGAGACTTTGGGTACCCACCGTCTTTTACCTTGAAGCTGCAGGTGATTTACCTCGGTTGACTGACAACCGTAATCATTATTTAATTCTCAGGAATATTGTTCGGCCATACCCATTGACCTCGCTGTCTGACAAGCAATCTCAAAAGTCAAGTCATCCGTCGTCAATAACTTCCTTCTGATCGCGTCATTTTTCACTCCACAAACAAAACGATCCCGTAATGCTCGGTTTTGAAAGTGCATCGATAGCTTTTTTAATGCAACGATGTAATCACTGATAATATCATTAGTTTTTTGATTCCGAATCCCGAAATGATAGCTTTCAGCAATTTCTAACGGTTTGGGGTTATAGTGCTGCTCCAGCTTCATTAAAATCTCTTTAAGCGTTGTGTCCTTTGGCTCGTCAGGCACAAGCAGATTTACAAGGGTTTCGTATAATGCCGGACCCGCCTCCGATAAGAAGATCGCTTTTTTACGTTCCAACACAGCCCAGTTCTGGACTGCATTGTCTGGAACTTATATTATGTTATTTGCAGTGAAATACATATCTAGCCGATCCACAAAGTTAAAACATTCCCGGTCGTGTCTATATTCCCCCAATTACACCTGCCATTTTAATCTCTCGCTGCTCACACCGTGCGCTGCATTTTACCTCGGATTTTGAAGCTTTTTCCAAAGACAGAAACTTCCAAAGTCTCCCTGTCGGCTGGCCGAATCCTTCACCAACAAAATTTAAGCTTTAAATCATCCGAAAAATCCCATCTCGCCGCCAAATGTGACATTTTCACAGAGCACAGCACACACAGCTTCCTACATGGCAGGCAGCTCTCTCGGAAGCCTCCGGAAATCTGCCTAGTTCTGTTTTATTATTAACTCTGCACTTGCAGTACACAATACGTCCATATCCACAGTGTGGGGCTACAAACATTATAAGCTCACAGACATTACATCTTTCAATGTAGTATATTGTATTCGCTGCTCACGCAGTGGTCTCCTCTACATTGGGGAGACCAAACGTAGATTGGGTGACCGCTTTGCGGAACACCTCCGTTCGGTTCGTAAGCGTGACCCTGAGCTTCCGGTCGCCTGTTACTTTAATTCCCTGCTCCACTCCCACTCTGACCTCTCCGTCCTCGGCCTCCTACACTGTTCCAACGAAGATCAATGCAAGCTCGAGGAACAACACCTCATCTTTCGTTTAGGCACTTTACAGCCTTCGGGACTCAACATCCAGTTCAACAATTTCAGAGCATAACCGCTGGCCATCTTTGGCTCCCTCCCACCCAAACCCCCCTCCCCCCCTGCCCTGAGCTTGTTTCTTTTTTGCATTTTTTTCTCCGTGTCGCTAATGGCAGCAGGTCATTATCCCACCATTCACACCCGATCTCGACTAATGTTTTTCTAACTCCTGACATCACCATTTGAATTTGGGCCATCGACTCTTTTGTCTCTCTAATCTCTCCTGCTTTTCACCCTATCACAGACCTTCCCTTTTGTACTCTCTCCCCTCCCCCTCTCAATGCAGGTTAAGAATCCGTTCTTTCTGAACATTCAACAGTTACCGACCGAAACGTTAACTCTGTTTCTCTCTCCACAGATGCTGCCTGACCCACTGAGATTCCCAGCATTCTCTGTTTTAATTTCTCTCTCTCTACTCTGTCCAGACCCCTCATGATTGTGAACACCTCGATCAAATCTCCTCTCAACCTTCTCTGCTCCAAGGAGAACAAACCCAGCTTCTCCAGTCTATCCACGTCACACAAATCCCTCATCCCTGGAACCATTCTCGTAAATCTTTTCTGCTCCCTCTCTAAGGCCTTCACATCCTTCCTAAAGTGTTGAATCTCATTTTATTAGCTTTCAGCTCAATTTAATTAAAGTTCTCAGTGAATCACTTGCTACATTTCTTCCAATCTCATCTCCAATCACAGCCCCTCTCTCTCTGCTCTTGTCCTCTATCACACTTCACCCCGTGGCCAGGCCCAATCACAGCCCCTCTCCCGCCCTCCATCACACTTCACCCCGTGGCCAGGCCCAATCACAGGCCCTCTCTCATCCTCCATCACACTTCACCCCGTGGCCAGCCCAATCACAACCCCTCTCTCATCCTCCATCACACTTCACACCGTGGCCAGGCCCAATCACAGCCCCTCTCTCGCCCTCCATCACACTCACTCCGTGGCCAGGCCCAATCACAGCCCCTCTCTCATCCTCCATCACACTTCACCCCACGTGGCCAGGCCCAATCACAGCCCCTCTCTCTGTCTGTTGTAGGTCTATGGAGGGGGGGAATCAGTTTCCCATTCTGCTCGTGTTCCTCGATTGATTCCAGACTCTCTCACAGGAAGTCAATGATTAAAGGTGTTGGCAGATTCTGATTCTCTGACTGTGGGGAGAAATCAAATGGACCCGCCCATATCACAGCAGAGTGAGTTTTAAAAATTCATTCTCGGCATGTGGGTGTCGCTGGCATGGCCGGCATTTATTGCCCATCCCTAACTGCCCCCTGAGAAGGTGGTGGTGAGCCGCCTTCTTGAACCGCTGCAGTCCGTGTGGTGAAGGTGCTCCCACAGTGCTGTTAGGGAGGGAGTTCCAGGATTGTGACCCAGCGACGATGAAGGAATGGCCGATATATTCCCAAGTCAGGATGGTGTGTGACTGGGAGGGGAACGTGGAGGTGGTGGTGTTCCCATGCGCCTGCTGCCCTTGTCCTTCTAGGTGGTAGAGGTCGTGGGTTTGGGAGGTGCTGCCGAAGAAGCCTTGGCGAGTTGCTGCAGTGCATCTTGTAGATGGTGCACACTGCAGCCAGGGGGCGCCGGTGGTGGAGGGAGTGAGTGTTGAAGGTGGTGGATGGGGAGCCAATCAAGTGGCTGCTTTGTCCTGGATGGTGTCGAGCTTCTCGAGTGTTGTTGGAGCTTCGCTCATCCAGGCAAGTGTGGAGAGCTTAATACAGAGTTCCCCTTGACATGTCTTTGTTGGTTTAGGAGGAGTGGGATTGATACTCGGGGCCCCGCAAGGGAACTTTGGGAGCCCCTGCCCCTCAGCCCTCTCCTTCATTCCCGACAGAATCTCCTGGAACCCTGCCCCACACCTACCTGTTCACTGGTCTCTCAGCAACCCCCTCACAATCTTACATGTATCATAGAAACATGGAAAATAGGTGCAGGAGTAGGCCATTCGGCCCTTCGAGCCTGCACCACCATTCAATGAGTTCATGGCTGAACATGCAACTTCAGTACCCCATTCCTGCTTTCTCACCATACCCCTTGATCCCCCGAGTAGTAAGGACTACATCTAACTCCTTTTTGGATATATTTAGTGAATTGGCCTCAACAACTTTCTGTGGTAGAGAATTCCACAGGTTCACCACTCTCTGGGTGAAGAAGTTTCTCCTCATCTCGGTCCTAAATGGCTTACCCAATCAGATCATCTCTCATTCTTCTAAACGCCAGAGGTTATTGGCCCAATCTACTCAATCTCTCCGCAGAGGACAACCCTCTCACCCCAGGGATCAGTCTGGTGAACCTTCGTTACACCAGTATCCTTCCTTAGAGACAGTAGGGTGGGACAGTCGGGGTTAGTGCTTGTGAGGAGACAGTGACGAGGGCCACGGTGGGCCCTTCGATGCCAAGAGAAGCACAGAGGGAAAGGGAGTCTAAAAGGGAGTCGAGCCTGGGATGGCGGCAGGAGAGCAGGAAGGTCAGAGAGTAATGAAGGGTTGGGGTAGGGCTTTGGGAGGACAGAGTATCCGAGAGAGGGGAGATGAAAGATGGCGTGACGAGGGAGGGATAGAGAGATACACTTCCCCGCCCAGCTTGCCCAGGGGGGGGGGACTAAGCTTGCCAATATCCTCCCCCATCAAACTCATCCCTCCACTCACCGACCCTGTGTATGCTGGCAGTGGATCAGCCATCACCGATCCTCTCCGAATGTCCTTGCAGAATGTCCGTTCACTTGCGAACAAGGCTCTCGCCATCCACAAGCTTATCATTGATGATTGCATCGACATCATGGCCCTGACGGAAACTTGGCTGAAAACGAAGCCTCCGTATGCCCCAACCTGCAAGGGTCATCAGCAGGTCGGGGCCTTCAAAGGAGTGTACCACTTCAAGGTACAGCGCGTGCTGGAGAGCGACGGCTGTGAAGAGGGCGACCGGATTGGACGTCACCAAGGTCCAGGTTGGTGATTGGAGCGCGAGCTGGTACAGCAGGAGTGGCAAGGTCGGGGCGCAGGAGCGGCGAGAGACTGTAGAGGGCCCAGGAGAGGCGTGAGTTCGGGGCCCAGGGGCAGCACGGGCCCAGCCCACACTGTGCGATATGTGAGCGCACTGGGTCCGTGCAGCAGAGCTGGTCTCCAGTCGTCCTGGTTAACCCTCGCCACTGGACCAAGACCTCGCTCTGTCAAGCCCCGTGTGGTGGCTGGTGTGCAACGGTCACCCCACGTTAAAACAATCCACCCACAGGCATCTTCCACCCTTCAGGATGTAGTTCGGGATCTGGAATATTAGGTCCTTCATTGAAACACCTGTGAACTCATCCTTTTTTCGGCGTGGAAGCAAGTCATCCTCGCTTCGAGGGACTGCCTATGATGATGATGATAGATAAGGAGACTGAGACTGTGCACAGTACTCCAGGTGTGGTCTCATCATGACCCTGTACAATTGTAGCAAGACTTCCTGACTATTATACTCCAACCCCCTGGCAATAAAGGCCAACATACCATTTGCCTTCCTTACGGCTTGCTGTACCTGCAGTCTCGCTGTCTGTGTTTCCTGTACGAGGACACGTAAATCTGTCAACACCAACATTTAATAGTTTCTACCCGTTTAAGAAACCATTGATGCCGATATTGCCTGGGAGACGCATGTTGTGTTATTATGGTATGTTTCTGCCCTGCTAATCTGACAGGATTGGGGCCCGTTTATTTTTACATTAAAAGAGCAGTGTTAGGTACGTCAGACAAGACACTTCAACACGAACACAGCCCCAATCTCGAGCTTGTTCATGTACGGGCTCTGAGGAAGCGTGTCTGGCTACAGTCAAGAAATAGATTAACAAAGTGCAGGGGTCCCTCTTAAGTGGGACCGAGGACATCTCCAGGTATTGCAGTGTTCCCGTGGGAGGGGTTACACCGACAGCAATGTGTACTGGGGGCATTGGAAGGTGATTATGTGGCAATATAGGAACGGGAGGAGGCCATTCAGCCCCTCGAGCCTCTTCAATCAGATCGCGGCTGATCTGTATCTCAACGCCACCCGCCTTGGCTCCATATCCCTCGATACCCCGACCCAACAAACATCTATCGATCTCAGCCAATTGACCCCCGGCTTTTTGGGGGCGAGAGTTCCAGATTCCCAGCACCCTTTGTGTGAAGAAGTGCTCCCTGACATCACCCTGAACGGCCGGGCTCTAATTTTAAGGTCCTGCCCCTTGTTCTGGACTTCCCCCACCAGAGGGAACAGTTTCTCTCGATCCACCCGATCGAATCCTGTAATCATCGTAAGCCCCTCGATCAGATCGTCCCTCAATCTTCCACACTCGAGGGATACAGGCCCAGTCTGTGCAGCCTGCCCTCGGGGTTTAACCCTTTCAGGCACTGCCCTCTGACCCTGTGAATTCTGGGGGTTCAGAGTTACCATTCCCAGGTGATACTTACTGCAGCCCAGGCGGATTATTGACCCCACTATCTCGTCCCTTCGCCCCCCCATAACCCAGACTCCCTGCACCCACCCCCCAACCACCCCTCCCCCTCGCACTTTAACTTCACACTTTCAAAATCCTCCTTCAAATCCTTGGGTTTGATCAAAGTCCCACCCTTCCCCCATGTCCCAGTTTCCTTTCTCTGACTTTCTCTTCATGTTTCAGGTATCGGCCATTGGACAGGATGTCGTACTCTCCCCTTCGAGCCAGAAGGTCATGGACTCAAAACCACGCCAGGTACTTCATCGCAAAATCCAAGCGGAGGGAGTGCCGCTCTGTCGGAGGGGCAGTACTGAGGGAGCACCGCACTGTCGGAGGGGCAGTACTGAGGGAGTGCCGCACTGTCGGAGGGGCAGTACTGAGGGAGTGCCGCTCTGTCGGAGGGGCAGTACTGAGGGAGCACCGCACTGTCGGAGGGGCAGTACTGAGGGAGTGCCGCACTGTCGGAGGGGCAGTACTGAAGGAGTGCCGCTCTGTCGGAGGGGCAGTACTGAGGAAGCGCCGCACTGTCGGAGGGGCAGTACTGAGGGAGCGCCGCACTGTCGGAAGGGCAGTACTGAGGGAGCGCCGCACTGTCGGAGGGGCAGTACTGAGGGAGCGCAGCACTGTCGGAGGGGCAGTACTGAGGGAGTGCCGCACTGTCGGAGGGGCAGTACTGAGGGAGTGCCGCACTGTCGGAGGGGCAGTACTGAGGGAGTGCCGCACTGTCGGAGGGGCAGTACTGAGGGAGCGCCGCACTGTCGGAGGGGCAGTACTGAGGGAGCGCCGCACTGTCGGAGGGGCAGTACTGAGGGAGCGCCGCTCTGTCGGAGGGGCAGTACTGAAGGAGCGCCGCACTGTCGGAGGGGCAGTACTGAGGGAGCGCCGCACTGTCGGAAGGGCAGTACTGAGGGAGCGCCGCACTGTCGGAGGGGCAGTACTGAGGGAGCGCAGCACTGTCGGAGGGGCAGTACTGAGGGAGTGCCGCACTGTCGGAGGGGCAGTACTGAGGGAGCGCCGCACTGTCGGAGGGGCAGTACTGAGGGAGTGCCGCACTGTCGGAGGGGCAGTACTGAGGGAGCGCCGCACTGTCGGAGGGGCAGTACTGAGGGAGTGCCTCACTGTCGGAGGGGCAGTACTGAGGGAGTGCCGCACTGTCGGAGGGGCAGTACTGAGGGAGCACTGCACTGTCGGAGGGGTAGTACTGAGGGAGCGCTGCACTGTCGGAGGGGCAGTACTGAGGGAGCGCCGCACTGTCGGAGGGGCAGTACTGAGGGAGTGCCGCACTGTCGGAGGGGCAGTACTGATGGAGTGCTGCACTGTCGGAGGGGCAGTACTGAGGGAGTGCAAAAAAAATCACCCGGACACTATTTGGAAGAAGAATAGGAAAGGGGTACTGAGGGAATGATCAGCCATGATCTTATTGAATGGTGATGCAGGCTCGAAGGGCCGAATGGCTTACTCCTGCACCTATTTTCTATGTTTCTATGTTTCTCGGTTTTCCCCTGTGTCCTGGGGCCAATATTTATCCCTCCATCAACATCACTAGAACAGATGATCTGGTCATTATCACATTGCTGTGTGTGGGATCTTGCTGTGCACAAATTGGCTGCCGCGTTTCCCACCGTACAACAGTGACCATACTTCCGAATGTGCTTCATTGGCTGTGAAGTGCTTTGCGACATCCTGAGGTGGTGAACGGCGCTATATAAATGCCAGTTTCTCTTTCATGAGCTTGTGAATGTCGAACAGTTGGGTATCAGTCTGTCGCAATGGGTCACGCAGCAGGCTGGTGTTAGTCCTGCACTGATGGTGCGTCACACAGATGAGAGAATTTAATTGGTATTAGTGTTGGAGCATGCTGCTGAATTAACCATCCAGATGTGACCGAGCGAGAGATTTGTCCAAACCTGGCACAACACTATGCTGCTTTTAATTGGCTCAGTTCCGAGGTGTGGGTGAAATTCTCAGGCACCGTGTCAACTTACAACGGCTAAATATTTACAGACATTACACTATTATCAGGAAATGTCAGACAGGCAGGAGCTCTTTTCATAAGAACATAAGAAATAGGAGCAGGAGTGTTCTGCTTTAAATATATTCAGTGACCAAGCCTCTGCAGCTCTCTGGGGCAGAGAGCTCCACACAGTCACCACCCTCTGAGAGAAAAGAGAGGGGTGACCTCATAGAGGTCTTTAAAATTATGAAGGGATCGATAGGGTAGACGTAGAGAGAATGTTTCCCCTTGTGGGGGAGAGCAGCACTCGGGGTCCACCAATACCAGACAGTCACTAATAAACCCAATGGGGAATTCAGGAGTAACCTCTTTACCCAGAGAGTGGTGAGAATGTGGAACTCACTGCCACAGGGAGGGGTTGAGGCGAATAGTATCAATGCATCAGGCCAACATCCCCAGCATCGAAGCACTGACCACACTCGACCAGCTCCGTTGGGCGGGGCCACATTGTCCGCATGCCCGACACGAGATTCCCAAACCAAGCGCTCTACTCGGAACTCCTACATGGCAAGCGAGCCCCAGGTGGGCAGAGGAAACGTTACAAGGACACCCTCAAAGCCTCCCTGATAAAGTGCAACATCCCCACCGACACCTGGGAGTCCCTGGCCAAAGACCGCCCTAAGTGGAGGAAGTGCATCCGGGAGGGCGCTGAGCACCTCGAGTCTCATCGCCGAGAGCATGCAGAAACCAAGCGCAGGCAGCGGAAGGAGCGTGCGGCAAACCAGTCCCACCCTCCCCTTCCTTCAACCATTGTCTGTCCCACCTGTGACAGAGACTGTAATTCCTGTATTGGACTGTTCAGCCACCTGAGAACTCACTTTTAGAGTGGAAGCAAGTCTTCCTCGATTCCAAGGGACTGCTTATGATGATGAGATGCATTTAAGGGGAAGCTGGATAAACACATGAGGGAGAAGGGAATAGAAGGAGATGGTGATGGGGTGAGGTGGAGAGGGTGGGAGGGGGCTGGTGTGGAGCATAAACCCCGGCACGGAGCGGTGGGGCCCAGAGGCCTGTTTCTGTGCTGGACAGTGCAGGGAGCTAAATGCTGGAGGTGAAATGATTTAAATTTGTCTCTGTCCAATTTGCAAAGCTCAAAACCCCACAACAGAAAATGATGGTGGAACTCGCTCCAGGGCCCATGGTGCAGGTTGGCACTACAGTCCCGCTGGCTGTCGGGAGCAAGCTGGGAACGCCGGGAGCTGACCGTGCGAAGGCTGCACAGCGTTAATCAGTCGGGACAGTGGATAATTCACTGGCAAACGCAGCCATAACACAATGACACGACAGCTCACCTACCCAGGCAACCGATGGGGTGGCAATGTCACTGTGTCAATGGCCGTGACTCATGGTTAGTGGCAGCCTGTGAGAGATCGACCTGGGTATTTGGAACATTCACCCTATTTATCCAATTCCTGTTTGAAAGTTACTATTGAATCTGCTCCCACGGCCCTTTCAGGCAGCGTGTTCCCGATCACAACAACTCGCTGCGTAAAAACATTCTCCCCATCTCCCCCTCTGGTTCCATCGCCGATTATCGTCAATCCGTGTCCCTCTGGTTCCTGACCCTCTCGCCACTTGTAATGTATGCAATAATGGTTCAAACTGAGTCCTGTTTAACTACCACCTTGGCTCTGCTTTATTTAGGCCCAAAGTGCCTGACTCTCCAAATGACTGGCCTTTTATACCAGAGCAGCACCATGTGCGTGCTGCTCAGTGGCCTCCAACAATGACACCATCTGGTGGCTACAAACAGCATGTACATACATGACAATACCCTCCTCCTCTGAGATCTTATCACAGTCTTTCACAGCTTGAGACGGTCTGGTGCTTTACGCTCCCGGGTTGACCATCTCAGTTCGATTCCAGCCTTGGGTGAGTGTGCAGAGTCTGTTGTGGCTGGTGGCTGGATGACTGATTTGTTAGGGATGGCAGTGGCCACATCAGGAATTGCAAGTCCATTTTTATTGAACAGGTCCGTGACGGAAATTCCGGGTTCACTGATGACCCTTGAGTTCTCTGAAGACTGCTGGTAGGTTGGTTGGTCGTCAATGGTTTCTTCGTCTGACTGTTCAGGCTTGTCTGTGTGCCTCAGCTTTGTTTGATCCATGTATTTCCTGAGTACTGTTTAACTAAGCAAGGTACGACCTTGGCTGTGCTTTATTTAGACCCAAAGTGTCTGACTCACAAAATGGCTGGCCTTTTATTACCAGAGCAGCACCATGTGCATGTTGCTCAGTGGCCTCCAACAATGACGCCATCTGGTGGCTAGAAACAGCATGTACATACATGACACCACTGGGAACTGTTTCTCCGTATTTACTCGATCAAAACCCCCTCATGATTTTGAACACCTCGATCAAATCTCCCCTTAACCTTCTCTGCTCCAAAGATGTACGGTAGCCAAGTGGTTATGTTACTGGACCAATGATCTGGTGACGTGAGTTCAAAGTGCACCAGGGCAGCTGGGGAATTTAAATTCAGTTAATTAAATAAACCTGGAATAAAAAGCTAGTGACAGTAATGGTGACCATGGAACTACCGGATCGTCGTAAAAATCCATCGGGTTTACTAATGTCCTTTAGAGAAGGAAATCTGCCGCCCTTACCTCGGTCTGGCCGATATGTGACTCCAGACACACAGCAATGTGACTCTTAACTGCCCCCTGGAATGGCCCAGCGAGACACTCAGTTATACACAGCCGCTACACAAAACTATAATAAAACCGGACGGACAGAACATCAACCTCGGCACTGGACAAGGCAAACGACATCTGGGGACTTGTGTCAAAATCGGGAGAGCTGTCCGTCAGACTAATAGACTCAGAATCATAGCTTTCAGCCAATGTCCCAGGCTCCTCCCTCACCATCCCTGGGTATGTCCTGTCCCACCGGCAGGACAGACCCACCAGGGATGGAGCACAGTGGGATACAGTCGGGAGGGAGTGGCCCTGGGAGTCCTCAACATTGACTCTGGACCCCAGGAAGTCCCATGGCTGCCTCACTCTCCCCACATAACTGAAGTACGTGATCCCTGGAGAAAAGCCCAGCTTTATGTGACCGGTTACACCAATGTTTCATTGCTGTTGTTCCTTCAGTTTGTGCCAAAAGTAAAGCCTGCGCTCATCGATGGCTTGGCTCATTAGCAATTAGCCTGAGGTTAATTCACAGCCCGGCCTTGGAACGCTGCACCAGAGTCAGACAGTTTCTGTTATGTTGAGGGCTAGTTGCTCAGTAGGAAAAGATGCGCTCACAGAAAGCTGCCTAATCGACGTGAACTTGCTGTCCGAGCGCAAATATCGATTGAGTCGATTGAAAGGTTTGAAGCTCAGCTGGCAGGATTTGTGGTGGACACAGTCTGACAGACAGGCAAACATTCGGTCAAAGTGACCAATGTTCTTCATTCACAAGGATCACAAGACCGGAAAACTGACAAGGATGGCACCAGGACTGAGAACTTATCCCCAGCAGGAAAGGCTGGGGTTCTTTACCCTAGAAAAGAGAAGGTCGATGGGTGACCTATTGCTCTTTAAGATTATGAAGGGCTTCGATAGAGTGGACGGAGAGAAGATGTTTCTACTTTTGGGTGAGATCTGAATGAAAGGCCATCAATATCAGACAGTCACTAATAAACCCAGTGGGGAATTCAGGAGAAACCTCTTCACCCAGAGAGCGGTGAGAATGTGGAACTCGCTGCCACAGGGAGGGGTTGAGGCGAATAGTATCGATGCATTTAAGGGGAAGCTGGATAAACACATGGGGGAGAAAGGAATAGAGGGATATGGTGACGGGGTGAGATGGAGAGGGTGGGAGGGGGCTGGTGTGGAGCATAAACCCCGGCACGGAGCGGTGGGGCCCAGTGGACCTGTTTCTGGGCTGTCTTCTCTTCTTACGCGGTCCCATGTATCGAGGATGATTTGCTGCCACAGCAAAAAAAGGGATGAGTTCACAGGTGTTTCAATGAAGGACCTAATATTCCGGATCCCGAACTACATCCTGAAGGGTGGAAGATGCCTGTGCGTGGATTTTTTTAACGTGGGGTGACCGTTGCACACCAGCCACCACACGGGGCTTGACAGAGCGAGGTCTTGGTCCAGGGGCAAGGGTTAACCAGGACGACTGGAGACCTGCTCTGCTGCACGGACCCAGTGCGCTCACATATCGCAGTGTGGGCTGGGCCCTGGGCCCCTGGGCCCTCGCCTCTCCTGGGCCCCGAACTCTCTCCATTCCTCCGCCACGATCTCCCGCCGCTCCTGCTGTACCTGGGCCCCGCTGAAACATAGAAACATAGAAAATAGGTGCAGGAGCAGGCCATTCAGCCCTTCTAGCCTGCACCGCCATTCAACGAGTTCATGGCTGAACATGAAACTTCAGTACCCACTTCCTGCTTTCACGCCATACCCCTTGATCCCCCGAGTAGTAAGGACTTCATCTAACTCCTTTTTGAATATATTTAGTGAATTGGCCTCAACTACTTCCTGTGGTAGAGAATTCCACAGGTTCAACACTCTCTGGGTGAAGAAGTTTCTCCTTATCTCGGTCCTAAATGGCTTACCCCTTATCCTTAGACTGTGACCCCTGGTTCTGGACTTCCCCAACATTGGGAACATTCTTCCTGCATCCAACCTGTCCAAACCCGTCAGAATTTTAAACGTTTCTATGAGGTCCCCTCTCACTCTTCTGAACTCCAGTGAATACAAGCCCAGTTGATCCAGTCTTTCTTGATAGGTCAGTCCCACCATCCCGGGAATCAGTCTGGTGAATCTTCGCTGCACTCCCTCAATAGCAAGAATGTCCTTCCTCAAGTTAGGAGACCAAAACTGTACACAATACTCCAGGTGTGGCCTCACCAAGGCCCTGTACAACTGTAGCAACACCTCCCTGCCCCTGTACTCAAATCCCCTTGCTATGAAGGCCAACATGCCATTTGCTTTCTTAACCGCCTGCTGTACCTGCATGCCAACCTTCAATGACTGATGTACCATGACACCCAGGTCTCGTTGCACCTTCCCTTTTCCTAATCTGTCATCATTCAGATAATAGTCTGTCTCTCTGTTTTTACCACCAAAGTGGATAACCTCACATTTATCCACATTATACTTCATCTGCCATGCATTTGCCCACTCACCTAACCTATCCAAGTCACTCTGCAGCCTCATAGCATCCTCCTCGCAGCTCACACTGCCACCCAACTTAGTGTCATCCGCAAATTTGAAGTTCCTGCCCACGCTCCAATCAATCCTGTGCTGTACATTCTATGCAATTAACGATAATCACAGTGGAGGTGAAACACAGCAAGAAATTTTAACCGCCCCCCCCCCCGCCCCCGACCCCGGTCACCGGCTCCCAGCTTGGTGCACACTGTGTGCGAGTAAGGGGCGGGGTCCATCACTGGGCAGGAGATCACTGAGCAGGGGGTCACTGGGTGGGGGGGGTCACTGGGCGGGGGGGGTCACTGGGTGGGGGGGTCACTGGGCGGGGGGGTCACTGGGTGGGGGGGGTCACTGGGCGGGGGGTCACTGGGTGAGGGTCAGTTAATGGGCGGTGGGTTCACTGGGCGGGGGTCACTCGGTGGGGGTCAATGGGGGGATCATTGGGTGGGGGTCACTGGGCAGGGGATCATTGGGTGGGGGTCACTGGGCGGGGGGTCACTGGGCCGGGGGGGTCACTGGGCGGGGGGGTCACTGGGTGGGGGGGTCAGTCAATGGGTGGGGGGGTCAGTGGGCAGGGGGTCACTGGGCGGGGGTCACTGGATGGAGGGGTCACTGGGCGGGGGGTCACTAGGTGGGGGGTCACTGGGCGGGGGGTCACTTGGTGGTGGGGTCACTGGGTGGGGGGTCACTGGGTGGGGGGGGTCACTGGGCAGGGGGTCACTGGGTGGTGGTCAGTTAATGGGCGGGGGGTTCACTGGGTGGAGGTCACTGGGTGGGGGTCAATGGGGGGTCATTGGGTGGGGGTCTCTGGGCGTGGGCGTCACTGGGCGGGGGATCAGTCAATGGGCGGGGGTTCACTGGGCGGTGGGTCACTGGGCGTGGGTGTCACTGGGCGGGGGGATCAGTCAATGGGCGGGGCTTCACTGGGCGGGGGGTCACTGGGCAGGGCGGTCACTGGGTGGTAGGGTCACAGGGCGGGGGGGTCACTGGGTGCGGGTCAATGGAGGATCATTGGGCGGGGGGTCACTGGGTGGGGGGTTCACTGGGCGGGGGGTCACTGGGCGGGGGGTCACTGGGTGCGGGTCAATGGGGGATCATTGGGTGGGGGGTCACTGGGTGGGGGGTTCACTGGGCGGGGGGTCACTGGGCGGGAGGTCACTGGGTGCGGGTCAATGGGGGATCATTGGGCGGGGGGGTCACTGGATGGGGGGTCACTGGCCGGGGATCACTGGGCGGGGGGGGTCACTGGACGGGGGGTCACTGGACGGGAGGTCACTGGGCGGGGGGGTCACTGGACGGGGGGTCACTGGGCGGGGAGTCACTGGACAGGGGGTCACTGGACGGGGGGTCACTGGGCGGGGGGGTCACTGGACGGGGGGTCACTGGGCGGGGAGGTCTCTGGCCGTTAGGGTCACTGGACGGGGGGTCACTGGACGGGGGGTCACTGGGCGGGGGGGTCACTGGACGGGGGAGTCACTGGGTGGGGGGTCTCTGGGCGGTAGGGTCACTGGACGGGGGGTCACTGGGCGGGAGGTCTCTGTGCGTTAGGGTCACTGGACGGGGGGTCACTGGACGGGGGGTCACTGGGCTGGGGGGTCACTGGACGGGGGGTTCACTGGGTGGGGGGTCTCTGGGCGGTAGGGTCACTGGGCGGGTGGTCACTGGGTGGGAGGTCACTGGGCGGAGCGTCACTAGGTGCAGGTCAATGGGGGGTCATTGGGCGGGAGTCACTGGGCGGGGGGGGTTACTGGGCGGTAGGGTCACTGGGCGGGGCATTACTGGGCGGGGGGTCACTGGCCGTCGGGGTCACTGGGCGGTAGGGTCACTGGGCGGGGCGTTACTGGGCAGGGGGTCTCTGGGCGGGAGGTCTATGGGCGGGGGGTCACTGGGCGGTAGGGTCACTGGGCGGGGGTTCACTTGGCGGGGGGGTCACTGGGCGGGGGTCACTGGGCGGGGGGATCACTGGACGGAGGGTCACTGGGCGGGGAGTCACTTGGCGGGGGGGTCACTGGGCGGGGGTCACTGGGCGGGGGGGTCACTGGGCGGGGGGTCACTGGGCGGGGGGGTCACTGGGCGGGGGGGTCACTGGGCGGGGGATCACTGGGCGGGGGGTCACTTGGCGGGGGTTCACTTGGCGGGGGGGTCACTGGGCGGGGGTGGTCATTGAGCGGGGGTTCACTGGGCGGGGGGGGTCACTGGGCGGGGGGGTCACTGGGCGGGGGGGTCACTGGACGGGGGGGGTCACTGGGCGGGGGCGTCACTGGGCGGGGGGGTCACTGGGCGGGGGGGTCACTGGGCGGGGGGGTCACTGGGCGGGGGGGGTCACTGGGCGGGGGGTCACTGGGCGGGGGCGTCACTGGGCGGGGGGGTCACTGGGCGGGGTGTCACTGGGCGGGGGGGTCACTGGGCGGGGGCGTCACTGGGCGGGGGGGTCACTGGGCGGGGGGGGTCACTGGGCGGGGGGTCACTGGGCGGGGGCGTCACTGGGCGGGGGGGTCACTGGGCGGGGGGTCACTGGGCGGGGGCGTCACTGGGCGGGGGGGTCACTGGGCGGGGGGGTCACTGGGCGGGGGGGTCACTGGGCGGGGGGGGTCACTGGGCGGGGGGTCACTGGGCGGGGGCGTCACTGGGCGGGGGGGTCACTGGGCGGGGGGTCACTGGGCGGGGGATCACTGGGCGGGGGGGTCACTGGGCGGGAGGGGTCACTGGGCGGGGGGGTCACTGGGCGGGGGGGGTCACTGGGCGGGGGGGGGTCACTGGGCGGGGGCGTCACTGGGCGGGGGGGTCACTGGGCGGGGGGTCACTGGGCGGGGGGGATCACTGGGCGGGGGGGGTCACTGGGCGGGGGATCACTGGGCGGGGGTTCAATGGGCGGGGGGGTCACTGGGCGGGGGCGTCACTGGGCGGGGGGGTCACTGGGCGGGGGGGTCACTGGGCGGGGGGGGTCACTGGGCGGGGATCACTGGGCGGGGGGGGTCACTGGGCGGGGGGGTCACTGGGCGGGGGGGTCACTGGGCGGGGGGCGTCACTGGGCGGGGGGGTCACTGGGCGGGGGGGTCACTGGGCGGGGGGGGATCACTGGGCGGGGGGTCACTGGGCGGGGGGTCACTGGGCGGGGGGGTCACTGGGCGGGGGGATCACTGGGCGGGGGGGGTCACTGGGCGGGGGGGGTCACTGGGCGGGGGATCACTGGGCGGGGGGTCACTGGGCGGGGGGGTCACTGAGCGGGGGGGTCACTGGGCGGAGTCACACTGGGGAGGGGGGGCTATTTACCCACGGTGATCCTGCCCCAGAAGCAGCAGTCCTTTATTTAATGTTTTGATTTCATTTATTGATTCGACCAAACAGGTCCGTTAAGTGACGGACAGAACCGCTTACATCGCAACCTTTAAAGATTTCCATGTCACGATCCTGACTGGAACTATACCTGGTGCTGATTGACAAATTCTAACATTTCTATAAATTTCACATCGTGGTGTGTCTCAAACATCCGAGCAGCAAATCGGTAGGATCCCATATCCCCAACACTCACATTAATAAACTCCAGAGCAAACTATCTCTGCCTTGCACCGTAAGATTCAGCTTAGCCTCATGACCAGGCACACCTTCAATACTTTATCAATGTAACGAGAGGACGAGACTATAACGGGGATGAAGTCTTGCTGCAGCCTCACAGAGCCCTGGTAAAGACAAACGTAGGTCCCCTGCAGTCAGAATCAGGGGAAGTCATAACGGGGAACAAAGAAATGGCAGACCAATTGAACAAGTACTTTGGTTCAATATTCACTAATGAGGACACAAACAACCTTCCGGATATAAAAGGGGTCAGAGGGTCGAGTAAGGAGGAGGAACTGAGGGAAATCCTTATTAGTCGGGAAATTGTGTTGGGGAAATTGATGGGATTGAAACATAGAAACATAGAAACATAGAAAATAGGTGCAGGAGTAGGCCATTCAGCCCTTCTAGCCTGCACCGCCATTCAATGAGTTCATGGCTGAACATGAAACTTCAGTACCCACTTCCTGCTTTCTCGCCATAACCCTTGATCCCCCGAGTGGTAAGGACTTCATCTAACTCCCTTTTGAATATATTTAGTGAATTGGCCTCAACTACTTTCTGTGGTAGAGAATTCCACAGGTTCACCACTCTCTGGGTGAAGAAGTTTCTCCTCATCTTGGTCCTAAATGGCTTACCCCTTATCCTCAGAATGTGACCCCTGGTTCTGGACTTCCCCAACATTGGGAACATTCTTCCTGCATCTAACCTGTCTAAACCCGTCAGAATTTTAAACGTTTCTATGAGGTCCCCTCTCATTCTTCTGAACTCCAGTGAATACAAGCCCAGTTGATCCAATCTTTCTTGATAGGTCAGTCCCGCCATCCCGGGAATCAGTCTGGTGAATCTTCGCTGCACTCCCTCAATAGCAAGAATGTCCTTCCTCAAGTTAGGAGACCAAAACTGTACACAATACTCCAGGTGTGGCCTCACCAATGCCCTGTACAACTGTAGCAACATCTCCCTGCCCCTGTATTCAAATCCCCCCGCTATGAAGGCCAACATGCCATTTGCTTTCTTAACCGCCTGCTGTACCTGCATGCTAACCTTCAATGACTGATGTACCATGACACCCAGGTCTCGTTGCACCTTCCCTTTTCCTAATCTGTCACCAGGCCGATAAATCCCCAGGGCCTGATGGACTGCATCCCAGAGTACTTAAGGAGGTGGCCTTGGAAATAGTGGATGCATTGACAGTCATTTTCCAACATTTCATTGACTCTGGGTCAGTTCCTATGGAGTGGAGGGTAGCCAATGTAACCCCACTTTTTAAAAAAGGAGGGAGAGAGATAACAGGGAATTATAGACCGGTCAGCCTGACATCAGTAGTGGGTAAAATGATGGAATCAATTATTAAGGGTGTCATAGCAGCGCATTTGGAAAGAGGTGACATGATAGGTCCAAGTCAGCATGGATTTGTGAAAGGGAAATTACGCTTGACAAATCTTCTGGAATTTTTTGAGGATGTTTCCAGTAGAGTGGACAAGGGAGAACCAGTTGATGTGGTATATTTGGTCTTTCAGAAGGCTTTCGACAAGGTCCCACACAAGAGATTAATGTGCAAAGTTAAAGCACATGGGATTGGGGGTAGTGTGCTGACATGGATTGAGAACTGGTTGTCAGACAGGAAGCAAAGAGTAGGAGTAAATGGGTACTTTTCAGAATGGCAGGCAGTGACTAGTGGGGTACCGCAAGGTTCTGTGCTGGGGCCCCAGCTGTTTACACTGTACATTAATGATTTAGATGAAGGGATTAAATGTAGTATCTCCAAATTTGCGGATGACACTAAGTTAGGTGGCAGTGTGAGCTGTGAGGAGGATGCTATGAGGCTGCAGAGTGACTTGGATAGGTTAGGTGAGTGGGTAAATGCATGGCAGATGAAGTATAATGTGTATAAATGTGAGGTTATCCACTTTGGTGGTAAAAACAGAGAGACAGACTATTATCTGAATGGTGACAGATTAGGAAAAGGGGAGGTGCAACGAGACCTGGGTGTCATGGTACATCAGTCATTGAAGGTTGGCATGCAGGTACAGCAAGCGGTTAAGAAAGCAAATGGCATGTTGGCCTTCATAGCGAGGGGATTTGAGTACAGGGGCAGGGAGATGTTACTACAGTTGTACAGGGCCTTGGTGAGGTCATACCTGGACTATTGTGTACAGTTTTGGTCTCCTAACTTGAGGAAGGACATTCTTGCTATTGAGGGAGTGCAGCGAAGGTTCACCAGACTGATTCCCGGGATGGTGGGACTGACCTATCAAGAAAGACTGGATCAACTGGGCTTGTATTCACTGGAGTTCAGAAGAATGAGAGGGGACCTCATAGAAACGTTTAAAATTCTGATGGGTTTAGACAGGTTAAATGCAGGAAGAATGTTCCCAATATTGGGGAAGTCCAGAACCAGGGCTTACAGTCTAAGGATAAGGGGTAAGCCATTTAGGACCGAGATGAGGAGAAACTTCTTCACCCAGAGAGTGGTGAACCTGTGGAATTCTCTACCACAGAAAGTTGTTGAGGCCAATTCACTAAATATATTCAAAAAGGAGTTAGATGTAGTCCTTACTACTAGGGGGATCAAGGGGTATGGCGAGAAAGCAGGAATGGGGTACTGAAGTTGCATGTTCAGCCATGAACTCATTGAATGGCGGTGCAGGCTAGAAGGGCCGAATGGCCTACTCCTGCACCTATTTTCTATGTTTCTATGTTTCTATGTTAGACCACACCTGGAGCACTGTGTACAGTTAGATGCAGGTAGAATGTTCCCGATGTTGGGGAAGTCCAGAACCAGGGGTCACAGTCTAAGGATAAGGGGTAGGCCATTTAGGACTGAGATGAGGAGAAACTTCTTCACTCAGAGAGTTGTTAACCTGTGGAATTCCCTACCGCAGAGAGTTGTTGATGCCAGTTCATTGGATATATTCAAGAGGGAGTTAGATGTGGCCCTTACGGCTAAAGGGATCAAGGGGTATGGAGAGAAAGCAGGAAAGCGGTACTGAGGTGAATGATCAGCCATGATCTTTTTGAATGGTGGTGCAGGCTCGAAGGGCCGAATGGCCTACTCCTGCACCTATTTTCTATGTTTCTACATTTCTAGTCCTGCGCCCCGAACCTCAGGGAGATATATCGGCCTTTGAGAGGGAGCAGCGAAGATTGACCAGAATAATACCAGGGCTCCAAGGGTTAGATGATCAGGAGAGATGACACAAACTAGGCTTTTATTCCCTGGAATATAGAAGATTAAGGAGTGATTTGATTGAGCTTTTAGGATTTTGAAAGGAATCGATAGGGGATTGGGACAAATCGAGGACGAGGGGGACAGAACTTTACAATCCGAGCCAGGCCCGTCAGGAGGGAGTTAGGGAACATGTCTTCACACACAGGGGAGGGGGGGAGAAATGTGGAACTCCCTCCCACAGAAAGCAATAGATGCTAGCTCAATTTATAAGGAAAGGCTCGAGGGGCTGAAAGGCCCCCTCGTGCTCCTTTGTTCCTGCAACTTACTAGGCCTGGGAGTGTTTGATGGGACAATGTAGAGGGAGCTTTACTCTGTATCTAACCCCATGCTGTACCTGCCCCAGGAGTGTTTGATGGGGCAGTGTAGAGGGAGCTTTACTCTGTATCTAACCCCATGCTGTACCTGCCCCAGGAGTGTTTGATGGGACAGTATAGAGGGAGCTTTACTCTGTATCTAACCCGTGCTGTACCTGCCCTGAGAGTGTTTGATGGGACAGTGTAGAGGGAGCTTTACTCTTAACCCGTGCTGTACCTGCCCTGGGAGTGTTTGATGGGACAGTGTAGAGGGAGCTTTACTCTGTATCTAACCCCGTGCTGTACCTGCTCTGGGAGTGTTTGATGGGACATTGTAGAGGGAGCTTTACTCTGTATCTAACCTCATGCTGTACCTACCCTGGGAGTATTTGATGGGACAGTGTAGAGGGAGCTTTACTCTGTATCTAACCCCCTGTACCTGCCCTGGGAGCGTTTAATGGGACAGTGTAGAGGGAGTTTTACTCTGTATCTAACCTCGTGCTGTACCTGGCCTTGGATGTTTGATGGGACAGTATAGAGGGAGCTTTACTCTGTATCTAATCCCGTGCTGTATCTGCCCTGGGAGTGTTTGATGGGACAGTGTAGAGGGAGCTTTACTCTGTATCTAACCCCGTGCTGTATCTGCCCTGGGAGTGTTTGATGGGCCAGTGTAGAGGGAGCTTTACTCTGTATCTAACCCCGTCCTGTACCTGCCCTGGGAGTGTTTGATGGGGCAGTGTAGAGGGAGCTTTACTCTGTATCTAACCCCATGCTGTACCTGCCCTGGGAGTGTTCGATGAGACAGTGTAGAGGGAGCTTTACTCTGTACCTAACCCCGTCCTGTACCTGCCCTGGGAGTGTTTGATGGGGCAGTGTAGAGGGAGCTTTACTCTGTATCTAACCCCATGCTGTACCTGCCCTGGGAGTGTTCGATGAGACAGTGTAGAGGGAGCTTTACTCTGTACCTAACCCCGTCCTGTACCTGCCCCGGGAGTGTTTGATGGGACAGTGTAGAGGGAGCTTTACTCTGTATCTAACCCCGTGCTGTACCTGCCCTGGGAGTGTTTGATGGGACAGTGTAGAGGGAGCTTTACTCTGTATCTAACCCCGTGCTGTACCTGTCCTGGGAGTGTTTGATGGGACAGTGTAGAGGGAGCTTTACTCTGTATCTAACCCCTTGTACCTGCCCTGGGAGTGTTTGATGCTGTCACTGGATTTTTGAAATAAGAAACTTTCATTCTGTGAACTTAATTCAAAGCTCACCATAAATAACTTTTTAAGAACATGCGGGGGCAGAAATCACCATGAACACGAATATTAACAATCTGACTAATCTACTCAAATGACATCCAGACAAGGAATAAGTGTGTCATTGATTGTGTAAGGATTCGGAGTGGGAGGTTAGACGGCAGGATGGTAGCTCATTAAAACCACATCTCTGACTTGCCGGTCCCACAATGCCAAGTTATTTACTCACCGAATATAAAATGGTCGCAATTAATGGGCAATGTGCGCACCATCACCGGGCAGTGTGTCCATCTGTCACCGGGCAGTGTGTCCACCATCACCGGGCAGTGTGTCCACCATCACCGGGCAGTGTGTCCATCTGTCACCGGGCAGTGTGTCCATCTGTCACCGGGCAGTGTGTCCACCATCACCGGGCAGTGTGTCCATCTGTCACCGGGCAGTGTGTCCATCTGTCACCGGGCAGTGTGTCCACCATCACCGGGCAGTGTGTCCACCATCACCGGGCAGTGTGTCCATCTGTCACCGGGCAGTGTGTCCATCTGTCACCGGGCAGTGTGTCCACCATCACCGGGCAGTGTGTTCACCTGTCACCGGGCAGTGTGTCCACCATCACCGGGCAGTGTGTCCACCTGTCACCGGGCATTGTGTCCACCATCACCGGGCAGTGTGTCCACCTGTCACCGGGCAGTGTGTCCATCTGTCACCGGGCAGTGTGTCCATCTGTCACCGGGCAGTGTGTCCATCTGTCACCGGGCAGTGTGTCCACCTGTCACCGGGCAGTGTGTCCATCTGTCACCGGGCAGTGTGTCCACCTGTCACCGGGCAGTGTGTCCACCATCACCGGGCAGTGTCTCCATCTGTCACCGGGCAGTGTGTCCACCATCACCGGGCAGTGTGTCCACCATCACCGGGCAGTGTGTCCATCTGTCACCGGGCAGTGTGTCCACCATCACCGGGCAGTGTCTCCATCTGTCACCGGGCAGTGTGTCCACCATCACCGGGCAGTGTGTCCACCTGTCACCGGGCAGTGTGTCCACCTGTCACCGGGCAGTGTGTCCATCTGTCACCGGGCAGTGTGTCCACCTGTCACCGGGCAGTGTGTCCATCTGTCACCGGGCAGTGCGTCCATCTGTCACCGGGCAGTGTGTCCATCTGTCACCGGGCAGTGTGTCCACCTGTCACCGGGCAGTGTGTCCATCTGTCACCGGGCAGTGTGTCCACCTGTCACCGGGCAGTGTGTCCATCTGTCACCGGGCAGTGTGTCCATCTGTCACTGGGCAGTGTGTCCATCTGTTACCGGGCAGTGTGTCCACCTGTCACCGGGCAGTGTGTCCATCTGTCACCGGGCAGTGTGTCCATCTGTCACCGGGCAGTGTGTCCACCATCACCGGGCAGTGTGTCCATCTGTCACCGGGCAGTGTGTCCACCTGTCACCGGGCAGTGTGTCCACCTGTCACCGGGCAGTGTGTCCATCTGTCACCGGGCAGTGTGTCCATCTGTCACCGGGTAGTGTGTCCATCTGTCACCGGGCAGTGTGTCCATCTGTTACCGGGCAGTGTGCCCACCATCACCGGGCAGTGTGCCCATCCATCACCAGGCATTGTGCCCACTGTCACCGGGCAGTGCGTCCATCCGGAGAGAGAGGGAAAGGAGGAGGGGAATGGGAAGGGGCAAGGGGTGGGGGAGAGTTAACCATCGGCCAGTTTTATCCCAAGTACCAAACCTAGTGGGTGGGGGGGGTGGAGGGGGAATTGGTGTCCGGCGGAAAGGGGCAGGCGGGCGAAAGCGAATTGTCCACCCATGTTACGTGCGCCCGGTTTTATTCTCTGATGTTAATTTGGTGTTTTTGCCAAACTTGGATTGGAGCCCTGATCTGCCACGGTGGTCAGCGATGGCGTGTCCCACCATGTCTCTGACCCCGAGCCTTCTTCACCGGCACTGCCCCCCCGGGGGAGCGGCCCAGAACGGGAACGCCCGCTGATTCGCCCTCCCGTTAGTCGGGTCATCATCACAGCAGTCCCTCGGAATCGAGGAAGACTTGCTTCCACTCCAACAGTGAGTTCTCAGGTGACTGAACAGTCCAATACAGGAATTACAGTCTCTGTCACAGGTGGGACAGACAGTTGAAGGAAAGGGAGGGTGGGACTGGTTTGCCGCACGCTCCTTCCGCTGCCTGCGCTTGCTTTCTGCACGCTGTCGGCGACGAGACTCGAGGTGCTCAGCACCCTCCCGGATGCACTTCCTCCACTTAGGGCGTTCTTTGGCCCAGGGACTCCCAGGTGTCGGTGGGGATGTTGCACTTTATCAGGGAGGCTTTGAGGATGTCCTTGTAACGTTTCCTCTGCCCACCTGGGGCTCGCTTGCCGTGGACGAGTTCTGAGTAGAGCACTTGCTTTGGGAGTCTCGTGTCGGGCATGCGGACAATGTGGCCCTGCCCAACGGAGCTGATCGAGTGTGGTCAGTGCTTCAATGCTGGGGATGTTGGCCTGGTCGAGGACACTAACGTTGTTGCGTCTGTCCTCCCAAGGGATTTGTAGGATCTTGCGGAGACATCGTTGGTGTTATTTCTCCAGCGACTTGAGGTGTCTACTGTACATGGTCCATGTCTCTGAGCCATACAGGAGGGCAGGTATCACTACAGCCCTGTAGACCATGAGCTTGGTGGCAGGTTTGAGGGTCTGGTCTTCAAACACTCTCTTCCTCAGGCAGCCGAAGGCTGTACTGGCGCACTGGAGGCGGTGTTGAATCTCATTGTCAACACTTGCTCTTGTGAAACTAAACTAGCCGGGTGGAGCGCGGCCTTGAACCCCGACCCTCGACCCCGTCCTGCCTCGCGCCCAGTTGCGCACTCGCTCTCTCCCGGGTTCGCGGGGTCAGGCTGGGGGTAGCTGTTGGGACCGAGGTAGGAATGAATGGGCCGGCGATGGAGGGTCAAGAGAATCGGCCTCAGTTACTGCTCACTAGGCCGCATCCCCACCCCGGGAGTTCCCATCGCGCCCACAGCGTACACACCGTGACAGGACCAGTTACCGATCCCCTTCCTCTAACTCTGACTGTCCCAGTGTCCACTCCAAGTGGTTTGGGTTTTGTTTCCAGTTGAAAGTCTAGTCCTGGCTTAGCATTGGTGTTTCACCTGCATTGCTTTGTGTCAGTCCTGCTCCTCTGACTGTTATTTATAGATTAATAAATTCCGCAGTCAAGGCATGTAACAATTCTACTCCTGTATCAACATTGGAGGCCTGTGATACATCACGGTGGAGAGGCCAGGGGAAGAGAACATTCCAATTCATCACTGCAGACAGCACACCCCACACACCTCCCTCTCTCGGCCTTGCTTTCCTCCCATCAGGCACTCCCATAAGTGGATCCCACATCCCTTATGCACTGGAGTAGAACCACACTGCTCAATCTTTATGTTATATATGCAGACTATAGATATACTCTCTGAGTAGTCACTGTATAGTTGTATAAGATGGAGACTTGTTACCTGATGTACTGTCAGTAAGGTTTACACTGTGTATATACCATGCTGGCACCACTAGAGGGTGCAACTGGTAGAGACCGGGGTTTCCTGCCCCTGTGGCACGGGCTGTCCACCAGAGGGCACTGTGGTGGGAGACCTGAGGGTCACCTGCATAGGTGCGCAGGGCCCAGTATAAAAGGCTGCTTACCATGCTTGTACCTCACTGGAGTCACGAATAAAGAACCGAGATCACGACAGTTTGAGTACAACACATTGCCTCATGGAGTCATTCATAAGTGCATTAGACATGACACTTTAATAATACAGTCGCACAGCCCGGGCATGGGGTGTGGGGACCTCCCCTTGTGATCTGACCCGGATATCCTTGACTTTCCCATGTGCTCCCACTGCCTCTCCAATTTCTTTGCTGGTGGGCTGAGAAAACAACAACTTGCATTTATATAGCGCCTTTAACAAAATGAAATGTCTCAAGGCCCTTCACAGGAGCGAATATCAGACAAACTGTGACACCAAGCCAGGTGATATTAGGGCAGGTGACCAAAAGCTGGGTCAAAGAGGTCGGTTTTAAGGAGCGTCTTAAAGGAGGAGAGAGAGGTAGAGAGGCGGAGAGGTTTAGGGAGGGAGTTCCAGAGCTTGGGGCCCAGGCAGCAGAAGGCACGGCCACCGATGGTGGAGGAATTATAATCAGGGATGGTCAGGAGGGCAGAATTAGAGGAGCGCAGATATCTCGGGGGTTGTGGGACTGGAGGAGATTACAGAGATAGGGAGGGGCGAGGGCCATGGAGCGATTTGAAAACAAGGAGGAGAATGAAATCGAGGCGTTGCCGGTCCGGGAGCCAATATAGGTCAGCGAGCACAGGGGGTGATGGGTGAGCGGGACTGGGTGTGAGTTAGGACACGGGGCACAGGGGGTGATGGGTGAGCGGGACTCAGTGTGAGTTAGGACACGGGGCAGTGAGCACAGGGGGTGATGGGTGAGCGGGACTGGGTGTGAGTTAGGACACGGGGCAGTGAGCACAGTGGGTGATGGGTGAGCGGGACTGGGTGTGAGTTAGGACACGGGGCACAGGGGGTGATGGGTGAGCGGAACTTGGTGCGAGTTAGGACACGGGGCACAGGGGGTGATGGGTGAGTGGGACTGGGTGTGAGTTAGGACACGGGGCAGTGAGCACAGGGGGTGATGGGTGAGCGGGACTCGGTGCGAGTTAGGACACGGGGCAGTGAGCACAGTGGGTGATGGGTGAGTGGGACTCGGTGTGAGTTAGGACACGGGACAGTGAGCACAGGGGGTGATGGGTGAGCGGGACTGGGTGTGAGTTAGGACACGGGTCAGCGAGCACAGGGGGTGATGGGTGAGCGGGACTCGGTGCAAGTTAGGACACGGGGCACAGGGGGTGATGGGTGAGCGGGACTCGGTGCGAGTTAGGACACGGGGCAGTGAGCACAGTGGGTGATGGGTGAGTGGGACTCGGTGTGAGTTAGGACACGGGGCAGTGAGCACAGGGGGTGATGGGTGAGCGGGACTGGGTGTGAGTTAGGACACGGGTCAGCGAGCACAGGGGGTGATGGGTGAGCGGGACTCGGTGCAAGTTAGGACACGGGGCACAGGGGGTGATGGGTGAGCGGGACTGGGTGCAAGTTAGGACACGGGGCACAGGGGGTGATGGGTGAGCGGGACTTGGTGCAAGTTAGGACACGGGGCACAGGGGGTGATGGGTGAGCGGGACTCGGTGCGAGTTAGGACACGGGGCAGTGAGCACAGGGGGTGATGGGTGAGCGGGACTTGGTGCGAGTTGGGACACATCTCAAATCATTAATCTGCTTTATTGCACAGTGAGTGAGGCCGGTTTGTGTCATGGTCTTGTTACTGGTCTCAGTAACAGTGACCCTGAAGCTGTCGGATTGTCGTAAAAACCCAGCTGGTTCACTGATGCCCTTTCGGGAAGTAAACCTGCCGCCCTTACCCGACCTGGGCCCATACGTGACTCCAGTCCCACAGCAACTTGGCTGCCTCTTAACTGCCCGCTGAAATGGCTTTGGACTGGGGTACAGTTCCCCATTTCCCCACCTCTCCGGTCTCTCACTGGGGTACAATTCCCCATTTCCCCCTCCTCTCCTGTCTCTCACTGGGGTACAGTTCCCCATTTCCCCATCTCTCCGGTCTCTCACTGGGGTACAGTTCCCCATTTCCCCTCCTCTCCTGTCTCTCACTGGGGTACAATTCCCCATTTCCCCTCCTCTCCTGTCTCTCACTGGGGTACAATTCCCCATTTCCCCTCCTCTCCTGTCTCTCACTGGGGTACAATTCCCCATTTCCCCTCCTCTCCTGTCTCTCACTGGGGTACAGTTCCCCATTTCCCCTCCTCTCCTGTCTCTCACTGGGGTACAGTTCCCCATTTCCCCATCTCTCCGGTCTCTCACTGGGGTACAGTTCCCCATTTCCCCTCCTCTCCTGTCTCTCACTGGGGTACAATTCCCCATTTCCCCTCCTCTCCTGTCTCTCACTGGGGTACAATTCCCCATTTCCCCCTCCTCTCCTGTCTCTCACTGGGGTACAGTTCCCCATTTCCCCTCCTCTCCTGTCTCTCACTGGGGTACAATTCCCCATTTCCCCTCCTCTCCTGTCTCTCACTGGGGTACAGTTCCCCATTTCCCCCTCCTCTCCGGTCTCTCACTGGGGTACAGTTCCCCATTTCCCCTCCTCTCCTGTCTCTCACTGGGGTACAATTCCCCATTTCCCCTCCTCTCCTGTCTCTCACTGGGGTACAATTCCCCATTTCCCCCTCCTCTCCTGTCTCTCACTGGGGTACAGTTCCCCATTTCCCCCTCCTCTCCGGTCTCTCACTGGGGTACAGTTCCCCATTTCCCCCTCCTCTCCGGTCTCTCACTGGGGTACAGTTCCCCATTTCACTCGGGTGAATCTGCGCTGCCCCCCCCCCCGCCCCCTGAGATGGGGGTCCCAGATCAGACCAGGGCTCTGTACAACTGAAGCATTACTTCCTGTCCTTTGTAACCCAGTCACCGCGAGGTAAAGCCCAACGGTCCCAAGGCAAGTTGTGAAATGTCATTCATTAAAGGGACGGGAAGCTGCAGTTTGAGCCGGTGGGATTCCATGCTGCCCTGTCAGGGAGACAAGCAATGAACGGAAAGCTCAAGTTCACCATGGTGTTATCAGCATCATCTCAGGCAGTCCCTCGAAGCGAGGATGACTTGCCTCCACGCCAAAAAGGGATGAGTTCCCAGGTGTTTCAATGAAGGACCTAATATTCCAGATCCTGAACTACATCCTGAAGGGTGGAAGATGCCTGTGCGTGGATTTTTTTAACGTGGGGTGACCGTTGCACACCAGCCACCACACGGGCTTGACCAGAGCGAGGTCTTGGTCCAGTGGCAAGGGTTAACCAGGACGACTGGAGACCAGCTCTGCTGCATGGACCCAGTGCGCACACATATCGCAGTGTGGGCTGGGCCCGTGCTGCCCCTGGGCCCTCGCCTCTCCTGGGCCCCGATCACATCCCTCTACAATCTCTCGCCACTCCTTCACCCCGACCTCACCGCTCCTGCTGTACCTGCCCACGCTCCAATCACTGACCTGGACCTTGATGACGTCACTCTTCGCTGCCGTCGCCCTCCTGCACCAGCTCACTCTGTACCTCGCCGTGGTACACCACCACGCTGCCCACGGTCACCGTTCACCGCTCCTTGTATGACCCCGACCTGCCGCTGATGGTCTCTCGCTGGTCGGGGCCTCCATGCTGCCCATGTTCACCATGGTGTTAATGGACATGCTGACAGCCAATGAAGTACTATTTGGAGTGTAGTCACTGTTGTAATGTGGGAAACGCGGCAGCCAATTTGCACACAGCAAGCTCCCACACACAGCAATGTGATAAGGACCTGATAATCTGTTTTAGTGATGTTGATTGAGGGATAAATATTGGCCCAGGACACCGGGGAGAAGCCCCCCTGCTCTTCTTCCAATAGTGGCCGTGGGATCTTTACGACCCACCCGAGAGGGCAGATGTACAAGTTTAACGTCTGATCCGAGAGAAGAGATATATAGTAAACAGATGGCTTGGCATCGCCTGGCTGGCCACACTGACATTTGGCAAGGGTTGCCATGGAGTATATCAGGTTACCGAGTGTGCCCGACGTTTAATGCGATGCGTCATGTACCGAGAGAACACCCATCGTCAACAGCAGGCTGAAACTAAACAGCTGCCCATTTGAAGACCGTGTCAATATTCAACTTGAGGGGCTGATGGGTGGGACGTGTTTATAAACGTCAAACCATCACCGCTCAAAGGAGACACGGAGATAATCCTCCCGAAGGAATTGGTGGATCGACGGGCTCCAGCTCTGACGTGGAGTCCTGCCCGCAGACCCCCCCCGCCCAACCGTGTATGGAGTATTCCACCAGGCCCGTCACTGTATGGAACATTCCCCCCCCCCCCCACTGTATGGAACATTCCCCCCCCCCACTGTATGGAATATTCCCCCCCCTCCCCCACTGTATGGAATATTCCCCCCCCCCCCAACTGTATGGAATATCCCCCCCCCCCCACTGTATGGAACATTCCTCCCCCTCCCTACCACTGTATGGAATATTCTCCCCCCCCCCCACTGTATGGAACATTCCTCCCCCTCCCTACCACTGTATGGAATATTCTCCCCCCCCCCCCACTGTATGGAACATTCCCGCCCCCACTGTATGAAACATTCCCCCCTCCCACTATATGGAACATTACCCCCCCCCCCCCGTCCACAGTATGGAATATTCCCCCCCCCCACTGTATGGAACATTCCCCCCCCCCCCCACTGTATGAAACATTCCCCCCTCCCACTATATGGAACATTACCCCCCCCCCGTCCACAGTATGGAATATTCCCCCCCCCCCCCCCCCCACCACTGTATGGAATATTCCCCACCGATGTTCCCCACAATGCAGCATGTTATTGGCAACAATATCTGACGAACGAAACTCGCTCGGGTCGTGAACTGTGAACCCGCACTGCCCCCAAACCCCTGTGTGAGTGATAACAGGAGAAGGCCAACAAACCTGCCCCTCCTTCATAAATCAACCCACCCACTCCCATATCCCCCAACTCACCCACCCACCCACCCACTCCCCATATTCCCCAACCCACCCACCCATGCACTCCCTGTCCCACAACCCACCCACCCACTCCCATATCCCCCAACCCATCCACCCACGCACTCCCTGTCCCACAACCCACCCACCCACTCCACACATCCCCCAACCCACCCACCCACGCACTCCCTGTCCCACAACCCACCCACCCACTCCCCATATCCCCCAACCCACCCACCATATCCCCCAACCCACCCACCCACGCACTCCCTGTCCCACAACCCACCCACCCACTCCCCACATCCCCCAACCCACCCACCCACGCACTCCCTGTCCCACAACCCACCCACCCACTCCACACATCCCCCAACCCACCCACCCACCCACCCACTCCCATATCCCCCAACCCACCCACCCACGCACTCCCTGTCCCACAACCCACCCACCCACTCCCATATCCCCCAACCCATCCACCCACTCCCTGTCCCACAACCCACCCACCCACTCCCATATCCCCCAACCCACCCACCCACGCACTCCCTGTCCCACAACCCACCCACCCACTCCCCACATCCCCCATCCCACCCACCCATGCACTCCCTGTCCCACAACCCACCCACCCACTCCCATATCCCCCAACCCCACCAATGGGCTTGTTGAACCCTGACAGACTTGTTCTATTCCTGAAAATTCTTACATTCTTCCTAGTTGACAAACCCAACCGGAGGAGCAATTGGGCTCCGTGAATTAACCCCCCCCCCCCCCTCCAGACTGCTGGCCCCCGACCACCACCCCCGAGCTCCCTGGCCCCCCCACTCCCCCTCAGCCCTCCAGCCCCCCCCCCGCCCCGGGGCAATGCGCTCAGAGAAAGATGCCGTCAGAGGCTGCAGCTAGCGGGTGAACTGTTCGAAACTTTCCACAGAACCTTGGCTCGCCAACAGGGCACATAAATTTAGTGTCCTTTCGGAGCAGAATTATTCTCTGAGTTACGGCAGAGAACAACATCGTCGTGAACCAGAGCACACAGCAGCGAGCTTCGAGCATCTCCCACCCAACTCTGTGACTGCCCCTTAACACAGCACAGGCAATCTGGCACAGGGCCCCACCGCCCACACAGTAACAGGAGCAGGCCATGGAGCTCCTCCAGCCTGCTGCACAACACAGTGAGATCACGACCAATCTGTCTCTTAACTCCATCTCCCCACCTTGGCTCCGTATCCCTCGATACCCTGACCCAACAAACATCTAGCGATCTCAGGCTTCAAACGCTCCAAGTGACCCCCAGCATCCTCAGCCTTTCTGGGGGAGAGAGTTCCAGATTCCCAGCACCCTTCGTGTGAAGAAGTGCTCCCTGACATCACCCCTGAACGGCCGGGCTCGAAGGTTAAGATAATGCTCCCTTGTTCTGGACTCTCCTGCAGTATAGAGCTCGACCTAGTGGACCGCTGTTGTAATAGAAACATAGAAACATAGAAAATAGGTGCAGGAGTAGGCCATTCGGCCCTTCGAGCCTGCACCACCATTCAATAAGATCATGGCTGATCATTCACCTCGGTACCCCATTCCTGCTTTCTCTCCATACCCCTTGATCCCTTTAGCCGTAAGGGCCATATCTAACTCCCTCTTGAATATATCTAATGAACTGGCCTCAACAACTCTCTGCGGCAGGGAATTCCACAGGTTCACAACTCTCTGAGTGAAGAAGTTTCTCCTCATCTCAGTCCTAAATGGCTTACCCCTTATCCTTAGACTGTGACCCCTGGTTCTGGACTTCCCCAACATCGGGAACATTCTTCCAGCATCTAACCTGTCCAATCCCGTCAGAATTTTATATGTTTCTATGAGGTCCCCTCTACAACTGCTGCTGTAAATACAATAAAGGTCACACAGTGTACTGGAGCTGTTGTGTAGAGTCTGCAGGGCAGATGTTGCCCCTTCTCTGAAGTCCTCTTCACACCGGAGAGCAGCAGCCCCGCTGTGGAGTGCAATCGGTGCCGACTTTTCCCGTAACGGCCACCATCATCAAAATTCCACTCCCGTTTTATCCCGGCGGTAACCCTCCCCCCCTCCCCCCCCCCACTCCGCTGCTGCCGATCCGTGCCAAGTGCATCATCACCGTGCCAACCACCGATCTCCCCCCACCCACCCCTTACGGTGAAATTACACGGTGAAAACCTTCGGCTCGCCCGGCAGTGCCAAAAGTTGTTTTTCCCGGTGCTCCAGTGAGGCTGTGGCCTTCTGCAATGGCGGTGTAGCTCCCCTTAAAGGGGAGGGCGCACTGCCGCTGCCGCCATGTGTTTTTTGTCGGCCGACTGCCATGTCGGGCCGACAATTATGCCCCCCCCCCCCTCCGGGGTTCGGTCGGGCTGCCAACAGGCAGCCTGACACGCACCCACTCTTGGGTGCCAGGCCACTGGCCCGGCCCAAACCCTCCCTGGGTGGCCCAGTGGGCCGAAGCTTAACGATCGCGGAGGCTCGCCCCTTTAAGTGAAGGGGAGAGCCGTGTTGACGCGGGGCCGTGATGGTGTAATCGCGGCGGTCACTCCGCACCCCTCCCCCACCCTCCGCCCCTCAGGTGTTGCCATGGCACCCATTAACAGCGACTTCCGCATCCGACTAGAAAAACAAACAAAGAGCGGAATTTCGCTCAAGAGGCGACATCAACCACCGCGGCAGTAAAAACCATTGAATCGGGGGGAGCGGGGGTCCTGTCTCGGGCGGGGGGGCAACTTCGGCCCCTGAGTTTGTGATGTCATAAAGAAGATAT
The DNA here is from genome assembly GCF_044704955.1 of Pristiophorus japonicus. Lineage (NCBI taxonomy): Eukaryota > Metazoa > Chordata > Chondrichthyes > Pristiophoridae > Pristiophorus > Pristiophorus japonicus. Next base: position 222,306,425 of record NC_091986.1, on the reverse strand, counting down.
CCCATTGGTGACATAGGATAGGATAATCGGATTCCCAAGATGAAAGTTTTGTTGGGGGATGTTCCAGCCAACTAACAGAGATACTTTGAGAGCTTCTTTGTTTTGCAGAACAGCAAAAAAATCCAAGGTAAATTACAATCACACTTGGCTGGACTGAAGAGTCCAGGTGGCTGCACCTATGGGAACAATAGGCGCGGCCATCTGGACTCTTGGGGGAGATCCATCGTGGTCGAGAGACTTTCGCAGCATATGTGGAGTGGCTAGAAATGTTTTTCTCCGCGAATAGTATCGTCAAAGTCCCCGATGATGAAAACCGCAACCAGGTGGTGTTAGAAAGAAAACGGGCTATTCTCCTGACTGAAGAAGGCCCCGAGGTGTATGAAACCCTGAAAAATGTGCCTGTTCCCATCAAACCAAAGGACACGCCACTGACAGAGATTCTAACCAAGTTAGACCAGCACTACACTCCTGAGTCCCCGGAAATTGCTGAAAGTTAACGTTTCAGAATACGAAATCAGTTGCCTAGCAAGAGTATCAGTGAGTACATTGTAGCAGTAAAAAAGCTATCTATTCACTGTCATTTCAGAAACTTTCAGAACGAGCATTGCGTGACCGCTTTGTTTGTGGGATGAGAAATGAAGCGATCAGAAGAAAGTTATTGAGTTTTCTGGCTTTTGCTTTAGCGTGTCAGACTCTATGTCAATGGATATGCTCCTGAGAATTTATTAGCATTTCCAGTCGTCAGACAACCCAGGAGAATCGCCTGCAGGTTAAACGTAAAAAGCAGTTGGGCCCCAAGGCCTCAGAAACTGGCCACGGTAACAGAGCATTGAAGTCCTGCTATCGGTGCCTGGGACAACACAGTGCTCAAAGCTGTCCATATGTGAAGGGAGCATGTTTCTTCTACAGCAAAACTGGGCATCTTGCGAAGGCATGCCGACTGAAGGGTAAACCGATGTTCAATGCTATAAGTAGAAATCGCCAGACGCTACGTAGCATTGAAGAGAAGAAACAGTATGAGGAGGTTCTAGAGATACATGTCATCAGGAGCACGAGGGTATCTAACAACGATTCACAACGTATCGTCATCCAAGTAAACATTGCAGAAACCAGGATACCCATGGAAATCGACTCTGGTGCATCCGTGAATGTAGTACCGGAATCGCTATATCTCGACAGGTTGAGTGATTTTCCACTGGAGAAGTCGAAGATAGAGCTGCGAGGCTACTCAGGAGAGCAAATCTCTGTGGTAGGACGTATCACCGTACCGGTGAAATACAAGGATCAGTTTCAGAGCTTGCCTCTCTGAGTAGTGGCAGGAGACAAGCCTGCCTTACTAGGTAGATATTGGTTGGGATCACTGAAGCTGGATTGGAGTGAGATTTTTCGTGTTGAAATGAGATTTGCATTGAAGTTGATGTCATGAAGTGATATCCGAAGATATTCTGTGAAATAGCCAGGACAATCCAAGGCTTCAAGGCGAGTGTCAGACTATAGAACGACGCTAGACCAGTTTACTGCAAGCCACACCCATACCATACACACTCAAGGAGAAAATTGAGCAAGAACGCAAAAGACTAGAGACTGAGAACATTATAAGAATATAAGAAATAGGAGCAGGAGTAGGCCATACGGCCCCTCGAGCCGGCTCTGCCATTTAATACGATCATGGCTGATCCGATCATGGACTCAGCTCCACTTCCCTGCCCGCCCCCTTATTCCCTTATCCGTTAAGAAACTGTCTATTTCTGTCTTAAATATATTCAATGACCCAGCCTCCACAGCTCTCTGAGGCAGCGAATTCCACAGATTTACAACCCTCTGAGAGAAGAAATTTCTCCTCATCTCAGTTTTAAATGGGTGGCCCCTTATTCTAAGATCATGCCCCCTAGTTCTAGTCTCCCCCACCAGTGGAAACATCCTCTCTGCATCCACCTTGTCAAGCCCCCCCATAGCCTTATACGTTTCAATAAGATCACCTCTGATTCTTCTGAATTCCAATGAGTGAGGCCCAACCTACTCAACCTTTCCTCGTATGTCAACCCCCTCATCCCCGGAATCAACCGAGTGAACCTTCTCTGAACTGCCTCCACAGCAAGTATATTCTTTCGTAAATATGGAAACCAAAACTGCACGCAGTATTCCAGGTGTGGCCTCACCAATACCCTCTACAGCTGTAACAACACTTCCCTGCTTTTATACTCCATCCTCTTTGCAATAAAGACCAAAATTCTATTAGCCTTCCTGATCACTTGCTGTACCTGCATACTATCCTTTTGTGTTTCATGCACAAGTACCCCCAGGTCCCGCTGTACTGCGGCACTTTGCAATCTTTCTCCATTTAAATAATAACTTGCTCTTTGATTTTTTTCTGCCAAAGTGCATGACCTCACATTTTCCAACATTATACTCCATCTGCCAAATTCTTGCCCACTCACTTAGCCTGTCTACGTCCTTTTGCAGCCTCTTTGTGTTCTCCTCACACATTACCCTTCCTCCCATCTTTGTATCGTCAGCAAACTTGGCTACATTACACTCAGTTCCCTCTTCCAAGTCGTTAATATAGATTGTAAATAGTTGGGGTCCCAGCACTGATCCCTGCAGCACCCCACTAGTTACTGGTTGCCAACCAGAGAATGAACCATTTATCCTGACTCTCTGTTCTCTGTTAGTTAGCCAATCCTCTATCCATGCTAATATATTACCCTCAACCCCGTGAACTTTTATCTTGTGCAGCAACCTTTTATGTGGCACCTTATCAAATGCCTTCTGGAAATCCAAATACACCACATCCACTGTTTCCCCTTTATTCACCCTGTTCGTTACATCCTCAAAGAATTCCAGCAAATTTGTCAAACATGACTTCCCTTTCATAAATCCATGCTGACTCTGCCTGACTGAATTTTGCTTTTCCAAATGTCCCACTACTGCTTCTTTAATAATGGACTCCAGCATTTTCCCAACCACAGATGTTAGGCTAACTGGTCTATAGTCTCCTGCTTTTTGTCTGCCTCCTTTTTTAAATAGGTGCGTTACATTTGCAGTTTTCTAATCTGCTGGGACCACCCCAGAATCCAGGGAATTTTGGTAAATTACAACCAATGCATCCACAATCCCTGCCGCTACTTCTCTTAAGACCCTAGGATGCAAGCCATCAGGTCCAGGGGATTTATCTGCCTTCAGTCCCATTATCTTACTGAGTACACCTCCTTAGTGATTGTGATTGTGTTAAGTTCCTCCCCCCCTATAGCCCCTAGACCATCCACTTTTGGGATATTGTGCCAGTCCGTACGGGATTTGAACCCCAGTCCCAGAGGTGAAGGGTCAGCGTTAGAGGAATAATATCCCCCTTTCTGTATCGGCAAATCTAAACCAGCAACGGAGAATTCAGTCACGCAGCGAATGGATTGTGGAGTGTGCAGACTGCTGGGTAACTCACCTCCACAGGCACTCAAGATGCTGAGAGAGTGCTTTCAATAAAGTGTTTTCTATTAGTAACCAGAGCTCGGAGAGGTGTCAAGACCCGCTTTCTTCTGAATTAATTGCTCACAAATACCCAACTGCTTTGAATTGGAATCAACACAGCTTCGCTTCTTTATATTCAACCGCAGTCGGGGCCCATGGGGCTGTTTGCGGACTTAGATCCTAAACAGGGCAACACTTGGTGCAGCGTAACCCTAGGCTCCTCAATCCCATCCCTAAACCCCTCTCCTCCCTCTCACAAAAACACAACAACACAAGAACTAGGAGCAGGAGTCGGCCATTCGGCCCCTCGAGCCTGCTCCACCATCCAATGAGATCACGGCTGATCTTCGACCTCAACTCCACTTTCCCGCCCGATCCCCATATCCCTCAATTCCCCGAGAGTCCAAAAATCTATCGATCTCAGCCTTGAATATACTCAACGACTGAGCCTCCACAGCCCTCTGGGGCAGAGAATTCCAAAGATTCACAACCCCCTGAGTGAAGAAATTCCTCCTCATAGAATCACAGAATGGTTACCACACAGCAGGAGGCCATTCGGCCCGTCGAGCCCGTGCCGGCTCTCTGCAGGAGCACCTCAGCCAGTCCCACTTCCCCGCCCTTTCCCCGGAGCCCTGCAAATTTTTCCTTCAGATACTTATCCAACTCCCTTTTGAAAGCCACGATTGAGTCTACCTCCCCCACCCTCTCAGGCAGCGCGTTCCAGATCCTAACCACTCGCTGCGTAAAAACGTTTTCCCTCATGTCACCTTTGGTTCTTTGGCCAATTGCCTTAAATCTGTGTCCTCTGGTTCTCGATCCTTCCACCAATGGGAACAGTTTCTCTCTCGATCTACTCTGTCCAGACCCCTCATGATATTGAACACCTCGATCAAATCTCCTCTCAACCTTCTCTGCTCCAAGGAGAACAACCCCAGCTTCTCCAGTCTCTCCACGTCACTGAAGTCCCTCATCCCTGGAACCATTCTTGTAAATCTTTTCTGCTCCCTCTCTAAGGCCTTCACATCCTTCCTAAAGTGTGGTGCCCAGAATTGGACACAATACTCCATCTGGGGCCGAACCAGTGTTTTATACAGGTTCATCATAACTTCCTTGCTTTTGTACTCTGTGCCTCTATTTATGAAGCCCAGGATCCCAAAAGCTGTTTAACCGTTTTCTCAACCTGCCCTGCCACCTTCAGTGATTTGTGCCCATATACCCCCAGGTCTCTCTGTTCATGCACCCCCTTTAGGATTGTACCCTTTAGTTTATATTTCCTCTCCTCATTCTTCCTACCAAAATGTATCACCGCACTTTTCTGCGTTAAATTCCATCTGCCCCGTGCCCGCCCATCCCACCAGCCTGTCTGTGTCCTCCTGAAGTCTATCACTACCCTCCTCACTGTTCACTACACTTCCAAGTTTTGTGTCATCTGCAGATTTTTAAATTGTGCCCTGTATACCCAGGTCCAGGTCATTAATATATATCAAGAAAAGCAGTGGTCCCAGTACCGACCCCTGGGGAACACCACTGTATACCTTCCTCCAGCCCGAGAAACAACCATTCACCACTACTCTCTGTTTCCTGTCACTGAGACAATCCCGTATCTGTTATATATGCAGGCACTCTGGTAATGACGAGGTAAGGTATGGCACTTGAACTGTTTTGACATCAGTCCATTTACTGTAGCTTCCCTAAGTGAAGATACAGTGAGGTGAACTCCCTTTTATACTGGGTTACCTGCAGTGTACAGGTGACCCTTAGGTCTCCACCAGTAGCACCCTCTGGTGGTACAGGTATAGTGTATACAGTGTGAAGATACATTCCGTGGTCTAATGTAACTGTACATACATTATACATACACAACATCACTCCCCCCTAAGTCTTGTACCACTGGCCTTTGCACTGTGTGCTCTGGCCCTCGACTTCAGTGCCCAAAGCCCTTGCACGTTGTCTGTGCTTGGGAATGGCTCTCTCCCTGAAGGCCCCCAAGTTCTTGTTGCCACGACATTGGGAAATGGTCAGCAGTGGAGGGTTGGAGGTTGCAGTGGGGGTTTTGTGGGTTCTGGGTGTGATCCATGTGTATCCATGGCGACATACATCCATTTCCCCCCCCTCCCCCGCCCTCCATAGACCATGTGTGTGGATCAACATCTGCATTGGCATAAATGTACAGGGAATAAAGAATCGGATTAGTTATCTCACTGTTTGGGTTCTGCAGTAGTGGGGCAAGTACATATTACAGGTAAGGTACATACATGGTATCACAGTCTTGCCCCTGGGGTGTAGGTGCAGGTGGGTGAGGACGCTAGTTCCAGAGTGACCGCACTGTGCCCCCTGCCAGTTGGATGGGCTCGGATCACTCACCTGGCTCAGTCTCAGGGCCTTTGCCGTTGCCCAGTGGTGGGCAGAGCCACAGGAATGTGTGGCCTCCCTGTCCTCCTTTGAGGGCTGCAGGCTCTCCCTGCTGCCCTTCAGCAGTGGTGGGAGTCTGGTCATCCCAGGTCCCGTCGGGAGGGTTGGAGGGTGCTGGCCTCTTGCTCCCGGTGCTGGGCCTGGTGGCCAGAGAGTTAGGGCTGATCTGGGGCAGGGTACCAGTGGTGGTTCCTGTGCCGTCCGCTGATCGCTGGCCCTGCCATGGGTACGCTCCCTGTGTGTGTGTGTCCACACTCCCTGGGGCATCACATTGGTCCCGGAGGTGCAGGCGACATGATCGGGTACCCCGCTGGACCTCGGTGCTTCCCACCGGAGGTTGCCCTTGGTTTTGTCGGCGTACATGTAGAACCCGGCATCACACAACATTCCATCATTTACATTCATGATACATTGGCTCCGACCACAATCAGCTGACTCGGCATTGTTAGTTGTCTTTACACTTTCGCATTTGTTGATTACATCACTTTCCTGTATCCTACTGGCATCGATGTTCAAAAGTACATTTGTATGCTTGCGTTTGTTAATTACACCTTTTTCATTAGTATCCCCGGCATCGCTGTACAAAGAGTGGAACTGTCCCTTTAATTGTTCTGGGTTGCCGGTCTCCTTTAAAAGGGCCTTGCAATCTTTACCCCAATCCGGTTCGCTGCTCGGCATCACGTGTTCCTCCCTCAACGCTGCCCCTGGTGGTCTGGTCCGGGACATCTTAATTTCAGGTGTTTCACCTCGTGGTGCGGGCACCATCTTCTCTCTCTCCACGAGGCAGGCTGTGGTGATCCTTTTCTCACCAGGTTCTGCCACGGAAGCCGGGAATTTACCTTCTTCCCTCGGAGTCCTGTCACTGGAGCCCGGAAGGTGAGGTCTGGTCGTTTGGGTTGGATCCTCTCACCGTTGAGTTGTGCGGTCTGTGTCGTCACCACGGAGTCGAGTAGGACGGTAGGATCTTCAGATGCTGTGATGGATCCAAATTTGGGGCCACGTAGGATGTCAATCGGCGTAAACATGGAGGCTTTCGTCGCTCCGACAGATTTGGATTTGTTTCATCCATCTTCTTCCCAGCAGCATTGGACCATCACCAGCTACGATCCACAAAGGTAACTTGTGCATCGCACCGCCATGGGACACCTGGACATCCACGCTGCCAATGACTGGGATGGTGCCGTTCGTATAGGTGAGCAGCTTCTCCTGGATCGGGAGCATTTTAGGTCGTTGGGTGGGATTGTCCCAGAGTTTCTCAAAGGCCGCCTGGTTCATCAGCGATTGGCTCGCCCCTGTGTCGCCCTCCATCGAGACTGGAACACCGTTGATTTCGACTTCCATTTTCCACGGGGAACTCTCGGTGGAGCAGGTATACACTCCGTACACCTCTTCCTGGGGCTGAGCCACATCATAGACTCTCTCTTCCTCTTCATCAGTGCTGGAGCTCGGGAGATCGGCCAATTCTTCAGCGACTCGGTGAGTAAAGGCTCTTCTACACATTCGCTGGAGATGGCCCTTAGTGTTACAGCCTTTACAAGTATAGTCTCTGTATCGACACTGGTGGGCCCTGTGATTCCCTCCACAGTACCAGCATGGGGCTGGCCGGTTGGTCCATGTGGCGGACTCAGGGTTGCAGGACTCGGGGCAGCAGCCTTGCCTCTGAAAGGCGCCAGTCGGTTCACTGTACTCGTCGGGTTAGAGACCTGGGGGTGAGTCATCCTCTGGGAATCGCAGGCCGAGGCCGCGAACGCCTGGCTGACGTTATTTGCCTTCTGCAGGGTGACCCTAGTGTCCGCGGAGAGCAGCCTGTGGAGAAGGCCCACGTGGCCAATTCCGATAACGAAGATGTCCCTCGGTGCTTCGGTGAGGTGGTCGCCAAAATCACACGGTGCAGCCGATCATCTGAGGTCTGCAGCATATTATGTGATTTCTTGGCCTTCGGGCCGCCGGTGGGTGTAGAACCGGTGTCTGGCTGTGAGGATGCTCTCTTCAGGTTTGAGCTGTTCCTGTATCATTGTTACGAGCTCCGTGTACATTTTGGTTGTTGTCTTCGCTGGGGCTAGCAGGTCCCTGACGAGGCCATGGACACTGGGCCCACAACTGCTGAGCAGGATAGCTCGGCGCTTATCAGCCAGCGAGGTTGGTGTGTCTCCCGCCAGGTCGCTCGCGATGAAGAAGTGTTCGAGCCTTTCCACAAAGGCCTCCCAATCTTCCCCATTGGCGAATTGTTGAAAGTTGCTAAGGTTAGCCATGTTGCGCATGGAAATTTGTAATCTTGTCGCCAGTTGTTATATGTGTAAGCACTCTAGTAATGACTCCACGAGGTAAGGGTATTGTACTTGAACTGTTGTGATCTTAGTCCATTTATTGTAGCTCCCTGAGTGGGGACACAATGAGGTGAGCTCCCTTTTATACTGGATTACCTGCAGTGTGCAGGTGACCCTTAGGTCTCCACCAGTAGCACCCTCTGGTGGTACAGGTACAGTGTATACAGTGTCAAGGTACATTCAGTGGTCTAGTGTTACGGTACATACATTATACATACACAAGAGTATCCATGCTGCCACTGGCCCTTTTATTCCACGGGCTTCAACTTTGCTGCCAAGCCGATTATGTGGCACTTTATCTAACGCCTTTTGGAAATCCATGTACACCACGTCAACCACATTACCCTCATCATCCCTCTCTGTTACCTCATCAAAAAACTCACTCACAAATAGCCGACCTATGACCCTGAGACTGTAACCCCTGGCTCTACACTCCCCAGCCCGGGGAAACAACCTCTCAGCATCTACCCTGTCAATCCCCCTCAGAACGTTCTATGTTTCAGTGAGCCCCCTCCCAGTTAGGGGACGGTTATAACACGACTCACTCAGCACAAACCTGGAGGGTGGGCAGTTAAAGCCGCCATGATCCTGACACCTAGAATTTGAACCTGCCCCCCCGGGCAGGAGCAAGGACACACGCCCCGGGCAATGGGGTCCTTCTTTACATAGGTATGTTTCGCTCCGATAATGTCATTAAGACCCGACTGTAAGTTTAACTCAGGCCTGAGCAGGCAGCACTGAGGGAGTGCCGCACTGTCGAGGGGCAGTGCTGAGGGAGCACCACACTGTCGGAGGGGCAATACTGACGGAGCGCTGCACTGTCGGAGGGGCAGTACTGAGGGAGTGCTGCACTGTTGGAGGGGCAGTACTGAGGGAGCGCTGCACTGTTGGAGGGGCAGTACTGAGGGAGTGCCGCACTGTCGTAGGGGCAGTACTGAGGGAGCGCTGCACTGTCGTAGGGGCAGTACTGAGGGAGCGCTGCACTGTTGGAGGGGCAGTACTGAGGGAGTGCTGCACTGTTGGAGGGGCAGTACTGAGGGAGCGCTGCACTGTCGGAGGGGCAGTACTGAGGGAGCACTGCACTGTTGGAGGGGCAGTACTGAGGGAGTGCTGCACTGTCGGAGGGGCAGTACTGACGGAGCGCCGCACTGTTGGAGGGGCAATACTGACGGAGCGCTGCACTGTCGGAGGGGCAGCACTGAGGGAATGCCGCACTGTCGGAGGGGCAGTACTGAGGGAGTGCTGCACTGTCGGAGGGGCAGTACTGAGGGAGCGCCGCACTGTCGGAGGGACAGTACTGAGAGAGCACTGCACTATCAGAGGGGCAATACTGAGGAAGCGCTGCACTGTCGGAGGGGCAGTACTGAGGGAGCACTGCACTGTCGGAGGGGCAGTACTGAGGGAGTGCTGCACTGTCGGAGGGGCAGTACTGAGGGAGCGCCGCACTGTCGGAGGGGCAGCACTGAGGGAATGCCGCACTGTCGGAGGGGCAGTACTGAGGGAGTGCTGCACTGTCGGAGGGGCAGTACTGAGGGAGCGCCGCACTGTCGGAGGGACAGTACTGAGAGAGCACTGCACTATCAGAGGGGCAATACTGAGGAAGCGCTGCACTGTCGGAGGGGCAGTACTGAGGGAGCACTGCACTGTCGGAGGGACAGTACTGAGGGAGCGCCGCACTGTCGGAGGGGCAGTACTGAGGGAGCGCCGCACTGTCGGAGGGACAGTACTGAGGGAGCACTGCACTATCAGAGGGGCAATACTGAGGGAGCGCCGCACTGTCGGAGGGGCTGTACTGAGGGAGCACTGCACTATCAGAGGGGCAATACTGAGGGAGCGCTGCACTGTGGGAGGGACAGTACTGAGGGAGCACTGCACTATCAGAGGGGCAATACTGAGGGAGCGCTGCACTGTCGGAGGGGCAGTACTGAGGGAGCCCTGCACTGTCGGAGGGGCAGTACTGAGGGAGAGTCTATAATGTATGTATGCTTGGGGTTACGAGCCACCAGGGGGCGCCACTATCGGAGGTCATTGGGCTGTATGCACGGGTGTGCGGGCCAGGTATATAAAGGAAGCCACCATGTAATGTTGGCACTTTGAGCCAGGTTTGTAGCTGTGTTAGTTTACAGTATTCAGTCTATCAAGTTATTACATACCTAACATTTGGCAACGAGGTAACTCAAGAACCTTCACATGCAAAATGAGCACAATTGGAATTCTGGAGAGATTCGTGGAGGGAGAGGACTGGTTGGATTTTATCGATCGCCTGGACCAAGACTTCGTGACCAAAAGAATGGAGGGAGAGGCTGATGCAGTTAGGCGCAGGCGGTTTTCCTCAGTGTTTGTGGACCGAGCAAGGTCATCGCGATTGCCCAGGCATGCATGACGATGGATGATAATTTAAGGCAGATATCACCGAAGAGTCGGAGCTCCACGGCAAGTACTGTAAACAGGATTGTGTCGTCGTATGGCAGAGCTGCTTATGGCAGGGCCTACTCGACTGCGTATGCGAAACCTGTGGCTGCCCAAAGTCCGCCAATGGGTACGAATCCTATTTCACCCTGTTGGCATTGTGGGGGCAATCATTGGCATCATCAGTGTCGTTTTAATCAGCACATCTGTAAAGGCTGTTCGAAAGTGGGGCATCTTCAGCGTATGTGTCCTCAACTGAGCAAGCGTGCTGCGACTCATCACGTGGATGATGACGACCAGTCCAGCGCGGACCTGGATATGCAACCTGATATACCCAAGGAGGAAGTGTATGGGCTGTATCCATTCCTGACAAAGAGCCAACCGATAATGGTTAATGTGAAACTAAATGGCGATAATGAGCCAAAGGACATTTGACAAGCTGTGGGACACTAAGGCTGTGAAGCCTAAGCTGAATCCAGTCAATGCCAAGTTGCGTACGTACACACTAAAGAACTCATACCGGTGATTGGCAGTGCGGTCGTCAGGGTGTCGTATGATGGTGTGGTTCATGATCTACCGTTATGGATCGTTCCAGGAAATGGTCCAATGCTGTTCGGCAGGAATTGGCTCGAAAAAATCAAACGGAATTGGAACGATATCAAAGCGTTGTCATCAGTGGATGACACTTCATGTGCTTAAGTGCTGAGCAAGTTTCCCTTGCTGTTTGAACCAGGCATCGGCAATTTCACGGGAGCCAAGGTGCAGATCCATGTGGACTCGGGTACAAGACCTGTCCATCACAAAGCTCGGGCTGTTCCGTACATGAGGGAGAAGGTCGAAATTGAGCTGGACAGACTCCCACGTGAAGGGGTCATATCACCGGTTGAATTTAACGAATGGGCCAGTCCCATTGTTCCGGTATTGAAGAGTGATGGCACTGTCAGGATTTGTGGAGACTACAAGGTTACGATCAATCGATTTTCAAAACAGGATCAGTACCCGTTACCGAAGGCAGATGACCTGTTTGCAACGCTAGCCGGTGGGAAGTCATTCACTAAACTGGATCTGACGTCGGCCTATGTGACACAGGAGCTTGTCGAGACGTCGAAGAAACTTACTGCATCAACACTCATAAAGGACTGTTTATCTACAACAGGTGTCCTTTTGTAATTCGCTCAGCTGCAGCCATATTTCAGAGGAACATGGGGCGTCTACTGAAGTCCGTCCCTAGAACCGCCATGATCCAAGATGACATTCTGGTCACAGGCCGTGACACCGCCGAACATCTGAACAACCTGGAAGAGGTTCTACATCGTCTGGACAAAGTGGGACTCAGACTGAAACATTCAAAGTGCATCTTCATGGCACCGGAAGTCGAATTTCTCGGAAGGAAGATTGCTGCTGATGTCATCAGGCCCACGGACTCGAAAACTAAGGCCATCAAAAATGCACCCAGGCCTCAGAATGTGACGGAGCTGTGTTTGTTCCTGGGTCTACTCAACTACTTCGGTAATTTCTTACCCAGATTGAGCACCTTATTAGAGCCACTGCACATGCTGCTCAGAAAGGGTGACAACTGGGTTTGAGGTGTGTCTCAAGATAGAGCTTTCGAGAAAGTTACAAATCTGCTTTGCTCTAACAAGTTGCTGGTACATTATGATCCGTGTAAGCGTCTAGTAATGGCCTGTGATGCTTCATCATATGTAGTTGGCTGTGTGCTCCAACAAGCTAATGAGTCGGGTAAACTATAACCTGTTGCATACGCTTCGAAAAGTTTTTCAAAGGCGGAAGGAGCCTACAGCATGGTAGAAAAAGAAGCTTTAGCCTGAGTGTATGGGGTTAAAAAGATGCATCAATACCTGTTTGGTCGTTTCGAACTCGAAATGGATCACAAGCCACTCATTTCATTGTTTTCGGAAAACAAAGGTATCAATACTAATGCATCATCCCGCATCCAGAGGTGGGCGCTGACATTATCTGCCGATGATTATGTCATTCGCCATAGACCTGGCACCGAGAATTGTGCCGATGCTTTGAGCCGTCTGCCGTTGCCCACACCGGAGGTGGAAACGCCTCAACCTGCAGATCTACTGTTAGTAATGGATGCTTTTGAGAGTGAAGGAAGCCCTGTCACTGCTCAACAAGTTAGGACCTGGACCAGACAGGGTCCGATTTTAACGGCTGTGAAACGTTATGTCCTTAGTGGTGATTGGTCTGTTATACCTATGGAAATGTGTGATGAGACCAAACCTTACAACCGTCGCAAAGACAAACTATGCATTCAGTCAGATTGTATACCGTGGGGTAATCGTGTTGTTATGCCTAAGAAAGGCCAGAGAGAAATTTGTATGTGATCTACACAACACTCATCCCGGTATTGTAATGATGAAAGCCATTGCCAGGTCTTATGTATGGTGGCCTGGAATTGACTCTGAGCTGGAATCATGTTGCATCAGTGCAACACTTACATGCAGCTCAGCAAAGCACCAGCGGAATCGCCGCGGAGTCTGTGGTCGTGGCCGTCCAAACCATGGTCCAGGATCCTCGTAGACTTTGCTGGTCCCTTCCTGGGGAAGATGTTTTTAGTTATGGTGGATGCATATTCGAGGTGGATAGAGTGTATAATCATGTCATCCAGCACATCCACAGCTACCATTGAGAATCCCACTGTCATGTTCGCGACACATGGTCTGCCTGACATCGTTGTTAACGACAACGAATCATGCTTCACTAGTCTGGAGTTTCAAGAGTTCATGAAACTCAATGGTATCAAACATGTAAGGTCAGCACCATTCAAACCCGCTTCTAATGGTCAAGCAGAGCATGCTGTCCAAACCATCAAGCAGAGTGTGAAACGTGTAACTCAAGGTTCACTGCAGACTCGCTTGTCACGCATATTGCTTAGTTACAGGACAAGACCCCACATGCTTACCGGGGTCTCCCCTGCTGAACTATTGATGAAGAGAGGTCTCAAGACCAGGCGCGCGCTCTCGCCCACCCTGACTTGAATGATCGTGTTGAAAACAGACGTCAAAGTCAGCAGTGGTATCATGATCGTGCTGCTGTGTCACGCGACATTTCTGTTACGATCCTGTGTATGTACTAAATTATGGTCAAGGTCCCAAGTGGATCATCAGTACTGTTACAGCCAAGGAGGGTAACAGAGTGTTTATTGTCAGGCTCGAGAATGGGCAGACATGCAGGAAACATGTCGATCAGATAAAGCTGCGACACATGGATGAACCGGAACAGTCTGAGGAAGACACAATCAGTGACCAACCAACCTACCCTCAGTCATTGTAGGGTTCCGCTGTCATCAATGAATCTGGACTTTCAATCCCTGACATGATCATTGCCACTCCCATCAGATCGGCTCCCCAGCCCCCAGTCATAACAGACTCGGAACACTCGCCCAAGGCTGGAGTTGAACTGAGACGATCAACTCGGGAGCGGAAAGCCCCGGACCACCTCAATTTGTAAAAAGACTGATACTAATATCTTGAAGGGGGCTGTTGTCATGTATGTATGCTTGGGGTTACTAGCGACCAGGGGGCGCCACTGTCGGAGGTCATTGGGCTGTACGCATGGGTATGCGGGCCAGGTATATAAAGGAAGCCACCATGTAATGTGGGCACTTTGGGTCCAAATAAAGTTGAGCCAGGTTTGCACCTGAGTGAGGTTATACAGTATTCAGTCTAATGAGTTATTACATACCGAAAGGAGCCGCACTGTCGGAGGGGCAGTACTGAGGGAGCGCCTCACTGTGGGAGGAGCAGTACTGAGGGAGCGCTGCACTGTCGGAGGTAGTACTGAGGGAGCGCCTCACTGTGGGAGGAGCAGTACTGAGGGAGCGCCGCACTGTCGGAGGGGCAGTACTGAGGGAGCGCCGCACTGTCGGAGGGACAGTACTGAGGGAGCGCTGCACTGTCGGAGGGGCAGTACTGAGGGAGCGCCTCACTGTGGGAGGAGCAGTACTGAGGAAGCGCCGCACTGTCGGAGGGGCAGTACTGAGGGAGCGCTGCACTGTCGGAGGGGCAGTACTGAGGGAGCGCCGCACTGTCGGAGGGACAGTACTGAGGGAGCGCCGCACTGTCGGAGGGGCAGTACTGAGGGAGCGCCTCACTGTCGGAGGGGCAGTACTGAGGGAGCACCGCACTGTTGGAGGGGTGGTACTGAGGGAGTGCCGCATTGTCGGAGGTGTCGGTTTTCGGATGTGATGTTAAACCGAGGCCCCGTCTGCTCTCTCAGGTCGATGTAAAAGATTCCGCGGCACTATTTCGCCGAAGAGCAGGGGAGTTATCTCCGGTGTCCTGGGGCCAATATTTCTCCCTCAAGCAGCATAATAAAAAAACCCAGATGATCTGGGTCATTATCGCATTGTTGTGTGTGGGAGCTTGCTGTGCGCAAATTGGCTGCTGCATTTCCCACATTACAGCAGTGACTGCACTGGTTGTAAAGCGCTTTGCGACATCCAGTGGTTGTGAAAGGCGCTTTATAAATGCAAATCTTTCTTTTAACATCATAGCTGTGTTGGAACCCGCAGCTTTTTCTCACCAGTGGAATTGCGTGAAGGAAGAGTATGGTGAGCATCTGCATTGACTCAGGGTTATTCTGCCCCAAAGTAATTATAGGTAAAACCGCTCGGATCAGCCTGAGTACCAGGCTCCTGCGCAGCACACTGACATCCCGGTACAGGCAGGGATTCTCGTCCTATTCCTGCATCTCCCCAACTACCTCACCGATTAGTCTCCGTTCCAATTTGATGGAGGGCGCGCAGGAAATGCATTCACTTAATGGCTTTCAGAAGGAAAGTGTTTCAGTGACAAGAGGTTTGAAAGGTTCCACAGATTAAACAGATCGTCAATAAAAGATTTAATGTGCTTTGAATCACTCCCGTCAGGCTGAGATGCGTTGTGCTCAAGCTATTAACCCTGCGAGCGCCGAAACTCCCTGTCATCACAATAAACACACACAATGGTGGAAATGTTCAGTGCTCAGGCCGTGGAGGGAGAGACAGAGCCAACAATTCAGGTCACGGTCCATTCGTCAGAAGTGGGAGAAAAGATAGAAAGACTTGCATTTATATAGCGCCTTTCACCACCACCGGACGTCACAAAGCGCTTCACAGCCAATGAAGTACTTTTTGAAGGGTAGGCCCTGTAACAATGTGGGAACCGCAGCAACCAATTTACGCACAGCAAGCTCCCGCAGACAGCAATATGATAATGACCTAGATCATTTGTTTCTGTTACGTAGATTTAGGGATAAATATTGTTCGGGTCACCGGGGAGAACTCCCCTGCTGTTCTTCGAAATAGTGGCCGTGGGATTTTTTACATCGACTTGATAAACCGAGGTCTCGTCTGCTCTAACGTCTCAACCGAAAAACTGCCCCTCCGACAGTGCAGCACTCCCTCAGTACTGCCCCTCCGACAGTGCAGCACTCCCTCAGTACTGCCCCTCTGACAGTTCGGCGCTCCCTCAATACTGCCGCTCCGACAGTGCAGCGCTCCCTCAGTACTGCCCCTCCGACAGTGCGGCACTCCCTCAATACTGCCCCTCCGACAGTGCGGCACTCCCTCAGTACTGCCCCTCCGACAGTGCAGCACTCCCTCAGTACTGCCCCTCCGACAGTGCAGCACTCCCTCAGTACTGCCCCTCTGACAGTTCGGCGCTCCCTCAGTACTGCCCCTCCGACAGTGCGCCGCTCCCTCAGTACTGCCCCTCTGACAGTGCAGCACTCCCTCAGTACTGCCCCTCCGACAGTGCAGCACTCCCTCAGTACTGCCCCTCCGACAGTGCAGCACTCCCTCAGTACTGCCCCTCCGACAGTGCGGCTCTCCCTCAGTACTGCCCCTCCGACAGTGCGGCGCTCCCTCAGTACTGCCTCTCCAACAGTGCAGCGCTCCCTCAGTACTGCCCCTCCGACAGTGCGCCGCTCCCTCAGTACCGCCCCTCCGACAGTGCAGCTCTCCCTCAGTACTGCCCCTCCGACAGTGCAGCTCTCCCTCAGTACTGCCCCTCCGACAGTGCGGCACTCCCTCAGTACTGCCCCTCCAACAGTGCAGCTCTCCCTCAGTACTGCCCCTCCAACAATGCAGCTCTCCCTCAGTACTGCCCCTCCAACAGTGCAGCTCTCCCTCAGTACTGCCCCTCCGACAGTGCAGCATTCCCTCAGTACTGCCCCTCCTACAGTGCGGCGCTCCCTCAGTACTGCCCCTCCGACAGTGCGGCGCTCCCTCAATACTGCCCCTCCGACAGTGCGGCACTCCCTCAGTACTGCCCCTCCGACAGTGCGGCGCTCCCTCAGTACTGCCCCTCCGACAGTGCGGCGCTCCCTCAGTTCTGTCCCTCCGACAGTGCGGCGCTCCCTCAGTACTGCCCCTCCGACAGTGCGGCGCTCCCTCAGTACTGCCCCTCCAACAGTGCGGCGCTCCCTCAGTACTGCCCCTCCGACAGTGCGGCGCTCCCTCAGTACTGCCCCTCCGACAGTGCGGCGCTCCCTCAGTACTGCCCCTCCGACAGTGCGGCGCTCCCTCAGTACTGCAATGGAGTCAGAGATGTGACAGATTTGAAGCCAGTACAGAGGCAGGGAACGGGGGAGAGAAGGAAAGAACAAAGGGGAAGGTCTGTAATAGGGTGGACGGCACGAAAGGCTGAATAACAAGAGCGATGATGTGTGAGGCAAAGCAAATGATAATGGGACAACTAAAGAGTCAAAAGCCGGGTGTGGAGGAGGTGTAAATGGGAATCGCAGACTCATTATCGCTGTCACGTTCCTACATTGCCCGAGCTGTGATCTTTTCTGTGAAGCTGTAAGTGGCGATGGTGAGCGGGTGTCGGAGATGAACGCTCTTTTCCCAGTTGATAATTACAGACTCTCGGCCTGCTCTATCATTAGAATGCACCAAAAATAACAGCAGAGATTCCTCGTCCATCAGTACGAGTAATGGCAGCTTGACCCGTGAGCTGTTATCTGGCAGGAGCAGAAACCTGTATTGGGCTGATTAATGTGATAGAGAGGTTGGGGTCAGGGCCTAGCCAATTAGTCCATGAGTCAGCTCCTGGCTGTAACATTTCATCAGCAGAGTTTGAAATATAACATAGAATCACAGAGTCTCTCAGCACAGTAGGCCATTCGGCCCATCGTTCCTGTGCTGGCTGTGAGAGAGAGCGATCCAATCAGTCCCACTCCCCGCTCTTTCCCCACAGCCCGGAAAATTTCTCCTTTTCAACTATTTATTCAATTCCCTTTAGAAAGTTACTCTTTAATCTGCTCCCACCGCCCTTTCAGGCAGCGCGTTCCCGATCACAACATCATCATCATAGGCAGTCCCTCGGAATCGAGGAAGACTTGCTTCCACTCTAAAAGTGAGTTCTCGGGTGACTGAACAGTCCAATACTGGAATTACAGTCTCTGTCACAGGTGGGACAGACAGTGGTTGAGGGAAAGGGAGGGTGGGACTGGTTTGCCGCACGCTCCTTCCGCTGCCTGCGCTTGGTTTCTGCACGCTCTCGGCGACGAGACTCGAGGTGCTCAGCGCCCTCCCGGATGCTCTTCTTCCACTTAGGGCGGTCTTTGGCCAGGGACTCCCAGGTGTCGGTGGGGATGTTGCATTTTATCAGGGAGGCTTTGAGGGTGTCCCTGTAACGTTTCCTCTGCCCACCTTTGGCTCATTTGCCGTGTAGGAGTTTCAAGTAGAGCGCTTGCTTTGGGAGTCTCGTGTCTGGCATGTGAACAATGTGGCCTGCCCAACGGAGCTGATCGAGTGTGGTCAGTGCTTCAATGCTGGGGATGTTGGCCTGGTCGAGGACGCTAATGTTGGTGCGTCTGTCCTCCCAGGGGATTTGTAGGATCTTGCGGAGACATCGTTGGTGGTATTTCTCCAGCGACTTGAGGTGTCTACTGTACATGGTCCATGTCTCTGAGCCATACAGGAGGGCGGGTATTACTACAGCCCTGTAGACCATGAGCTTGGTGGTAGATTTGAGGGCCTGGTCTTCAAACACTCTTTTCCTCAGACGGCCGAAGGCTGCACTGGTGCACTGGAGGCGGTGTTGAATCTCGTCATCAATGTCTGCTCTTGTTGATAGGAGGCTCCCGAGGTATGGGAAATGGTCCACGTTGTCCAGGGCCACGCCGTGGATCTTGATGACTGGGGGGCAGTGCTGTGCGGCGAGGACAGGCTGGTGGAGGACCTTTGTCTTATGGATGTTTAGTGTAAGGCCCATGCTTTCATACGCCTCAGTAAATACGTCGACTATGTCCTGGAGTTCAGTCTCTGTATGTGAGCAGACGTAGGCATCGTCTGCGTACTGTAGCTCGACGACAGAGGTTGGGGTGGTCTTGGACCTGGCCTGGAGACGGTGAAGGTTAAACTGCTTCCCACTGGTTCTGTAGTTTAGCCCCAATCCAGCGAGGAGCTTGTTGACTGTGAGGTGGAGCATGGCAGCGAGGAAGATCGAGAAGAGGGTTGGGGCGATGACACAACCCTGTTTGACCCCGGTCCCTACGTGGATTGGGTCTGTGATGGATCCGTTGGTAAGGATCACGGCCTGCATGTTATCGTGGAGCAGGCGGAGGATGGTGACAAACTCACTGCGTAAACACATTCTCCCCATCTCCCCCTCTGGTTCCATCGCCGATTATCGTCAATCTGTGTCCCTCTGGTTACCGGCCCTCCTGCCCCTCGGAACAGTGAACACCTCGATCAAATCTCCTCTCAACCTTCTCTGCTCCAAGGAGAACAACCCCAGCTTCTCCAGTCTATCCACGTCACTGAAGTCCCTCATCCCTGGAACCATTCTGGTCAATCTCCCTCTGCCCCCTCTCTCAGGCCTTCACATCCTTCCTAAAGTGTGGTGCCCAGAATTGGACACAATACTCCAGCTGGGATCTAACGAATGATTTATAAATGTTTAACATAACTTACTCTATTTATGAAGCCCAGGATCCCGTAAGCTTTGTCAACTACCTTCTCAGCTGCCCTGTCGCCTTCACGCTTTGAGCACACACACACTGGTCCCTCTGCTCCTGCACCCCCTGTAAAATTGTGCCTTTTCGTTTATACTGTCTGTCCTCAATCTTCCTTTCCAAATGTAGCCCCTCACACGTAAAATTTTACTTGCAGTGTTTCTGCTCATTTTACGAAAGAGGCAGGAACCAATAAGAACACAAGAAATAGGAGCAGGAGTCGGCCATTCAGCCCCTCGAACCTGCTCCACCATTCAATAAGATCATGGCTGATCATCGACCTCAACTCCACTTTCCCGCCCGATTGGTTCTCAGGATGTGGGCGTCGCCGGCAAGGCCGCCATTTATTGCCCGTCCTCAGTTGCCCCGAGGAGGTGGGGGTGAGCCGCTGGGAGTAGGTTTGAAACAACGGAGGGGCCACTCCACGGGGCAGTTAGGAATCAATCACGACGGTGTAGGACTGGAGTCACGTGTAGGCCCCGAGCAGGTAAGGAAGTCATGCACTTCAGCAGAAAAAAAATCAAAGAGCAAGTTACTAATTAAATGGAAAAAGATTGCAAAGTGCTGCAGTACAGCGGGACCTGGGGGTACTTGTGCATGAAACACAAAAGGATAGTATGCAGGTACAGCAAGTGATCAGGAAGGCCAATGGAATCTTGGCCTTTATTGCAAAGGGGGATGGAGTATAAAAGCAGGGAAGTCTTGCTACAGCTATACAGGGTATTGGTGAGGCCACACCTGGAATACTGTGTGCAGTTTTGCTTTCCATATTTATGAAAGGATATACTTGCTTTGGAGGCAGTTCAGAGAGGGTTCACTCGGTTGATTCCGGGGATGATGGGGTTGACTTATGAGGAAAGGTTGAGTAGGTTGGGCCTCTACTCATTGGAATTCGGAAGAATGAGACGTGATCTTATCGAAACGTGTAAGATTATAAGGGGGCTTGACAAGGTGGATGCAGAGAGGATGTTTCCACTGATGGGGGAGACTAGAACTAGGGGACATAATCTTAGAATAAGGGGCCGCCCATTTAAAACTGAGTGTTGTGTATCTGTAAAGCATGTACTCCCTTGTTCCGCCACCAGGGAGCGAATCCTCTGAGGTCCCAAGGGATCCCAACATCCTTTGGGATCACTGTATATAAGCCGGCCCCTAAGGCCTGTTCCTCACTCTGGGGTGTCTTATTAAAGACTGAGGTCACTGTTACTTTAACCTCCCTGTGTGCAGTCTCATCTGTGTTAGGAACACAATAACTGGCGACGAGTATACGAATCCAATGCAAAGATGCAGCAAACTGTGGGCATCCTGGATAAGTTCTCGGAGGGTGAGGACTGGGAAGCCTATGTCAAATGGCTAGACCAGTACTTTGTAGCCAACGAGCTGGATGGAGAAGGAAGCGCTGCAAAAAGGAGAGCGGTCCTCCTCACAGTCTGCGGGGCATCGACCTACAGCCTCATGAAGAATCTTCTGGCTCCGGTGAAACCCACAGATAAGTCGTATGAGGAGCTGTGTACACTGGTACGGGAGCATCTTAACCCGAGGGAGAGTGTGTTGATGGCGAGGTATCGGTTCTACACGTGCCAGCGATCTGAAGGTCAGGAAGTGGCGAGCTACATTGCCGAGCTATGGTGGCTTGCAGGACAATGTGAGTTTGATGGCTACCTGGAGCAAATGCTCAGAGACTTTTTTGTACTGGGCATTGGCCACGAGACCATCCTATGAAAACTTTTGACTGTAGAGACACCGACCCTCAGTAAGGCCATTGCGATAGCACAGGCGTTTGTGTCCACCAGTGATAACACCAAACAAATCTCTCAGCACACAAGTGCTAGCAATGTTCATAAATTAACTGGAACTATGTTTGCGAGTAGAAATGTACAGGGCAGAAACCACGAGTCTGCAACTGCCAGCAGGCCTCAGGTGACCCAGATGACCCAGAGTCCCCAACAAAGGATGAATGCAAGGCAATTCACACCTTGTTGGTGTTGTGGAAGCTTCAATTCAGCCTATTCATGCCGCTTCAAAGGGTATGTTTGCAAGAGCTGTGGAACAATTGGGCACCTCCAACGAGCTTGCAGATGAGCTGCAAGCTCTGCAAAACCTGCTAACCACCACGTGGCAGAGAAAGATCGGTCCATGGTGGATCAAAGCAATTTTGAGCCTCAGAGAGATGAGGCAGATGCTGAAGTACACGGGGTGTACACTTTTTCAACGAAATGTCCACCTATCATGCTAAATGTAAAACTGAATGACTTAACCCGTAGCCATGGAACTGCACACTGGCGCTAGCCAATCCATCATGAGTAAAAAGATGTTTGAGAGACTGTGGTGCAACAAGGCACTCAGACCAGCCCTGAGCCCCATCCACATGAAACTGAGAACCAAAGAGCTACTGGAACTGGGATGACATCCGAGCGCTATCACATGTCGATGAGGCCTCATGTACCCAGGTTCTTAACAAATTTCCTTCCCTTTTTGAGCCAGGCATTGGAAACTTTTCCGTGGTGAAGGTGCAGATCCACTTGGTCCCAGAGGCACGACCCATTCACCACAAGGCGTGAGCGGTACCTCACATGATGAGGGAGAGAGTGGAAATCGAGCTGGACAGGCTGCAACGCGAGGGCATCATTTCCCCCGTGGAATTTAGCGAGTGGGCCAGCCCGATTGTTCCAGTACTCAAAAGTGATGGCACGGTCAGGATTTGTGGCGATTATAAAGCAACTATTAATCGTTTCTCGCGACAGGACCAATACCTGCTATCTGAGGCAGATGACCTATTTGCGACGCTGGCAAGAGGCAAGACGTTCACCAAGCTAGACCTGCCTTCGGCCTACATGACGCAGGAGCTGGAGGAGTCTTCGAAGGTTTTTCAGGACGACATATTGGTCACGGGTCGGGACACCGTCGAGCACCTACAAAACCTGGAGGAGGTTCTCCAGCGACTGGATCACGTAGGACTGTGGCTGAAGAGGTTGAAATGCGTCTTCATGGCAACAGAAGTGGAGTTTTTGGGGAGAAAGATCACGGCGGACGGCATTCGGCCCACAGACGCCAAGACAGAGGCTATCAGGAACGCGCCCAGGCCACAGAACGTCACGGAGCTGCGGTCGTTCCTGGGACTCCTCAACTATTTTGGTAACTTCCTACCGGGGTTAAGCACCCTCTTAGAGCCCCTACATGTGTTATTGCGTAAAGGTGAGAGCTGGGTATGGGGAAAAACCCAAGTAATTGCTTTTGAGAAAGCCAGAAACATTTTATGCTCCAACAAGCTATTTGTATTGTATAACCCGTGTAAAAGACTTGTGCTAGCATGTGATGCGTCGTCGTACGGAGTCGGGTGTGTATTACAACAAGCTAACGTTGCGGGGAAGTTGCAACCTGTCGCCTATGCTTCCAGGAGCTTGTCTAAGGCAGAGAGGGCCTACAGCATGATTGAGAAAGAGGCATTAGCGTGTGTGTTCGGGGTAAAGAAAATGCATCAGTACCTGTTTGGCCTCAAATTTGAGCTGGAAACCAATCACAAGCCCCTCATATCCCTGTTCGCTGAAAACAAAGGGATAAATACTAATGCCTCAGCCCGCATACAAAGGTGGGCACTCGTGCTATCAGCGTATAACTATACATCCGCCACAGGCCAGGCACCGGGAACTGTGCGGATGCTATCAGTCGGCTACCATTGCCCACCACGGGGTTGGAAATGGCGCAGCCCGCAGACTTGTTGCTGATCATGGAAGCGTTTGAAAATGATAAATCACCTGTCACGGCCCGCCAGATTAGGACTTGGACCAGCCAAGATCGTCTGCTGTCCCTAGTAAAAAAACTGTGTACTGCAGGGGAGCTGGGCCAGCATCCCCGTTGAAATGCAAGAACTACTCAAGCCGTTCCAGCGGTGAAAGGACGAGCTGTCCATTCAGGCAGACTGCCTGTTGTGGGGTAACCGCGTAATGCTACCAAAAAAGGGCAGGGAGACGTTCATCTCGGATCTCCACAGCATACACCCGGGTATAGTAATGATGAAAGCGACAGCCAGATCCCACGTGTGGTGGCCCGGTATTGACTCTGACTTAGAGTCCTGTGTACGGCAATGCAGCGTATGTGCTCAGTTGAGCAACGCGCCCAGAGAGGCACCACTAAGTTTGTGGGCCTGGCCCTCCAGACCATGGTCGAGGATCCATGTCGACTATGCGGGCCCGTTTCTCGGTAAAATGTTCCTGGTGGTGGTGGATGCTTTTTCAAAATGGATTGAATGTGAAATAATGTCGGGAAGCACCGCCACCGCCACCATTGAAAGCCTGAGGGCCATGTTTGCCACCCACGGCCTGCCTGACATACTGGTCAGTGACAACGGGCCATGTTTCACCAGAGCCGAATTTAAAGAATTCATGACCTGCAATGGGATCAAACATGTCACCTCGGCCCCCTTTAAACCAGCCTCCAATGGGCAGGCAGAGCAGGCAGTACAAACCATCAAACAGAGCCTTAAACGAGTCACAGAAGGTTCACTCCAAACCCGCCTGTCCCATGTACTGCTCAGCTACCGCACGAGACCCCACTCGCTCACAGGGGTGCCCCCGGCTGAGCTACTCATGAAAAGGACACTTAAAACCAGACTCTCGCTGGTTCACCCCAACCTGCATGATCAGGTAGAGAGCAGGCGGCAGCAACAAAATGTAAACGATGGTCGCGCCACTGTGTCACGGGAAATTGATCTGAATGACCCTGTGTATGTGCTAAACTATGGACATGGTCCCAAGTGGATCGCGGGCACGGTGATAGCTAAAGAAGGGAGTAGGGTGTTTGTAGTCAAACTAGACAATGGACAAATTTACAGAAAGCACCTGGACCAAGCGAGGCTGCGGTTCACAGACTGCCCTGAACAACCCACAGCAGACACCACCTTTTTCGAGCCCACAACACACACCCAAAGGATCAACGACACCACCCCGGACCAGGAAATCGAACCCATCACGCCCAACAGCCCAGCAAGGCCAGGCTCACCCAGCAGCCCTGCAGGGCCAACAACACGCCAGCCCAGCGAGGGCACAGCCAACACACCAGAACAGACATTTGTACCGAGGCGGTCCACCAGGGAAAGAAAGGCTCCCGACCGCCTCACCTTGTAAATAGTTTTCACTTTGACTTTGGGGGGGAGTGACGTTGTGTATCTGTAAAGCATGCACTCCCATGTTCCGCCACCAGGGAGCGCATCCCCTGAAGTCCCAAGGGATCCCAGCATCCCTTGGGAGCACTGTATATAAGCCGGCCCCTAAGGCCGGTTCCTCACTCTGGAGTGTCTTATTAAAGACTGAGGTCACTGTTACTTTAACCTCCCTGTGTGCAGTCTCATCTGTGTTAGGAACACAATACTGAGATGAGGAGAAATTTCTTCTCTCAGAGCGTTGTAAATCTGTGGAATTCACTGCCTCAGAGAGCTGTGGAAGCTGGGACATTGAATAAATTTAAGACAGAAATAGACAGTTTTTTAAACAAAAAGGGGATAAGGGGCTATGGGGAGCGGGCGGGGAAGTGGACCCGAGTCCATGATCGGAGCAGCCATGATTGTATTAAATGGCGGAGCAGGCTCGAGGGGCCGAATGGCCGAATCCTGCTCCTATTTCTTATGTTCTTATGTTTCCTTCCCTAAAGGACATCCGTGAAGCAGTGGGTTTTTAACATCAATGCGACAGCTTCATCGCCACTTTGACTGAGAGCAGATTTATATTTTCAGATTAAACTGGATTCAAATCCTCAAACTGCCCTGGTGGGATTGGAACTCATGATCTCTGGATTATTCGTCCAATAACCAGCCCACTCCAGTACCGTTCCTTTACCGTAAAGAGGGGATCTCCAGGAGTAAAAATAAACAAACACCTGCATTTCTATAGCGCCTTTCACAACCACCGGACGTCTCAAAGCGCTTTACAGCCAATGAAGTACTTTTTGGAGTGTAGTCACTGTTGTAATGTGGGAAACGCGGCAGCCAATCTGTGCACAGCAAGCTCCCACACACAGCAATGTGATAATGACCCAGATAATCTGTTTTAGTGATGTTGATTGATGGATAAATATTGGGACAGGACACCGGGGAGAACTCCCCTGCTCTTCTTCGAGATAAGAACAGAAGAACATAAGAACATAAGAATTAGGAACAGGAGTAGGCCATCTAGCCACTCGAGCCTGCTCCGCCATTCAACAAGATCATGGCTGATCTGGCCGTGGACTCAGATCCACTTACCCGCCCTCTCCCCATAACCCTTAATTCCCCACAGTAAATTCCCTCTAACTGACCCAGGACAGGTACAGCCCAGGTCACACACAGTGCCATAGTGCCATGGGATCTTTTACATCCACTTGAGCCAGACGGGGCCTCGGTTTAATGTCTCTTCCGAAAGACGGCAACTCCGACAGTG
Source organism: Pristiophorus japonicus (assembly GCF_044704955.1). Lineage (NCBI taxonomy): Eukaryota > Metazoa > Chordata > Chondrichthyes > Pristiophoridae > Pristiophorus > Pristiophorus japonicus. The sequence continues at coordinate 222,280,429 of NC_091986.1, read as the reverse complement.
CGGCGCTCCCTCAGTATTGCCCCTCCGACAGTGCGGCACTCCCTCAGTACTGCCCCTCCGACAGTGCGGTGCTCCCTCAGTACTGCCCATCCGACAGTGCGGTGCTCCCTCAGTACTGCCCCTCCGAGAGTGCAGCGCTCCCTCAGTATTGCCCCTCCGACAGTGTGGCGCTCCCTCAGTACTGTCCCTCTGACAGTGCGGCACTCCCTCAGTATTGCCCCTCCAACAGTGCGGCATTCCCTCGGTACTGCCCCTCCGACAGTGTGGCGCTCCCTCAGTACTGCCCCTCCGACAGTGCAGCGCTCCCTCAGTACTGCCCCTCCGACAGTGCGGCGCTCCCTCAGTACTGTCCCTCCGACAGTGCGGCACTCCCTCAGTACTGCCCCTCCGACAGTGCGGCGCTCCCTCAGTACTGCCCCTCCGACAGTGCGGCGCTCCCTCAGTACTGTCCCTCCGACAGTGCGGCACTCCCTCAGTACTGCCCCTCCGACAGTGCGGCGCTCCCTCAGTACTGCCCCTCCGACAGTGCAGCACTCCCTCAGTACTGCCCCTCCGACAGTTCGGCACTCCCTCAGTACTGCCCCTCCGACAGTGCAGCACTCCCTCAGTACTGCACTGGAGTGTTAGTCTAGATTTAAGTGTTCAAGTCCCTGGATTGTGACTTGAACCCACGACCTTCTGACTCAGAGGCGAGAATGCTGTACACTTTTTTTCAATATTAATATTTATTGAACATGAAGAACATTTACAACATTCTATTGTATCAGACAAATCCATTCTGCCCGCTGCACAGACGTTCCTCCAACATATATTATCAAAACCTGAAGGTTAATTTGTCTCCTGTAACATATAATAATCTAATGTTCTTTACAAATTGATTATAAAACAATATCTTCAAATTATTTTCTGAATAAAACATCCATAGAACCGTATGATGATCTTTCAGTTTATATTTAAAATACCCTTTTACTTTGTTCTCCTCCCGTTAAAAAACAGAGCATTCCTTCTTTGCACAATCACAAACCTAGCCAAACTGAAGATTAAATGAATTGGCGCTCCGCTAGACTCGGGCAGACTCTCCTGCAAAACGGAGTCCCACGGGATTCCCGTTCTTTCTCTTCGGTCCCCACCCAGCAAGAAAACCTCACACAACTATCGAACGTAGTAATTAAAATCCTTTTAACTGCGGTCATAACACCAGCAAATGGGACAGAGTCTCATCCCGCGTCCCACACCCTGGGCCAGTTGCCATCTCTACTCGCCCAATCTTACATATTATGGTAAAAATCCAGTTATGAGCCAATTTGCACTCCAGTTCAATCCAGTCTGGCCGTTTAAAACTCCGTTCTAAATCCTGTTGAAGTCCAGCTGTGCGTATATATTCTGCCAAAACTCCTGACCAATAGCTGTCTTAAATCTCCGTTCTCTAAATACCCCATAGAAATCTCGAGTGTTACAGTCGTCAAATTGGACAAATTCCTCCCCTTTCTCCAGCAGAAAGCTTTGGAAGGTGGGACGGATTATACCTCCTTTGGAGATATGTGCATTTATTTTGTCTGTCCAATCCTGTGGCATTGCTCTCACAATCTTAGAAACATAGAAACATAGAAAATAGGTGCAGGAGTAGGCCATTCGGCCCCTCGAGTCTGCACCACCATTCAATAAGATCATGGCTGATCATTCCCTCAGTTCCCCTTTCCTGCTTTCTCTCCATACCCCTTAATCCCCTTCACCGTAAGAGTCATATCTAACTCCTTCTTGAATATATCCAATGAACTGGCATCAACAACTCTCTGCGGCAGGGAATTCCACAGGTCAACAACTCTCTGAGTGAAGAAGTTTCTCCTCATCTCAGTCCTAAAAGGCTTACCCATTATCCCTAGACTGTGTCCCCTGATTCTGGACTTCCCCAACATCGGGAACATTCTTTCCGCATCGAACCTGTCCAGTCCCGTCAGAATTTTATATGTTTCTATGAGATCCCCTCTCATCCTTCTAAACTCCAGTGAATAAAGGCCCAGTTGATCCAGTCTCTCCACATATGTCAGTCCAGCCATCCCTGGAATCAGTCTGGTGAACCTTTGCTGCACTCCCTCAATAGCAAGAACGTATTCTGTATTCACTGGAGTTCAGAAGAATGAGAGTGGATCTCATAGAAACGTTTAAAATTCTGATGGGTTTAGACAGGTTAGATGTAGGAAGAATGTTCCCAATGTTGGGGAAGTCCAGAACCAGGGGTCACAGTCTAAGGATAAGGGGTAAGCCATTTAGGACCGAGATGAGGAGGAATTTCTTCACCCAGAGAGTGGTGAACCTGTGGAATTCTCTACCACAGAAAGTTGTTGAGGCCAATTCGCTAAATATATTCAAAAAGGAGTTAGATGCAGTCCTTACTACTAGGGGGATCAAGGGGTATGGTGAGAAAGCAGGAATGGGGTACTGAAGTTGCATGTTCAGCCATGAACTCATTGAATGGCGGTGCAGGCTAGAAGGGCCGAATGGCCTACTCCTGCACCTATTTTCTACGTTTTCTATGTTTCTATGTCCTTCCTCAGACTAGGAGACCAAAACTAACACAATATTCCAGGTGAGGCCTCACCAAGGCCCTGTACAACTGCAGTAAGACCTCCCTGCTCCTATACTCAAATCCCCTCGCTATAAAGGCCAACATACCATTTGCCTTCTTTACCGCCTGCTGTACCTGCGTGCCCACTTTCAGTGACTGATGAACCATGACACCCAGGTCTCGTTGCACCTCCCCTTTTCCTAGTCTTCCGCCATTCAGATAATATTTGCCTTCGTGTTTTTGCCCCCAAAATGGATAACCTCACATTTATCCACATTATACTGCATCTGCCATGCATTTGCCCACTCACCTAACCTGTCCAAGTCACCCTGCAGCCTCTTAGCGTCCCCCTCACAGCTCACACCGCCACCTAGTTTAGTGTCATCTGCAAACTTGGAGATATTACACTCAATTCCTTCATCCAAATCGTTAGTATATCGTTAGTATTGTAAAGAGCTGGGGTCCCAGCACTGAGCCCTGCGGCACTCCACTAGTCACTGCCTGCCATTCTGAAAAGGACCCGTTTATCCCGACTCTCTGCTTCCTGTCTGCCAACCAGTTCTCTATCCACGTCAGTACATTACCTCCAATACCATGTGCTTTAACTTTGCACACTAATCTCTTGTGTGGGACCTTGTCAAAAGCCTTCTGAAAGTCCAAATACACCACATCCACTGGTTCTCCCTTGTCCACTCTGCTAGTTACATCCTCAAAAAATTCCAGAAGATTTGTCAAGCATGATTTCCCTTTCATAAATCCATGCTGACTTGGACCGATCCTGTCACTGCTTTCCAAATGCGTTGCTATTTCATCCTTAATAATTGATTCCAATATTTTCCCCACTACTGATGTCAGGCTAACCAGTCTATAATTACCCGTTTTCTCTCTCCCTCCCTTTTTAAAAGTGGTGTTACATTAGCTACCCTCCAGTCCATAGGAACTGATCCAGAATCGATAGACTGTTGGAAAATGATCACCAATGCATCCACTATTTCTAGGCCACTTCCTTGAGCACTCTGGGATACAGACTATCAGGTCCCGGGGATTTATCGGCCTTCAACCCCATCAATTTGCCTAACACAATTTCCCGCCTAATAAGGATATCCTTCAGTTCATCCTACATGACCTTCTCATACATGATCTTAATTGCTTTTTCCTCTACCTCCTGATCCTCCTCCCAAACCAAGTATCCCTCACTACCGCTTCCGGCAACCAACCTGGAGTTACCTCATATCATCATCATCAAAGTGTGTAAGTGATCTTAACTGAAAACTTTAAAGCTTGATACAAGAATAGTTTTATTAATGTTAAGTTAAGTGCAAAAATATTGAATAAAATATATTTTAAATTATCACTGAATCATTTCCATTATTTGTTCCATTAACACAACACAACATTACGGAACAGGCAAAAACGGTAAACATGGTCCATGTGGAATAGTTATCGCTGAGCCTTCAGGCAGCAAAGTGTTCACAGATGAGCTGCTGGCGCAAGGCTCGAGCAATCTTTAAAGGGGTACGACGGCCCTCCCTCCCTCCTCCGCCGTCGTGCTCTGGCTTCCTCGTCCTCCCCCTCCTCCTCTGCATCTTCCTCTTCATCATCAGCCACTCTCACCTCAGGTGGGTCTTCTACTACCAGCTGCTGCTGCCTCATGATGGCTAAGTTATGCAGCATGCAGCACACAACAGTGAACTGACCAACAATCTCAGGGGAGTACCCCAAACACTGTTTCAAGATGCCAACGGTCCTCTCGATGATGCTGCGCATCGTAATGTGCGACATGTTGTATTCACGGTCAGCTTCCGTCCAGGTTACGCGTCGGGGCGTCATGAGCCAGGTGGCGAGGCCGTACCCTTTGTCTCCCAGCAGCCAGTTCTGTCCTTCTGGCTGCTGCTGAAACATGGCAGTTTTTGCGTAGGATGAACCCATCATGGGTGCTCCCAGGGTATCTTGCATCGACTGACATGTCGTCACAGACGAGTTGCACATTATGTGAAAGCCTTTTCTGTTCCTGTACATCTCGGAATCCTCCAAAGGTGCTCGCAAGGCGATGTGGGTACAATCAATGCAGCCCAGTACCTTTGGGAAGCCAGCGATCCTGGAGAAGCCCACAGCCCTTTCACGCATTGCCTGGGCGGTCATAGGGAACTTTGTGTAGTCATTTCTCCGGGCATATAGTGCAGCTGTCACCTGCCAAATGCAGACATGTGCTGCCTGTTGAGAAATGATGCACACATCCCCAGTTGTGGCCTGGAATGATCCAGAAGCTTAGAATGAAAGTGCAGCTGTAACCTTCACTTCAGCTGACAAAGCAGTCCCCCTGATGCTTCGTGGGTGCAGGTCTGCTTTTACTAACTCACAGATCTCGGTTACAACTTCTTTGGGAAACGCAGTCTTCTCACACAGTCTGCATCACTCGGGTGCAGGCCTGTCTCGATATACATGATGTGGTTAAGGCCTCCTGCCCATCGTCCTACGTGCTCTGAGGTTCCTCATGCGATGACGTCAAATCAATCATCTATTCCGCAGCACCATCATGCAGAAGGCTTGCAAGGGGTATGCCATTGTCGATATTGCCCCCATAATTAAATTGCAGCTTTGCAAGAAGCTCAAAACAGCAGGACAAGGAGTTAATGCTTCTTTGTTGTCTCTCTGTGCCAAGGTCGACGCTCTAGCATGGACCACTCCCTGGTCTGCGCATGCGCACTAGAATTGCTTAGAACGGGAAGCTACGCATTTAATGAAGACATTTGGGCCGACAAAGTCAAATGCAATTCTTTAATTTTTGATTTATTTCAAGGTAGCACACCACCACCGACCGAACGTCTCCTCACCGGGCTCGAGGGTCAGCGGGCAAACACCCCGTCCCCCAGGCTTCTGTTGAAGCCGAGTCCCGAGCCCCTGTGTCTGGGCGAGGGAGCGATTCTGCCAGCTGACGCTCCGACCCTCGAGCCCGGTGAGGAGACGTTCAGTGGTGGCGTGGTACTTTGAAAATAATCCAAACTTAAAGAATTGCATTAACTTCCATTTTCTCCGTTTTAAATTTGAAAAATTAAGCCCCATGATGCATATTTTATGTGTTCTTGACTCCATCCAAAATTTCACATGAAAACGATGGCGTCTTTCTGTAGCAATTTTTTGATGTGCGCTGGTTTTTCTCAAGTGCCCAGAAGGTTTTTGGGAGTGGTCACATATGCCGTCCTAGGAGAAATGCAAGTTGGCCAAACTTGCTTAATTGTAAAAAAAAACTGGCGCAAACATCAGGTTACACCCCTATGATGCAAATTGTAACTAACTGAGTTACGCTGTCACTCAAACTTTGGGAAAACTTGGATATTTTAATTTAGGCCAAAAAAACAGCACAGGTCACTGGAGAAAATTGAGCCCAATTATTGTTGTATATATGTCGTAAAATATTTCCTGTTCTCCTATCCCACTTAATTTAAAAAAACGCTGGAAACAACTCTTCCAAAAACTTGTATTTGACTTCTGAAGAAATCTTTTCACCCATTTAATTCTAAAGGATTTTTTTCTTCAAATCAGTATCTGAGAAATTGAGCCTTCCCTGATTTCGCAGTCCAATGATTGTAAGCAACCAAGGCTGGTTTCCCTTCCCATAAAAACTTTACACAGGCCTCTCGGATAGACTTTCCTGCCCACTCAGGAATATGCTCCACCGTCAATAAGTACCAGAGTTTAGATAGCAGGAGAGCTGCCACCACTGTCACTCTTCCTTGCACTTTCAACCATCCCATCTTCCCATCTTCCCAAAATCCTTTTAATTTTCATAACATTCGGTTCCCAGTTTAGTCAATCCACTTCATCCCTATCCTCCTTGGACCTCATGTGCACCCCCAGAACATCTAAAAACTCCACCACCTTAAAAGGGCTTCCCTCCAACCACTTCCCCCTACTCCTTCCCACAACCGGGCATTGGGACTTATAAACATAGAAACATAGAAAATAGGTGCAGGAGTAGGCCATTCGGCCCTTCGAGCCTGCACCACCATTCAATAAGTTCATGGCTGATCATTCGCCTCAGGACCCCTTTCCTGCTTTCTCTCCATACCCCTTGATCCCTTTAGCCGTAAGGGTCATATCTAACTCCCTCTTGAATATATCCTATGAACTGGCCTCAACAACTCTGTGCAGCAGGGAATTCCACAGGTTCACAACTCTCTGAGTGAAGAAGTTTCTCCTCATCACAGTCCTAAATGGCCTACCTCTTATCCTAAGACGATGTCCCCTGGTTTTGGACTTCCCCAACATCGGGAACATTCTACCCGCATCTAACCTGTCCCATCCCGTCAGAATCTTATACATTTCTATGAGATCCCCTCTCATCCTTCTAAACTCCAGTGTATAAAGGCCCAGTTGATCCAGTCTCTCCTCATATGTCAGTCCTGCCATCCCGGGAATCAGTCTGGTGAACCTTCGCTGCACTCCCTCAATAGCAAGAACATCCTTCCTCAGATTAGGAGACCAAAACTGAACACAATATTCCAGGTGAGGCCTCACCAAGGCCCTGTACAACTGCAGTAAGACCTCCCTGCTCCTATACTCAAATCCCCTAGCTATGAAGGCCAACATGCCATTTGCCTTCTTCACCGCCTGCTGTACCTGCATGCCAACTTTCAATGACATGACACCCAGGTCTCGTTGCATCTCCCATTTTCCTAATCTGCTGCCATTCAGATAATATTCTGCCTTCGTGTTTTTGCCCCCAAAATGGATAACCTCACATTTATCCACATTATACTGCACCTGCCATGCATTTGCCCACTCACCTAACCTGTCCAAGTCACCCTGCAGCCTCTTAGCATCCTCCTCACAGCTCACACCGCCACCCAGTTTAGTGTCATCTGCAAACTTGGAGATATTACACTCAATTCCTTTCTTGTATATTGTTAATGTATATTCATGTTAATGTATATTGTAAATAGCTGGGGTCCCAGCACTGAGCCCTGCGGCACCCCACTAGTCACTGCCTGCCATTCTGAAAAGGATCCGTTTATCCCGACTCTCTGCTTCCTGTCTGCCAACCAGTTCTCTATCCACGTCAGTACATTACCCCCAATACCATGTGCTTTAATTTTGCACACCAATCTCTTGTGCGGGACCTTGTCAAAAGCCTTTTGAAAGTCCAAATACACCACATCCACTGGTTCTCCCTTGTCCACTCTGTTAGCTACATCCTCAAAAAATTCCAGAAGATTCGTCAAGCATGATTTCCCTTTCACAAATCCATGCTGACTTGGACCGATCCTGTCACTGCTTTCCAAATGCGCTGCTATTTCATCTTTAATAATTGATTCCAACATTTTCCCCACTACTGATGTCAGACTAACCGGTCTATAATTACCCGTTTTCTCTCTCCCTCCCTTTTTAAAAAGTGGTGTTACATTAGCTACCCTCCAGTCCATAGGAACTGATCCATAGGACTTACTATAATTCACTCTGGCTCCTGAAGCTCGACAATAGTCCTCCACTGCTCCCATAGCTTCCCTCACTGACTCCCCATCTCTCAACGTTAAAGTCGTGTCATCTGCATATTGGTGTATCACCAACCCCTGCCCGGAACTGGGAACCACAATCCCGACAGCTCCTTGTTCCTTTCGCATCATGTAACCTAATGGTTCTGCTCCCAATGTGTACAACAGTGGGGACAACCCTGTCCCACTGATCTCTGCATTGGAAAATACTTGGATAAAAAAACCATTACATTTAACACAGCTAAATGTGTTTGAATAAAAGATCCTTATCCACTCAATTAAATTTTCCCCCGAATCAAATGCTTCCAAAACCATCAATAAAAACTCACATGAGACTCTATCAAAGACTTTCTCTTGAGCCATCTTTAGCACATTAGCCTCCCTCCCGCTCTCTTCCATGAGCTCTATCGCATCTGGGATTGAGACCACAGTCAGCGAAGTCCCGTCCTATGACTCCATGGGACTGAGAGGGTGAAACTATCTGCGGCATCACCTCCTTCATACGATTTGCCATAACCCTCGCCAAGATCATATAATCCACATTTAATAATGTGATGGGCCTCCAATTCTTCAGATCCCGTCCATCCCCTTTATTTTTATAAGCTAAGCTTATGATCCCTCTCCTCATAGATAGGACCAGGCTTCCCTCAGTTTTAATTTCTTTAAAAACCTCTAAGACCAATGGACTTAAAATCTCTAAAAATTCTTTATAAAATTCTGCACTTAGTCCATCGGAATTAAACGTACAGGGGTATCTGACGATTCGGAAAGTTAGACAGGAAGGGAAGGGAGGTGGGGTAGCTCTTTTAATAAAGGATGATATCAGGGCAGTTGTGAGAGACGATATTGGCTCCAATGAACAAAATGTTGAATCATTGTGGGTGGAGATTAGAGATAGTAAGGGGAAAAAGTCACTGGTGGGCGTAGTTTATAGGCCCCTAAATAATAACTTCATGGTGGGGCGGGCAATAATCAAGGGAATAATAGAGGCATGTGAAAAAGGAATGGCAGTAGTTATGAGGGATTTTAACCTACATATCGATTGGTCAAATCAAATCGCACGGGGTAACCTGGAGGAGGAATTCATAGAATGCATACTGGATTGTTTCTTAGAACAGTATGTTACAGAACCTACAAGGGAACAAGCCATTTTGGATCTGGTCCTGTGTAACGAGACAGGAAAAATAAACGATCTCCTCATATAAGATCCTCTCGGAATGAGTGATCACAATATGGTTGAATTTGTAATACAGATTGAGGATGAGGAAGTTGTGTCAGAAACGAGCGTACTATGCTTAAACAAAGGGGACTACAGTGGGATGAGGGCAGAGTTGGCTAAAGTAGACTGGAAACACAGACTAAACGGTGGCACAATTGAGGAACAGTGGAGGACTTTTAAGGAGCTCTTTCAAAATGCGCAACAAAAATATATTCCAGTGAAAAAGAAGGGCGGCAAGAGAAGAGATAACCAGCCGTGGATAACCAAGGAAATAAAGGAAAGTATCAAATTAAAGACCAATGCGTATAAGGTGGCCAAGGTTAGTGGGAAACTAGAGGATTGGGAAGATTTTAAGCAACAGCAAAGAATGACTAAAAAAGCAATAAAGAAAGGAAAGATAGATTACGAAGGTAAACTTGCGCAAAACATAAAAACAGATAGTAAAAGCTTTTACAGATATATAAAACGGAAAAGAGTGACTAAAGTAAATGTTGGTCCCTTAGAAGATGAAAAGGGGGATTTAATAATGGGAAATGTGGAAATGGCTGAGACCTTAAACAATTATTTTGCTTCGGTCTTCACAGTGGAAGATACAAAAACCATGCCAAAAATTGCGGTCATAGGAATGTGGGAAGGGAGGTCCTTGAGATGATCACTATCACTAGGGAGGTAGTGCTGGACAGACTAATGGGATTGAAGGTAGACAAGTCCCCTGGTCCTGATGAAATGCATCCCAGGGTATTAAAAGAGATGGCGGAAGTTATAGCAGATGCATTTGTTATAATCTACCAAAATTCTCTGGACTCTGGGGAGGTACCAGCGGATTGGAAAGCAGCTAATGTAACGCCTCTGTTTAAAAAAGGGAGCAGACAAAAGGCAGGTAACTATAGGCCGGTTAGTTTAACATCTGTAGTGGGGAAAATGCTTGAAACTATCATTAAGGAAGAAATAGCGGGACATCTGGATAGGAATAGTGCAATCAAGCAGACGCAGCATGGATTCATGAAGGGGAAATCATGTTTAACTAATTCACTGGAATTCTTTGAGGATATAATGAGCATGGTGGATAGAGGTGTACCGATGGATGTGGTGTATTTAGATTTCCAAAAGGCATTCGATCAGGTGCCACACAAAAGGTTACTGCAGAAGATAAAGGTACGCGGAGTCAGAGGAAATGTATTAGCATGGATAGAGAATTGGCTGGCGACCAGAAAGCAGAGAGTCGGGATAAATGGGTCCTTTTCCGGTTGGAAATCAGTGGTTAGTGGTGTGCCACAGGGATCGGTGCTGGGACCACATCTGTTTACAATACACATAGATGACCTAGAGGAAGGGACAGAGTGTAGTGTAACAAAATTTGCAGATGACACTAAGATTAGTGGGAAAGCGGGTTGTGTAGAGGACTCAGAGAGGCTACAAAGAGATTTAGATAGGTTAAGCGAATGGGCTAAGGTTTGGCAGATGGAATACAATGTCGGAAAGTGTGAGGTCATCCACCTTGGGAAAAAAACAGTAAAAGGGAATATTATTTGAATGGGGAGAAATTACAACCTGCTGCGGTGCAGAGGGACCTGGGGGTCCTTGTGCATGAATCCCAAAAGGTTAGTTTGCAGGTGCAGCAGGTAATCAGGAAGGCGAATGGAATGTTGGCCTTCATTGCGAGAGGGATGGAGTACAAAAGCAGGGAGGTCCTGCTGCAATTGTATAGGGTATTGGTGAGGCCGCACCTGGAGTACTGCGTGCAGTTTTGGTCACCTTACTTAAGGAAGGATATACTGGCTTTGGAGGGGGTACAGAGACGATTCACTAGGCTGATTCCGGAGATGAGGGGTTACCTTATGATGATAGATTGAGTAGACTGGGTCTTTACTCGTTGGAGTTCAGAAGGATGAGGGGTGATCTTATAGAAAGATTTAAAATAATGAAAGGGATAGACAAGATAGAGGCAGAGAGGTTGTTTCCACTGGTCGGGGAGACTAGAACTAGGGGGCACAGCCTCAAAATACGGAGGAGCCAATTTAAAACCGAGTTGAGAAGGAATTTCTTCTCCCAGAGGGTTGTGAATCTGTGGAATTCTCTGCCCAAGGAAGCAGTTGAGGCTAGCTCATTGAATGTATTCAAGTCACAGATAGATAGATTTTTAAGCAATAAGGGAATTAAGGGTTACGGGGAGTGGGCGGGTAAGTGGAGCTGAGTCCACGGCCAGACCAGCCATGATCTTGTTGAATGGCGGAGCAGGCTCGAGGGGCTAGATGGCCAACTCCTGTTCCTAATTCCTATGTTCCTATGTTCCTATGACCCTGCCCCCCTCCCCCCCCAATTCCACTTATTGCTACTTTTATTTCCGCTAATCTACCTCTTTGTCACACATGATTTTCTCATCCTCCCTTAAACCCTCTTCAATAAAAGCACTAACCTCCTCCATCGTCAATTTGGAAATGTCTTCTTTCGTATATAACTCTTGATAAAAGCTACTAGCCGCCTCCATAATCGCCCCACTTTCATTAATGATCCTTTCCCCAACCTTCAACTCTCCAGTTAATGATAACCTTTGTCACAACTTCTCTTGCTCTAGAAAATACCTAGTGCATCTTTCTCCCTCCAATGCATCTTTAGTCTTTGCGCGGAGAATGGCCCCCTTGTATTTTACAGCTTGAAATAATTCCCACTCTTCCTTTAAAACCTTCCACTTAGTCTCTGCTCCCGTATCCCCTCCGTCACCTGCTTTACAGATATCTGTAAACCTTCTGTTTATATTCACTTCTTAACACTGGTTAGCAGTTGCTCTCTCTTTCCCATAACGTACCGAAAAAACTTTCACCTCATATTTGAAATTGTCCCAACAAACTCTTTTCTTTCAAGAATAAAGGTTCCTTCCGAGTATTCTTTATTATATTTAAAATCCCTTCTTTAAAAGCAATTTCTTTCAGGAACTGAGTGTTTAAAATCCATACCAATGGACCAATCTTAACTCTGCTGTTCCTAATTTTAAGAACCAAAGCTGAGTGGTCACTAAAATACGATTTTTATAATAAATCTCCATCACCTCAGAACTTAACCCTTCCCGCATTGACACAAAATCTATTCGGCTCTGTTTTAAAACATCACTCACACAACCTCTTCTGGAGAACTCTCTTTTTATGGGGTTCCGATCTCTCCATAAGTCTCTCAAATTCAAATTTGCCATCATTTTTACAATCACCTCTTTGGAGTTATCATCCTTAAAGGTCATCTGGGCTGAAATGTCCATCCGAGATAAAAAAAAACACATTAAAATCCACCACTATACAAGGGTTTTCCACCTCTGCCACTTCTGTGAATAACCACCGAAAAAATTCACAACGCTTGCAATGGTCATTAAAGAGATCACAATTCAATACATCCATTTGTATCTTTAGCTGTAAAGATCTCCCCTCAGTGTCCTTGTCCACCAGAGCAACGTTCTCTTTTATGGACAAACTCACTAAAACAGCCACCCCTCTACGGTTATTATTTGTGCAACACTTCTCCCTTCCAAAGCTTCCGAACTCTTTCCAGGATCTCCTCAACACAACAGGTCCGTGCCTTTAAAACACTAACAACTGCTGCACTTTCATCTCTCCCCTCAGTCCGTTCACATTAATCGAGACCAATGTAATCATTGCTCCTAATAAAAGCAGTGTGCCTGATAATCCCCCCATCATTAAATCTCTGGCCCTTCCCTCCTCTCGCGCTCCTTCACAACCTTTTGGGCAGCTGTTGCTTTCTCCTGCAGCCTCCGGCTCTTTTTCACTTCCTGTTTGAACTTTCCCGGCAGTTTCAGCCTCTTGGTTACATTAGGTTTAGACTGCGGAACTGCCCCCTCTCCCTCCTTCTGCCCCTCACTAACCTTTCCCTTTCCACACGATGACCCCCCCACTCCCCAATTCCATGTCTCCATCCCCCTCTGACTCCTCACTCTCGAGCTCTTCTGTAATCTCCCGTTCCTGTTCCCTGTCAGATACAGAATCTCCCTGAGAGAGTCCTCCTGCTAACATGGTTTCTCCAACAGTGCCACTCCCTTCGGCCTCACCTCCACCGCTGACCCTTGCTCCCCGTTTCTTCTCTCGCTGGGACAATGGCGCGTCTTCCCATCTTGCTCCCTTTTGCCGTCTTTATCTCCCCGCTCCCGTCCTGCTGCCCCTTTAAGGCTCCTGCCTCTTGCCCCCTCTCCTGGTCTTGCCCCCTCCTGCTCCCCAAGATGTACGACTCCCCGTCTCTCTCTGCAGTACGTACACTTACCCCGCACCCCCCTCTGCTCTCCCCACGGACACCTGAAGGTGAGCCTGACCCGCTGACTTTGTCCTTAGCCACTGTACTTGGTGTGCTTTCCACCATCTTTGTCCTGTTCTCTGCTCCGTAATGTTCTGCCTCTTCTTGCGCCCTTTCCTCACTCCGTTCAGCGGCTGTGTCCTCCGCCTGCTCCGCTCCTCCGGCCACCCCACTCCCACCTCCTGCTCCTTCTCCCATCTCCTCATCACTCAAGGAGCTTCCTTCTGCCTCACACTCACAGCGGGTGGGGCCTTTGTGACACATCCCACAGCTCTCTGCCTTGCAGTTCCGAGCGATGTGTCCAGACTCGCCGCAGTTATAACAGTACAGGTCTGGACAGCTTCTTACTAAATGGTCGTGTCCAAGACAGTAATAGCAAACCTTCACCTGGTCATCATGCAGAACCCGGAAGTACTGCACTCCTTCCATTGGCTCGAATTTCATGCTGTCGGGTAATGACCTCACCCCCTCTGGGAACCGCACTGTTACATAACGGGTTCCATTGGCTACCCACATTCCAGGATAGTATCTCCTCTTTATTATTCAGCAAAGTTTAATGTCCCCCGATGCCAACTTTTTTATCAGCACATCGTCCTCAACATAAACCGGCAGGTTTAAGAATGAGACCATCAGCTCTTCAGAATACAGCAGCGATACATCCAAGTACATCTCACCGACCTTCAGGCTCAGTAAACGTCTTTCCACCTCCTCTCGCCCACTGACCGTCACTTCGAACCCAACATTCGGCTTTGGTCGGCAAACAAAGCAACTTCCCTCCCCGCAGTCCTCGTGTACTGCCTGGATAATATCCCAAGCTCACATCTCCTTATCCTGGCACTGAACCACCACCGTGTTTTCCCACCCAAACCTCCCGGGGTGCCGGCCCAAATCTTTGGGCCTTTTATTCTCCCTTCCCTCAACATTCTCTCCCCTGATTAAATTCACACTGGGAGCACTGTCCTCTGAGGGGCCCGACACACCAGGCCCCTCAGCAGCATCCGGCTGATGTCTATCGGCCAAAAAGGTCCAAAAATTTGGGGAAAAAACACCCCAAAAACCCACCAAACTCACTCCGACTCCTGCATTAATCAGCAGTACCTGCTCACTCTGGCCCCTCCCATCCAGAGTGCTCACTCTGGCCCCTCCCACCCAGAGTGCTCACTCTGGCCCCTCCAACCCAGAGTGCTCACTCTGGCCCCTCCCACCCAGAGTGCTCACTCTGGCCCCTCCCACCCAGAGTGCTCACTCTGGCCCCTCCCACCCAGAGAGCTCACTCCTGGCCCTTCCCAGCCAGAGTGCTCACTCTGGCCCCTCCCACCCAGTGTGCTCACTCTGGCCCGTCCCACCCAGAATGCTCACTCCTGGCCCCACCCACCCAGAGTGCTCACTCTGGCCCCTCCCACCCAGTGTGCTCACTCCTAGCCCCTCCCACCCAGAGTGCTCACTCTGGCCCCTCCCACCCAGAGTGCTCACTCCTAGCCCCTCCCATCCAGAATGCTCACTCCTGGCCCCACCCACCCCGAGTGCTCACTCTGGCCCCTCCCACCCAGTGTGCTCACTCCTAGCCCCTCCCATCCAGAATGCTAACTCCTGGCCCCTCCCATCCAGAATGCTCAATCCTAGTCCCTCCCACCCAGTGTGCTAACTCCTGGCCCCTCCCACCCAGAGTGCTCACTCCTGGCCCCTCCCATCTAGAGTGCTCACTCTGGCCCCTCCCACCCAGAGTGCTCACTCCTAGTCCCTCCCACCCAGAGTGCTCAATCCTGGCCCCGCCTACCCAGAGTGCTCACTCCTAGTCCCTCCCACCCAGAGTACTCAATCCTAGTCCCTCCCACCCAGAGTGGTCACTCCTGGCTCCTCCCATCCAGAATGCTCACTCCTAGTCCCTCCCACCCAGAGTGCTCACTCCTAGCCCCTCCCACCCAGAGTGCTCACTCATAGACCCACCCACCCAGAGTGCTTACTCCTGGCCCCTCCCACCTAGAGTGCTCACTCCTAGCCCCTCCCACCCAGAATGCTCACTCATAGACCCTCCCACCCAGAGAGCTCACTCCTAGCCCCTCCCACCCAGAGTGCTCACTCCTAGCCCCTCCCACCCAGAGTGCTCACTCATAGACCCTCCCACCCAGAGTGCTCACTCTGGCCCCTCCCACCCAGAGTGCTCAATCCTGGCCCCGCCCACCCAGAGTGCTCACTCTGGCCCCTCCCACCCAGAGTGCTCACTCCTGGTCCCTCCCACCCAGAGTGCTCACTCCTGGCCCCTTCCACCCAGAGTGCTCAATCCTGGCCCCTCCCACCCAGAGTGCTCACTCCTGGCCGCTCCCACCCAGAGTGCTCACTCCTGGCCCCTCCCACCCAGAGTGCTCACTCCTGGCCCCACCCACCCAGAGTGCTCACTCCTGGCCCCTCCCACCCAGAGTGCTCACTCCTGGCCCCTCCCACCCAGAGTGCTCACTCCTGGCCCCTCCCACCCAGAGTGCTCAATCCTAGTCCCTCCCACCCAGAGTGCTCACTCCTGGCCCCTCCCACCCAGAATGCTCACTCCTAGCCCCTCCCACCCAGTGTGCACACTTCTGGCCCCTCCCACCCAGAGTGCTCACTCCTGGACCCTCCCACCGAGCTCAGTCCTGGACCCTCCCACCGAGCTTAATCCTAACCCCTCCTACCATGCTCACTCCTAGCCCCTCCCACCCACAGTGCTCACTGTGGCCCCTCCCACACAGAGAGTGCTCACTCCTAGCCCCTCCCACCCAGAGAGTGCTCACTCCTAGCCCCTCCCACCGAGCGAGTGCCAGCCAGTGAGCCACGGCCGAACTGTGTAAGCGCGTACACTGGAACGTGCAGAGAAGAGGCGCTAATGCGGGGCGGGGGGGTGGTGCAAACAATTCTCCCCGGGGTGCGGCACCACCATTGACTCCCGTGAAGTTCTGCGGTAGTTCAGCAGCACCGCTAATCGATAGCACCCTAGGCTGTCACTGCCGTGTGCAGAAACCCGTTTTCGCCCCGGAGCAAAGGTTCGCTAGCGCCCCCATGAGGCTGCCGCGGGCGATGTCCATGGGTCGCGATACGGGCCTCAATCCGCTCGTGGGACGGGCAGTAAATGCCGGCATTGCCAGCGACGCCCACATCAACAAACCGTGTAAAACACCTCCCTCTCTGACCGAGCATTTGCTCACCTGCCCGAAGATCTCCTTATGTGGCTCGGTGTCACATTGCGTTTGATAATGTTGCTGTGATGTGCCCTGGGTATTAGTACTGCCATAAAGCCGCTATATAAATACAAGTTGTTGTTGTATAAATATTGGCGACGATAACTCTTCTTCCAATCATGGCCACGGGATCGTTAAATCCATCTGAAAGGGCAAATGGGGCCTCGGTTTAACGCCTCATCTGAAAGACAGCACCTCCGACAGTACAGCGCTCCCTCAGTCCTGCCCCTCCGACAGTGCAACACTCCCTCAGTACTGCCCCTCCGACAGTGCGGTGCTCCCTCAGTCCTGCCCCTCCGACAGTGCAACACTCCCTCAGTACTGCCCCTCCGACAGTGCGGGGCTCCCTCAGTACTGCCCCTCCGACAGTGCAACACTCCCTCAGTCCTGCCTCTCCGACAGTGCAACACTCCCTCAGTCCTGCCTCTCCGACAGTGCAACACTCCCTCAGTCCTGCCCCTCCGACAGTGCAACACTCCCTCAGTACTGCCCCTCCGACAGTGCGGGTCTCCCTCAGTACTGCCCCTCCGACAGTGCGGCGCTCCCTCAGTACTGCCCCTCCGACAGTGCGGCACTCCCTCAGTACTGCCCCTCCGACAGTGCGGCGCTCTCTCAGTACTGCCCCTCCGACAGTGCGGCGCTCCCTCAGTACTGCCCCTCCGATAGTGCGGCACTCCCTCAGTACTGCCCCTCCGACAGTGCAGCACTCCCTCAGTACTGCCCCTCCGACAGTGCGGCGCTCCCTCAGTACTGCCCCTCCGATAGTGCGGCACTCCCTCAGTACTGCCCCTCCGACAGTGAGGCGCTCCCTCAGTACTGCCCCTCCGATAGTGCGGCGCTCCCTCAGTACTGCCCCTCCGATAGTGAGGCGCTCCCTCAGTACTGCCCCTCCGATAGTGCGGCGCTCCCTCAGTACCGCCTCTCCGACAGGTCGAGGAGACATCAGAGGAGGAGCGGGGAGATCGAGGAGGCCCAGCCGGTGCAGCTGCAGCAGGGAGGCAAAAAAGAAGTAGAAAGAAATCGAAAGGTGACATCACAGTCAAGGGGGTGGGTGATTGGCTGGTGATTGGTGAGTAGTTTTTTCTTTTCCTTTCCAATATCAGTAAGTAACATTTAACATTGTTGTTGCCAAATTAAGTTAATCTGAGGGTTAAGTCATGTCAGTAGAGCTCGGACACGTGTTATACTCCTCCTGTACTATGTGGGAAGTCAGGGACGCTTCCGGTGTTCCTGACGATTGCGTGTGTCGGTCTGTAGCTCCTGACGGACCGCGTTGCAGCACTGGAGCTGCAGGTGGATTCACTCTGGAGCATCCACGATGCTGAGAATGACGTGAGTATCACGTGTAGCGAGTTGGTCTTACCGCAGGTGAAGGGTCCACAGCCAGATAGTAAATTGGTGACCAACAGGAAGAGCAGTGGAAGGAAGGTAGTACAGGGGTCCCCTGTGGTTATCCCCCTGCAAAACAGATACTCCGCTTTGAGTATTGTTGAGGGGGATGACTCATCAGGGGAGGGCAACAGCCAAGTTCATGGCACCGTGGGTGGCTCTGCTGCACAGGAGGGCAGGAAAAAGAGTGGGAGAGCGATAGTGATAGGGGATTCGATGGTGAGGGGAATAGATAGGCGTTTCTGCGGCCGCAACCGAGACTCCAGGATGGTATGTTGCCTCCCTGGTACAAGGGTTAAGGCTGTCTCGGAGCGGGTGCAGGACATTCTGAAAAGGGAGGGTGAACAGCCAGTTGTCGTGGTGCATATAGGTACCGATGACATAGGTAAAAAACAGGATGAGGTCCTATGAGACGAATTTAAGGAGCTTGGAGTTAAATTAAAAAGTAGGACCTCAAAAGTAGTAATCTCAGGATTGCTACCAGTGCCACGTGCTAGTCAGAGTAGGAATCGCAGGATAGCACAGATGAATACGTGGCTTGAGCAGTGGTGCAGCAGGGAGGGATTCAAATTCCTGGGACATTGGAACCGGTTCTGGGGGAGGTGGGACCAGTACAAACCGGACGGTCTGCACCTGGGCAGGACCGGAACCAATGTCCTAGGGGGAGTGTTTGCTAGTGCTGTTGGGGAGGAGTTAAACTAACATGGCAGGGGGATGGGAACCTATGCAGGGAGACAGAGGGAAATAAAATGGAGGCAAAAGCAAAAGATAGAAAGGAGAAAAGTAAAAGTGGAGGGCAGAGAAACCCAAGGCAAAAAACAAAAAGGGCCACATTACAGCAAAATTCTAAACCGGCAAAGTGTGTTAAAAAGACAAGCCTGAAGGCTGTGTGCCTCAATGCGAGGAGTATTTGGAATAAGGTGGATGAATTAACTGCGCAGATAGCAGCTAACGGATATGGTGTAATTGGCATCACGGAGACATGGCTCCAGGGTGACCAAGGCTGGGAACTCAACATCCAGGGGTATTCAACATTAAGAAGGATAGACAGAAAGGAAAAGGAGGCGGGGTGGTGTTGCTGGTTAAAGAGGAAATTAAAATGCAATAGTAAGGAAGGACATTAGCCTGGATGATGTGGAATCGGTATGGGTGGAGCTGCGGAATACCAAAGGGCAGAAAACGCTAGTGGGAGTTGTGTACAGACCACCAAACAGTAGTAGTGAGGTTGGGGACAGCATCAAACAAGAAATAAGGGATGTGTGCAATAAAGGTACAGCAGTTATCATGGGTGACTTTAATCTACATATTGATTGGGTTAACCAAACTGGTAGCAATGCGGTGGAGGAGGATTTCCTGGAGTGTATTAGGGATGGTTTTCTAGACCAATATGTTGAGGAACCAACTGGAGCTGGCCATCCTAGACTGGGTGATGTGTAATGAGAAGGGGCTAATTAGCAATCTTGTTGTGTGAGGCCCCTTGGGGAACAGTGACCACAATATGGTAGAATTCTTTATTAAGATGGAGAGTGACACAGTTAATTCGGAAGGAAACTAGGGTCCTGAACTTAAGGAAAGGTAACTTCGACGGTATGAATGTGAATTGGCTAGAATAGACTGGCAAAGGATACTTAAAGGGTTGACGGTGGATTGGCAATGGCAAACATTTAAAGATCACATGGATGAACTTCAGCAATTGTACATCCCTGTCTGGAGTAAAAATAAAACGGGGAAGGTGGCTCAACCGTGGCTAACAAGGGAAATTAGGGATATTGTTAAATCCAAGGAAGAGGCATATAACTTGGCCAGAAAAAGCAGCAAACCTGAGGACTGGGAGAAAATTAGAATTTATCAGAGGACGACTAAGAGTTTAATTAAGAGGGAGAAAATAGAGTACGAGAGGAAGCTTGCCGGGAACATAAAAACTGACTGCAAAAGCTTCTATAAATATGTGAACAGAAAAAGATTAGTGAAGACAAACGTAGGTCCCTTGCAGTCAGAACCAGGTGAATTTATAATGGGGAACAAAGAAATGGCAGACCAATTGAACAAGCACTTCGGTTCTGTCTTCACGAAGGAAGATACAAATAACCTTCCGAATGTACTAGGGGACAGTGGGTCTAGTGAGAAGGAGGAACTGAAGAATATCCTTATTAGGCGGGAAATTGTGTTAGGGAAATTGATGGTTTTGAAGGCCGAAAAATCCCTGGGGCCTGATTGTCTGCATCCCAGAATACTTAAGCAAGTGACCCTAGAAATAGTGGATGCATTGGTGATCATTTTCTAATAGTCTTATCGACTCTGGATCAGTTCCTATAGACTGGAGGGTAGCTAATGTAACACCACTTTTTAAAAAAGGAGGGAGAGAAAAAACGGGTAATTATAGACCGGTTAGCCTGACATAGGTAGTGGGGAAAATGTTGGAATCAATTATTTAGGATGAAATAGCAGCGCATTTGGAAAGCAGTGACAGGATCGGTCCAAGTCAGCATGGATTTATGAAAGGGAAATCATGCTTGACAAATCTTCTGGAATTTTTTGAGGATGTAACTAGCAGAGTGGACAAGGGAGAACCAGTGGATGTGGTGTATTTGGACTTTCAAAAGGCTTTTGACACAAAAGAGATTGATAAAATCCAAGCATATGGTATTGGGGGTAATGTACTGACGTGGATAGAGAACTGGTTGGCAGACAGGAAGCAGAGAGTCGGCATAAACAGGTCCTTTTCAGAATGGCAGGCAGTAACTAGTGGAGTGCCGCAGGGCTCAGTGCTGGGACCCCAGCTCTTTACAATATACATTAACGATTTGGATGAAGGAATTGAGTGTAGTATCTCCAAATTTGCAGATGACACTAAACTGCGTGACGGTGTGAGCTGTGAGGAGGACACTAAGTGGCTGCAGGGTGACTTGGACAGGTTAGGTGAGTGGGCCAATGCAAGGCAGATGCAGTATAATGTGGATAAATGTGAGGTTATCCACTTTGGTGGCAAAAATACGAAGGCAGAATATTATCTGAATGGCGGCAGATTAGGAAAAGGGGAGGTGCAACGAGACCTGGGTGTCATGGTTCATCAGTCATTGAAAGTTGGCATGGAGGTACAGCAGGCGGTGAAGAAGGCAAATGGTATGTTGGCCTTCATAGCGAGGGGATTTGAGTATAGGAGCAGGGAGGTCTTACTGCAGTTGTACAGGGCCTTGGTGAGGCCTCACCTGGAATATTGTGTTCAGTTTTGGTCTCCTAATCTGAGGAAGGACGTTCTTGCTATTGAGGGAGTGCAGTGAAGGTTCACCAGACTGATTCCAGGGATGGCTGGATTGACATATGAGGAGAGACTGGATCAACTGGGCCTTTATACACTGGAGTTTAGAAGGATGAGAGGGGATCTCGTAGAAACATATAAGATTCTGACAGGACTGGACAGGTTAGATGTGGGTCGAATGTTCCCGATGTTGGGGAAGTCCAGAACCAGGGGATACAGTCTTAGGATAAGGGATAGGCCATTTAGGACTGAGATGAGGGGAAACTTCTTCACTCAGAGAGTTGTTAACCTGTGGAATTCCCTGCCGCAGAGAGTTGTTGAGGCCAGTTCATTGGATATATTCAAGAGGGAGTTAGACGTGGCCCTTACGGCTAAAGGGATCAAGGGGTATGGAGAGAAAGCAGGAAAGGGGTACTGAGGGAATGATCAGACATGATCTTATTGGATGGCGGTGCAGGCTCGAAAGGCCGAATGGCCTACTCCCGCACCTATTTTCTATGTTTCTATGTTTGACAGGCTCATTGTTGTAACCTGGGGGATGTTGAGAAAACACAAGTGTTATCTGTAAAAAGAACTCGAAGGCGACATGAAGCATTTCTTGGGTAGAATAATGTAAACCTTTGCTAACTGTGGTGCCAATGAATAATAGCCTGTCACAGTGTCACAACCTTCAGAGATCAAAGCGAATAGCGTTGGCACCAACCCTCACACCCAGACTGTCAGCAACAAACCCCGAGACACACACAGGCTGAGGCAAAGCAGGCCCAGCAATGTTTCTGCAGCTCACCGCGAGACAGACAGAAGGTGAAGAATCTTTGCTCCATTTCTGTCCCAACTGTGCCTCGCTGCGACTACCTCGGGCAGGTAGGTCGGAGTGGGACTTTCACCCTCAGCTCCGTCTCAATCAAACGCCCCAGCTCCCAGCCAACGTCATCGGTCTGGGGAACGCAGAGGGAAAAGTCCTCAGGGTGAGGGACCTGCACCACTCCCAACAGCCTGATCACCATCGAGACCGCAGAGCATGCTCCCCAAGGGCAATTATTATCACCACCAATATACCCCTTACACCTTCCTCCCCGGGAACAGCCCCATCCAATCAGGAATGATGGACAGAAAGAAGGGAGGGAGCGAGGGAGGGAGGGAAGGAGGGAAGGAAGGAAGGAAGGAAGGATGGGAGGATGGGAGGATGAATTAATTTTCATTTGCAACCACAACTGGCATTTATATACCACCTTTACGAGAATGGTTCCAGGGATGAGGGACTTCAGTGACAGGGATAGACTGGAGAAGTTGGGGTTGTTCCCCTTGGAGCAGAGAAGGTTGAGGGGAGCTTTAATCGAGGTGTTCTTGAGGGTTCAGATGGAGTAAATAAGGAGACTCTGTTCCCAGGGGCAGGAGGGTCGGTAACCAGGGGACACAGATTGACGATAATCGGCGATGGAACCAGAGGGGGAAATGGGGAGAATGTGTTTACGCAGCGAGTTGTTGTGATCGGGAACGCGCTGCCTGAAAGGGCGGTGGGAGCAGATAGAAACATAGAAACATAGAAAATAGGTGCAGGAGTAGGCCATTCGGCCCTTCGAGCCTGCACCGCCATTCAATGAGTTCATGGCTGAACATGCAACTTCAGTACCCCATTCCTGCTTTCTCGCCATACCCCTTGATCCCCCGAGTAGTAAGGACTACATCTAACTAGTGAATTGGCCTGTGGTAGAGAATTCCACAGGTTCACCACTCTCTGGGTAAAGAAGTTTCTCCTCATCTTGGTCCTAAATGGCTTACCCCTTATCCTTAGACTGTGATCCCTGGTTCTGGACTTCCCCAACATTGGGAACAATGTTCCTGCATCTAACCTGTCTAAACCTGTCAGAATTTTAAACGTTTCTATGAGATCCCCTCTCATTCTTCTGAACTCCAGTGAATACAAGCTCAGTTGATCCAGTCTTTCTTGATATGTCAGTCCTGCCATCCCGGGAATCAGTCTGGTGAACCTTCGCTGCACTCCCTCAATAGCAAGAATGTCCTTCCTCAAGTTAGGAGACCAAAACTGTACACAATACTCCAGGTGTGGCCTCACCAATGCCCTGTACAACTGTAGCAACACCTCCCTGCCCCTGTATTCAAATCCCCTCGCTATGAAGGCCAACATGCCATTTGCTTTCTTAACTGCCTGCTGTACCTGCATGCCAACCTTCAATGACTGATGTACCATGACACCCAGGTCTCGTTGCACCTCCCCTTTTCCTAATCTGTCACCATTCAGATAATAGTCTGTCTCTCTGTTTTTACCACCAAAGTGGATAACCTCACATTTATTCACATTATACTTCATCTGCCATGCATTTGCCCACTCACCTAACCTATCCAAGTCACTCTGCAGCCTCATAGCATCCTCCTCGCAGCTCACACTGCCACCCAACTTAGTGTCATCCGCAAATTTGGAGATTCAATTGTAACTTTCAAACGGGAATTGGATATATAGTTGGAGGGAAAAATTCAGAGGGCTGTGGGGAAAGAGCGGGGAGTGGGGGAGTGGGACTGATTGGATCGCTCTCTCACAGAGCCAACCCAGGAACGATGGGCCAAATGGACTCTTCCTGATTCAATGATTTGATGCCAACCTTTACTAACAGTTCAGTCAAAGGCTTTATTCTTATGCATCACAGCCAAGGTTGGCATTTATTGCCCATCCCTAATTGCCCCTTGAGAAGGTGGTGGTGAGCCGCCTTCTTGAACCACTGCAGTCCGTGTGGTGAAGGTGCTCCCACAGTGCTGTTAGGGAGGGAGTTCCAGGATTGTGACCCAGCGACGATGAAGGAACAACCGATATATTTCCCAGTCAGGATGGTGTGTGACTGGGAGGGGAACGTGGAGGTGGTGGTGTTCCCATGTGCCTGTTGCCCTTGTCCTTCTAGGCGGTAGAGGTCACGGGTTTGGGAAGGAGGTGTGTGGAAGTAATGAGTCGTATCAGAAGATTCTCCATGCCAAACGTCCTTTATCCTGCTAGAAGCTGATTCCTTCCAGTGGATCTCCCGTTCCCTGCATGGCCCTCGCCCCTCTATATCTCTGAAACATCCTCCAGCCCCACAACCCCCCGAGATGTCTGCGCTCCTCAAATTCTACCCTCCTGAGCATCCCTGATTATAATCACCCCACCATCGGTGGCCGTGCCTTCTGTTGCCTGGGCCCCAAGCTGTGGAAATCCCTCCCGAAACCTCTCCGCCTCTCTCTCCTCCTTTAAGATGCTGCCTTCTCCGTTAAGACACGCACGTTGAGCTGCCCGCTAATTTAGGTGTTACAGCGTGTAGCCCGCGCTGGACATGCTGAACGCCTCAGCAGGGAACCAGACTCGAGCGAGGCCTGCACCACTTAAATTCAGCCTACACCTCTTAAAGGAGTGGTGCATTCTGGCTGGAGCGGGAGCTGGAAATGGGTGGGAGCAGATTGTGAACAAGAAGAAGATGCAACGACAGGGTAGAGAGCGGACGCCAACACTTTCCGACGTAGCACAGGCGGAATTGGTGCGGGGGTGGACAGGAGGAGAGAGATCCTCCAACCACAGGAGACCTTCCAGACAAACTGCGCGAAGGCAGTGGGAGCAGATCGCCATCATTGTCAACGTGAGCGGTGTCGTCCCAAGGACCACCACCCAGTGCCACACGTTTAATGGCCTCACACATAAGAAATAGGAGCAGGAGTAGGCCATACGGCCCCTCGAGCCTGCTCCGCCATTCAATAAGATCATGGCTGATCTGATCATGGGCTCAGCTCCACTTCCCCGCCCGCTCCCCATAACCCCTTATCCCTTTATCGTTTAAGAAACTGTCTATTTCTGTCTTAAATTTATTCCACAGCTCTCTGAGGCAGTGAATTCCACAGATTTACAATCCTCAGAGGACAAATTTCTCCTCATCTCAGTTTTAAATAGACGGTCCCTTATTCTAAGATTATGCCCCCTAGTTCTAGTCTCCCCCATCAGTGGAAACATCCTCTCTGCATCCACCTTGTCAAGCCCCCTCATAATCTTATACGTTTCGATAAGATCACCTCTCATTCTTCTGAATTCCAATGAGTAGAGGCCCAACCTACTCAACCTTTCCTCATAAGTCAACCCCCTCATCCCCGGAATCAACCGAGTGAACCTTCTCTGAACTGCCTCCACAGCAAGTATATCCTTCCTTAAATACAAGTGATGAAGGTTGGTGAGTTCATCTGCGAACACCACGTCACACAACCTGCACCACTAGCCTCACACACCCCACTCCCGGCACTCACCCACCAACAATCTCGCCCAATCACACACTGCCAGCTATACCACCATCACAACCACAGCACCCAAACACCAAGCACCGCACTCACCGACCCACCTCCCCGCCTCTTGCAG
Source organism: Pristiophorus japonicus (assembly GCF_044704955.1). Taxonomy (NCBI): domain Eukaryota; kingdom Metazoa; phylum Chordata; class Chondrichthyes; family Pristiophoridae; genus Pristiophorus; species Pristiophorus japonicus. The sequence continues at coordinate 222,254,621 of NC_091986.1, read as the reverse complement.
GACAAGGTGGCTCCTGGCCGGAGAGGGCAGGGTCTACCCACGGGGGGAACGGGGGCGGCTACATGTCCGAGCCCCCATGGAGGAGACGGTGCCAGAAATGATTGGAGCGGGCCATCGCTGAGCCCGTGATCAGCGGCCGGGGCTGAAATAGATGGAAGGTGATAGTTTCCCAATACCCAATCCTCCTTCTCACATCCCATGTACACCTCCTCCCACAATCCCTTCTGATTTACCAGCCGCCGATGGTGTACGCACGCACCTCTTGCGCTCCCCCCTCTCCTGTGGCTCAGTGGGCAGCACCCTCGCCTCTGGGTCAGAGGGTTATGGGTTCAAGTCCCACTCCAGAGACTCGAGCCAAAGAAATCTAGGCTGACACTCCCAGTGCAGTACTGAGGGAGTGCCGCACTGTCGGAGGGGCAGTACTGGGGGAGCGCTGCACTGTCGGAGGGGCAGTACTGAGGGAGTGCTGCACTGTCGGAAGGGCAGTATTGAGGGAGCGCCGCACTGTCGGAGGGGCAGTACTGAAGGAGCGCCGCACAGTCGGAGGGGCAGTACTGAGGGAGTGCCGCACTGTCGGAGGGGCCGTACTGAGGGAGCGCCGCACTGTCGGAGGGGCAGTACTGAGGGAGTGCCGCATTGTCGGAGGGGCAGTACTGAGGGAGTGCCGCACTGTCGGAGGGCAGTACTGAGGGAGCGCTGCACTGTCGGAGGGGCAGTACTGAGGGAGCCCCGCACTGTCGGAGGTGCAGTACTGAGGGAGTGCCGCACTGTCGGAGGGGCAGTACTGGCAGCCTGTGTGAGTGACAGTCCTGGCGGGAGACAGACAGTTCCCCACACACCCAGCACTGCCTCTGAGGAGGATGCACCACATTTACTGCAATTAGTTATCCGCTTCTCACAATATTCTTTGTCCACACTTTCTTGGAAAAGGTAATGTGATTTGGGGAACTGATTCATCTCTTCTGATTTGCGGCCAGCAAAGTCAATTACCCAAATTAAATAATTACTTTGCTGCAGAATCATTTAAAAGAAAATCTTTTTTGCGGTTTAATTGATCCCTTTGATGAGCTGCCAGAGTTAATATTCATTCCGGAGCTTCACAGCCCCGACTGAGACTGATCTAAACACAGCTCGCAGTCTGGCAAACAGCTCTACTCAGGAGCTGGAGAGAGACTGCATTCCTGAGACACATTACACCTCCTCCGCACGCCCCAACGCTTCTCAGCCAATCCAACACTTTATCAACTGCAGTCACTGTTGTAATGTGGCAGTACTGAGGGAGTGCCACACTGAGCTGTCGGAGGGGCAGTACTGAGGGAGTGCTGCACTGAGCTGTCGGAGGGGCAGTACTGAGGGAGTGCTGCACTGAGCTGTCGGAGGGGCAGTACTGAGGGAGTGCTGCACTGTTGGAGGGGCATTACTGAGGGAGTGCCGCGCTGAGCTGTCGGAGGGGCAGTACTGAGGGAGTGCCGCACTGAGCTGTCGGAGGGGCAGTACTGAGGGAGTGCCGCACTGAGCTGTCGGAGGGGCAGTACTGAGGGAGTGCTGCACTGAGCTGTCGGAGGGGCAGTACTGAGGGAGTGCCGCACTGAGCTGTCGGAGGGGCAGTACTGAGGGAGTGCCGCACTGAGCTGTCGGAGGGGCAGTACTGAGGGAGTGCTGCACTGAGCTGTCGGAGGGGCAGTACTGAGGGAGTGCCGCACTGAGCTGTTGGAGGGGCAGTACTGAGGGAGTGCCGCACTGAGCAGTCGGAGGGGCAGTACTGAGGGAGTGCCGCACTGTCGGAGGGGCAGTACTGAGGGAGTGCCGCACTGCGCTGTCGGAGGGGCAGTACTGAGGGAGTGCCGCACTGTCGGAGGGGCAGTACTGAGGGAGTGCCGCACTGCGCTGTCGGAGGGGCAGTACTGAGGGAGCGCCGCACTGTTGGAGGGGCATTACTGAGGGAGTGCCGCACTGTCGGAGGGGCAGTACTGAGGGAGCGGCGCACTGTTGGAGGGGCACTACTGAGGGAGCGCCGCACTGTCGGAGGGGCACTACTGAGGGAGCGCCACACTGTCGGAGGGGCAGTACTGAGGGAGCGCCGCACTGTCGGAGGGGCACTACTGAGGGAGCGCCGCACTGTCGGAGGGGCACTACTGAGGGAGCGCCGCACTGCGCTGTCGGAGGGGCAGTACTGAGGGAGTGCCGCACTGTCGGAGGGGCAGTACTGAGGGAGTGCCGCACTGTCGGAGGGGCAGTACTGAGGGAGCGCTGCACTGTCGGAGGGGCACTACTGAGGGAGCGCCGCACTGTCGGAGGGGCACTACTGAGGGAGCGCCACACTGTCGGAGGGGCAGTACTGAGGGAGTGCTGCACTGTCGGAGGGGCAGTGCTGAGCGAGTGCCGCACTGTCGGAGGGGCAGTACTGAGGGAGCACCGCACTGTCGGAGGGGCACTACTGAGGGAGCGCCACACTGTCGGAGGGGCAGTACTGAGGGAGTGCTGCACTGTCGGAGGGGCAGTGCTGAGCGAGTGCCGCACTGTCGGAAGGGCAGTACTGAGGGAGGGACTTTTTCCCCTTATTATTCCTTATCTCCACCCAAACTGTTTCAACATCCTGATCATTTGAGCCAATATCGTTTCTCACTATTGCAGTTATTATATATGTATACTATAGGACATACTCTCTGTGTAGTCACTATATAGTTGCATAAGATGGAGACTTGTTTACCGGAGGTACCATCAAAAAGGTTCCCACTGTATACACTATGCTGGCACCACCAGAGGGTGCAACTGGTGGAGGCCCAGGGGTCACCTGTACACCACAGGTACCCAAGTATAAAAGGCAGTCCATCAGGTGGGATCCTCACTCTGGAGTTATATTAAATGCACTAAGGTCACTTCAGTACAAGTACAACACATTGCCTCATGGAGTCATTATCACAGCATCTAAAGACATAACAATTGGCGATGAGATTACGGACTTTCACGCGAAAATGGCTACCCTTGGTACGTTGCAGCAGGTCACTGATGGTGATGATTGGGACGCCTTTGTGGAGAGGCTCGATCATTTCTTCACAGCAATCGACCCGGCAGGAGACAATCCGGCCACACTGGCTGATAGGCGCAGAGCTATCCTGCTAACCAGTTGTGGGGCCACCGTCTATGGCCTCGTCAGGGACTTGCTGGCACCAGCGAAGACAATGGCCAACTTGTAACGCTGATCTAAGAACAACTCAAGCTCAAAGAGAGCATCCTCACAGCCAGACACCGGTTTGCTGCAGGACCGAGATGAGGAGAAACTTCTTCACCCAGAGAGTGGTGAACCTGTGGAATTCTCTACCACAGAAAGTTGTTGAGGCCAATTCACTAAATATATTCAAAAAGGAGTTAGATGTAGTCCTTACTACTAGGGGGATCAAGGGGTATGGTGAGAAAGCAGGAATGGGGTACTGAAGTTGCATGTTCAGCCATGAACTCATTGAATGGTGGTGCAGGCTCGAAGGGCCGAATGGCCTACTCCTGCACCTATTTTCTATGTTTCTATGTTTCTATTTAAAGATTACTTGGATGAAATTCAGCAATTGTACGTCCCTGTCTGGAGTAAAAATAAAACTGGGAAGGTGACTCAACTGTGGCTAACAAAGGAAATTAAATCCTTTCTGTCTGTCTGTCCTTCCAGATTGTCAAATACCCCATAATATTTAATTCCCAGACCTGGTCACCTTGCAACCACGTCTCTGTAACGACTATCAGATCATACCCATTTGTCTCAATTTGTGCCGTCAACTCATCTATTTTGTTACAAATGCTACGTGCATTTAGACAAAGTGCCTTTAAGTTTGTTTTTTTACCTTTTTGTCCTGCTCGTTTCCTCTCTCCTTCAAACTCACTTTCTTTATTTTTGCTTTCTAATTCCAGCTTTACTCCCCTCCCTTCTGAATCTATTCTGTTCCCATCCCCCTGCCAAGCTAGTTTAAACCCTCCCCAACAGCACTAGCAAAGCCCCCTCCGAAGATATTGGTCCCTGCTCTGTTGAGGTGCAACCCGTCCGGCTTGGACAGGTCCCACCTCCCCCAGAAACAGTCCCAATGCCTCAGGAGACTAAAGCCCTCCCTCCAGCACCATCTCTCCAGCCACGCATTCATCTGCTCTGTCCTCCTATTTCTGTACTCACTAACTCGTGGCACCGGGAGTAATAGGAGATTACTATCTTTGAGGTCCTGCTCTTTAACCTCTCTCCTAGCTCCCTAAACTCTGCCTGCAGGACCTCATCCCTCTTCCTACCTACGTCATTGGTACCGATATGGACCACGGCCTCTGGCTGTTTACCCTCTCCCCCCAGAATGCCCTGCAGCTGCTCAGTGACATCCTTGACCCTGGCATCAGGGAGATAACATACCATCCTGGAGTCATGTCTGCTGCTGCAGAAACGCCTGTCTGCTCCACTGATTATTGAATCCTCTACCTCTATAGCTCTTCCATTCTTCTTCCTCCCTCCTGTTGTAGGGGAGGATGAAAACCCCCCCAGGTTACCCAGAAGGAAAAGAGCTGTGGGATCTGTCTGTGCTGCAATGTGAATTGAAACCGAGACGGTTTGACCTGGGCAGAGCAGTGATTGGACGGGGGAGGACACCGGAGGGCCAATGGTGGGACAGAGTCAGCCCGAAGCATGGGGCTTTCAAGCCAATGGGAGAGCACTTGCTCAAACTGTGGGACTGACTCATCGCCATTATCGGGCTATTGTCTTCCCCATGTTTACACTGGAAGGAAATTATGCAGACCTTCAGAAAACTCGGGAACCCAAAACAACCCAAGGGCCTGCACAATGGCTGCAGGAGGCCAACGCAATCAACACGCACTCAAACCTTGAGTAGGTTAACATCAGTGGAAAAAACCGCAATAATCTAAAACTGCTGCATTTTTCAAAATCACAAAGCCCACCAATGGGAAGGATCGATTTCAGCACGAGAGGCGGAATGGATAATATGGCTATAAAAAGGGGTTTCTGACGTAGTGTGTATGTTCTGCCCTCGTGATCCAACAACCACCAAGCCTCTCGACACTGAAGGAAAACCAGTGTCCGAAGACACCGAAGATAGAAGAAACAAACCACCAGACTGCAGAAGGCACAGTAGTGAGTATAACCTCTGGTCCCCGGAACTCCCAACTCAGTTAGGCCAGGAAAGGTGGGAGGTTGGGCATTGTATTGCTAAACTGGTGTAAAGATTTTCGTTGTGTCCGTTTAGTGGGATTTAGGGGGATTGTTTTGTTGGTGTATTGCTGTTTGTTGAGATACACCTTGTCAAATAAATTGGAAGCCTAAGTTCCTCTTGGAATCACCTTGTCTCAGTTCTATTGTATTACATTTCCTGATCGTGAGTCTTATGTCAGAACAGTGTAAGGGAAGCTAGGAGCGGCTCGAAAATGCTCAACTGTGTGTCACAGGCTCGGGAAGAAGGGGATAGGAGTGTTTGACACTCACAGGTGCCTCACAGGCTAGGCATAAGCTGTGGGGACGCACGAGTCTCAAAACCCCCTTCATAAGCTGTGGACACAGTCTCTCCAGGGGTGCTCTTGCAGCACTCAGGGTACCTCACAGGCCAGACATAAGCTGTGAGGGCAGAAGGCCAGAGAGAGACACCCAAGGCACAACAACACTCCCCGAGAAACCCTTACACTGTGCAGCTGAGCCACCCGTGGTGCCGTGGACTTGGCTCTGGCTGCACTCCCCAGAGCCACCATCGCCCCCACCGGTACCCAGAACAGAGTACTGGTTAGAGAGAGAGATGGACTCAGGGGACGCCTGCACTACCTGCCTAGGCCTCCCCTTCCGTCCAGCGATCACCCACTCCCTCTCTGCCTGCACACTTTTAAGCTGCAGGGTGACCACCTCTAGAAACGTGCTATCCATGTAGCTCTCAGTCTCGTGGATGTACCGCGGTGACTCCAGCCACCGCTCAAGCTCCAAAACACGGAGCTGGAGTTGGTGCAGCGGAGACACCTCCCGTACACATGGTCACCCCGGCTGGTCACCCGGGACTTCCCACATGTCACAGGATGTGCAGTCCACGGGACTGAGCCGCCCTGCCATCCTTCTAGTTACACTCGCAACTATCGAGTAGAACTAAACTCTAAACCTTAAACACAACACACCCAGCCACTACTCAGCAAACAGCCGATTTAATTCATTAGTTTTCCTTCGATAATAAAGATCACTTATCTATTTAATTGCAGTTCCCAACTTACACCAATGCCCAAGGTTTTTTAAAGAACAGAAAAATACTCACCAATCCACCAGCCAATCACTTAGCTGCTTGGCCGTGACGTCACACTTACATTTCGATTCTTTTTACCTTTTGTCCCTTACTCCCGTCGCTGCTGCAGCTCATTCCTCCTAATCCCCGGCTCCTCCCGATCTCCGGCTCCTCCCGATCTCCGGCTCCTCCCGATCTCCGGCTCCTCCCAATCTCTTGCTCCTCCAAACTGCCGCCGCCCTTTGTAGTCCCGTTCTGGTCGGGTCTCACAATGCTAGGCCGCTCCTCCCGAGTTGTAGCAGGACCTCTCTGCTTTTATACTCTATCCCCCCGGCAATAAAGGCCTTCCTGATCATTTGCTGTACCTGCATACTAACTTTTTGTGTTTCATGCACAAGGACCTCCAGGTCCCGCTGTACTGCAGCACTTTGCAATTTTTCTCTATTTAAATTGTAATTTGTTTTTATATTATTTCTGCCAAAGTGGATAACCTCACATTTTCCCACATTATACTCCATCTGCCAAATGTTTGCCCACTCACTTAGCCTGTCTATATCCCTTTGCAGATTATTTGTGTCCTCCTCACAATTTGCTTTCCCACCCATCTTTGTATCATCAGCAAACTTGGCTACATTACACTCGGTCCCTTCATCCAAGTCATTAATATAGATTGTAAATAGTTGAGGTCCCAGCACTGATCCCTGTACCCCACTAGTTACTGTTTACCAACCGGAAAATGATCCGTTTATCCCGACTCTCTGTTTTCTGTTATTGAGCCAATCCTCTATCCATGCTAATATATTACCTCCAACCCCGTGAACTTTTATCTTGTGCAGTAATCTTTTATGTGGCACCTTATCGAATGCCTTCTGGAAATCCAAATACACCACATCCACTGGTTCCCCCTTATCCACCCTGCTCGTTACATCCTCAAAGAACTCCAGCAAATTTGTCAAACATGATTTCCCTTTCATAAAACCATGCTGACTCTGCTGAATTGAATTATGCTTTTCCAAATGTCCCACTACTGCTTCCTTAATAATGGACTCCAGCATTTTCCCAATGTCATGCCAGGGAGGTATTGGTCACTATTGCCTAGATGTTCCTTTACTTTTACTTCCCTTATCTGCTCTGGTTCATTCCCCATTACTGGATCCAATAGCGAATCCTCCCTTGTTGGGCTTTTTACACATTGGGTTAGAAAGGAGTCCTGTCCACATTATAGGAACTGCATTCCCTTATCCCCTTTACCTACCTCTTCTGTCCAATTAATATCGGGGTAGTTGAAATCCCCCATGATTATTATTCTATGTTTTTTACCAATTTCCCTAATCTGTCTGTATATTTCTTCCTCCACCTCCCTCCCACTATCAGGTGGTCTGTAGACTACCCCTCGTGTGATCGATCCATTATTATCTTTTATCTCGATCCGTATGGATTCTATTTCTGTCTTGCTGATGGGTGCGTCACTTTGGCCTACTGCCATTGTGTTATCCCGGATAAGTGCGGCTACTCCACCTCCCCTTTTCCCCCTCTCTGTATTTATAAATATATTATATCCTGCAATGTTTAATTCCCAGTCCTGATATTTCTGTAGCCATGTCTCAGTAATCCCTATTGTGTCTGGTTCCTCACAACGCACGATTAACTCCAGCTCCCCTGTTTTATTACAGACACTCTGTACATTGCTGTACAGACAGTTTAACTCATTTTTAATAGAATTTTCTCCCTCCTTGTTTAACCACCTTTTTAAACTCCTGTTCTATAACTCTATTTATTCCCCTGCCTTCAATGTATTCCCTTTATTCTGTCCGATGTTCTCCTTTCCTGTTTTGTTTATATTTAGGTTGGTTACGTTTCCTGTAGATCCCTCCCCCCATCTAACGAGTTTACAGCCTTTGCCACCTCCCTATTTACCCTTTCCGCTGGGACACGGGTCCCATCCCGGGTCAGGTGGAGCCCGTCCCATCGGTACAGCTCCTTCCTGTCCCAGAACTGGTGCCAGTGTCCCATGACAAGGAACCCACCTTCCCCACACCAGCCCTCGGACCAGCCATCAGAGAGAGGTAAAAACAGACGGACTCGGGCAGAGAGACAATCTGCTCCTGTTAAGGATGCAGCTCATGTCCTTCCCTCCTTCATTAAACACCTTTCCAAGCAGGCCTCCTCAATCAGCAGGTTTCATCGCTGGCCCTCACACGGAAAGATAGCCGGGCTCTGAGACTGTAATTAACACGCTGTCTCCGACAGTACAAGCTACTTCTGAACCGTTGTTCCTGGTGTCTGAAGACTATAATAATATTGTCAACCTAACAGCGGGCTCCAGGCATCTTCTGATCGCTGGGGAGTCAATTAGCATTCATTAGAGAGATTAGCACACATTCACACTCACACATTCACTCACACACTCACTCTCACACACTCACTCTCACTCTCACACACACTCACACTCATACTCACTCTCACTCACTCTCTCACTCTCACTCTCACTCTCACACACTCACTCTCACTCTCACTCTCACACACACTCACACTCACACTCACACATTCACTCACACACTCACTCTCACACACTCACTCTCACAAACTCACTCTCACTCTCACTCTCACACACTCACTCTCACACACTCACTCTCACTCTCACTCTCACACACACTCACACTCACACATTCACTCACACACTCACTCTCACACACTCACTCTCACTCTCACTCTCACACACTCACTCTCACACACTCACTCTCACTCTCACTCTCACTCTCACACACTCAGTCTCACACTCACTCTCTCACTCTCATTCTCACTCTCACTCTCACACACTCACTCTCACACACTCACTCTCACTCTCACACTCACACATTCACTCACACACTCACTCACACACTCACTCTCACACACTCACTCTCACACACTCACTCTCACACACTCACTCTCACTCTCACTCTCACACACTCACTCTCACACACTCACTCTCACTCTCACTCTCACTCTCACACACTCAGTCTCACACTCACTCTCTCACTCTCATTCTCACTCTCACTCTCACACACTCACTCTCACACACTCACTCTCACACACTCACTCTCACTCTCACACTCACACATTCACTCACACACTCACTCACACACTCACTCTCACACACTCACTCTCACACACTCACTCTCACACTCACACTCACTCTCACTCTCACTCTCACTCTCACACACACTCACACACACACTCACTCTCACTCCCACTCTCACTTTCACCCTCACTCTCATTCTCACTCTCACACACTCACTCTCACTCACACTCACACTCACACTCACACTCACTCTCACTCTCACTCTCACTCTCACACACACTCACACTCACTCTCACTCCCACTCTCACTTTCACCCTCACTCTCATTCTCACTCTCACTCTCATTCTCACTCTCATTCTCACTCTCACACTCACGTTCACTCACACACTCACTCTCACTCTCACACTCACACTCACTCTCACACTCACGCTCACACTCACTCATACTCACTCACTCACACTCTCACACATACTCACTCACACTCAGTCTCTATTCACACACACTCACACTCACTCTCACACTCACACACACTCACTCTCACATTCTCACACTCACTCACGCTCACATTCTCACACTCACACTCACTCTCACACTCACTCTCACACTCACTCTCACACTCGCACTCACACTAGCACACTCTCACACTCATACACACACACTCTCACACTCACACTATCGCACACTCACACACACACACTCTCACTCTCACACTCATTCACACACACTCACATTCACTCTCACACACTCACACTCACATTCACTCACACACATACACACTCACTCACACACACTCTCACACTCACATACATGCACACTCACACACACCCACACTCTCACACTCTCACTCTCACACACACTCTCGCACACATACACACTGACACACTCACATTCTCACACTCTCACACTCTCACACACTCACACATTCTCACACATAGGTATTACCTGTGGCAGTGGCTGTATAAAAGGGGAGCCACCATGCAGCTGCCTCACTCTGGAGTTACGAATAAAGGACCAAGGTCACTACAGTTTGAGTACAACACATTGCCTCATGAAGTTATTCATAGATACATTACATACATAACAACTGGCGACGAGACTACGGACTTTCACGCGATTATGGCTACCTTTGGCACACTAAAAGACTTCACAGAGGGTGATGATTGTGATGCCTTCACGGAAAGGTTCGAGCAATATTTTGTGGCAAACGACCTGGCAGGGGAGATGGACACATTGGCGGAGAAGAGCAAGGCTATACTGCTGACCAGTTGTGGGCCCGAGGTCTACCGCCTCGTCAGGGACTTGCTGGCACCCACGAAGGCCAAGGATAAGACATACGATGAGCTGACTGAACTAATTCGCGACCAACTAAAACCAAAACAGAGCATCCTCACGGCCAGGCACAGATTCTACACTCACCGCAGACCTGAGGGCCAGGAGATTGCAAAATATGCTGCCGACATCAGGAGACTTGCGGCACCGTGTGATTTTGGCACACACCTCAACGAAGCATTGCGAGACATCTTAGTTATGGGAATTGGCCACGAGGGCCTCCTTCACAAGCTATTATCTGCCGACACCACAGTCAACCTGCAGAAGGCCATCAGCATCAGTCAGTGTTCATGACTTCTACCTGCAGCACCAAGCAAATTATTCATCCTGTGGACTCAAACCCAGCAAGTACTGTACACAGAATGGTGCCTTTCACAGGAAAGACTATAGAACGTGGCTCTGCCCAGGGCAGAGAGCACAGACCTCAGGGTCCCAGAACTCAGAGTCCGCCGAGGTGTCCTAATCGAGTAGCACCATGCTGGCGTTGCAGAGGAAACCATAGGGCTCACCAGTGTCGGTTTGCTGAGTATGTATGCAAAGCCTGTAACATGAAGGGCCACCTCCAGCGTATGTGTAAAAGAAATACGGCTCACCGGCTAGCAGAGGAGTCGGTAGATGACTTTGAATCCAGCGGGGTGTATGATGATTTGGCCAGAGAGGTAGCTCAGCCCCAAGAAGAAGTGTATGGAGTGTATACCTGCACCACCGATTGTCCTCCAGTGACGATGGAAGTCGAGATAAACGGCGTTCATGGAAGTGGACACGAGAACGAGCCAGTCAGCGATGCCTTTGAGAGGCTATGGAACGAAAAACGACCCGAGCTGGTTCCAATACAGGAAAAGTTGCTCACCTACACCAAGGAGCTGATCCCAGTCCCTGGTAGAGCGGATGTAAGTGTAATCCATAATGGCGTGGTGCACAAGTTACCTCTGTGGATTGTTGCAGGTGATGGTCCAACGCTACTCGGAAGAAGGTGGATGGGGAAGATCCAGTGGAAATGGGAAGAACTCTTCACTCCAGCAATCGATGTCCCCCGTGCTCAGAGGCAGAGCAAAACCTCACCTTCGCTTGGGCCAGGCACCAGAGAACAGACCAGCGCAGCACCTGAGGCACAGACCGTTCATCGACTGCGTGGCAATGATCCGACCGGAACGACCTAAAAGTACCTTCCCGGCTCCAGTGGCAGGACTCCTGGGGAGGAAGATTGAATTCACAGGAACCCTTCCAGCATCTGTGGCAGAATCGCGGGAGAGAAGGATCAAGGCAGTCGACCTCCAGGACAGAGGCAAGATGGCGTCCCTGCTGCAGCGAGGTGCACTGCGGCCAGACCACGAGGTGCAACACTGAGGAACCAACACGTGGGGTCTAACAAAGGATCTGATTGGGGTAAAGCCAGCAGGATTCTCTTAAAGGAGACCTGCAACCAACTGAACTTAAAGGGACATTGTATGCATGACAATCAATGTAACAAACCGATTAAGATTGTGAACAAAATGTTGTCGCGAGTTGTCGGGAATAGAGTGTCCCCAAAGTGAGCGAATTCGGGAGGGTAAAGGCACTGATCCTGATACCCTGCCCCAGGTCTATCCCACAAGTTATAGGTCAGTGACCTCAGGAGGGTAAAGGCCCTGATCCTGATACCCTGCCCCAGGTCTATCCCACAAGTTATAGGTCAGTGACCTCAGGAGGGTAAAGGCACTGATCCTGATACCCTGCCCCAGGTCTATCCCACAAGTTATAGGTCAGTGACCTCAGGAGGGTGAAGGCACTGATCCTGATACCCTGCCCCAGGTCTATCCCACAAGTTATAGGTCAGTGACCTCAGGAGGGTGAAGGCACTGATCCTGATACCCTGCCCCAGGTATCCCCACAAGTTATAGGTCAGTGACCTCAGGAGGGTAAAGGCACTGATCCTGATACCCTGCCCCAGGTGCCCCCACAAGTTATAGGCCAGTGACGTCAGGAGGGTAAAGGCACTGACCCTGATACCCTGCCCCAGGTGTCCCCACAAGCTATAGGTCAGTGACCTCAGGAGGGTGAAGACACTGATCCTGATACACTGCCCCAGGTGTCCCCACAAGTTATAGGTCAGTGACCTCAGGAGGGTGAAGGCACTGACCCTGATACCCTGCCCCAGGTGCCCCCACAAGTTATAGGTCAGTGACCTCAGGAGGGTGAAGACACTGATCCTGATACACTGCCCCAGGTCTATCCCACAAGTTATAGGTCAGTGACCTCAGGAGGGTGAAGGCACTGATCCTGATACCCTGCCCCAGGTATCCCCACAAGTTATAGGTCAATGACCTCAGGAGTGTGAAGACACTGATCCTGATACACTGCCCCAGGTCTATCCCACAAGTTATAGGTCAGTGACCTCAGGAGGGTGAAGGCACTGATCCTGATACCCTGCCCCAGGTATCCCCACAAGTTATAGGTCAGTAACCTCAGGAGGGTGAAGGCACTGATCCTGATACCCTGCCCCAGGTCTATCCCACAAGTTATAGGTCAGTGATTCAGGAGGGTAAAGGCCCTGATCCTGATACCCTGCCCCAGGTCTATCCCACAAGTTATAGGTCAGTGACCTCAGGAGGGTAAAGGCACTGATCCTGATACCCTGCCCCAGGTCTATCCCACAAGTTATAGGTCAGTGACCTCAGGAGGGTGAAGGCACTGATCCTGATACCCTGCCCCAGGTATCCCCACAAGTTATAGGCCAGTGACGTCAGGAGGGTGAAGGCACTGATCCTGATACCCTGCCCCAGGTCTATCCCACAAGTTATAGGTCAGTGACCTCAGGAGGGTGAAGACACTGATCCTGATACCCTGCCCCAGGTGTCCCCACAAGTTATAGGCCAGTGACCTCAGGAGGGTGAAGACACTGATCCTGATACCCTGCCCCAGGTGTCCCCACAAGTTATAGGCCAGTGACGTCAGGAGCGTGAAGGCACTGATCCTGATACCCTGCCCCAGGTGTCTCCACAAGTTATAGGTCAGTGACCTCAGGAGGGTGAAGACACTGATCCTGATACCCTGCCCCAGGTCTATCCCACAAGTTATAGGTCAGTGACCTCAGGAGGGTGAAGACACTGATCCTGATACCCTGCCCCAGGTGTCCCCACAAGTTATAGGTCAGTGACCTCAGGAGGGTGAAGACACTGATCCTGATACCCTGCCCCAGGTCTATCCCACAAGTTATAGGTCAGTGACCTCAGGAGGGTGAAGGCACTGATCCTGATACCCTGCCCCAGGTGTCCCCACAAGTTATAGGTCAGTGACCTCAGGAGGGTGAAGACACTGATCCTGATACCCTGCCCCAGGTCTATCCCACAAGTTATAGGTCAGTGACCTCAGGAGGGTGAAGGCACTGATCCTGATACCCTGCCCCAGGTCTATCCCACAAGTTATAGGTCAGTGACCTCAGGAGGGTGAAGACACTGATCCTGATACCCTGCCCCAGGTGTCCCCACAAGTTATAGGTCAGTGACCTGAGGTGGGTGAAGCCACTGATCCTGATACCCTGCCCCAGGTCTATCCCACAAGTTATAGGTCAGTGACCTCAGGAGGGTGAAGACACTGATCCTGATACCCTGCCCCAGGTGTCCCCACAAGTTATAGGTCAGTGACCTCAGGAGGGTGAAGACACTAATCCTGATACACTGCCCCAGGTGTCCCCACAAGTTATAGGCCAGTGACCTCAGGAGGGTGAAGGCACTGATCCTGATACCCTGCCCCAGGTGTCCCCACAAGTTATAGGTCAGTGACCTCAGGGGGGTAAAGACACTGATCCTGATACCCTGCCCCAGGTCTATCCCACAAGTTATAGGCCAGTGACCTCAGGAGGGTGAAGGCACTGATCCTGATACCCTGCCCCAGGTGTCCCCACAAGTTATAGGTCAGTGACCTCAGGAGGGTAAAGGCACTGATCCTGATACCCTGCCCCAGGTGCCCCCACAAGTTATAGGCCAGTGACGTCAGGAGGGTAAAGGCACTGACCCTGATACCCTGCCCCAGGTGTCCCCACAAGTTATAGGTCAGTGACCTCAGGAGGGTGAAGACACTGATCCTGATACCCTGCCCCAGGTGTCCCCACAAGTTATAGGTCAGTGACCTCAGGAGGGTGAAGACACTGATCCTGATACACTGCCCCAGGTCTATCCCACAAGTTATAGGTCAGTGACCTCAGGAGGGTGAAGACACTGATCCTGATACACTGCCCCAGGTCTATCCCACAAGTTATAGGTCAGTGACCTCAGGAGGGTGAAGGCACTGATCCTGATACCCTGCCCCAGGTATCCCCACAAGTTATAGGTCAATGACCTCAGGAGTGTGAAGACACTGATCCTGATACACTGCCCCAGGTCTATCCCACAAGTTATAGGTCAGTGACCTCAGGAGGGTGAAGGCACTGATCCTGATACCCTGCCCCAGGTATCCCCACAAGTTATAGGTCAGTGACCTCAGGAGGGTGAAGGCACTGATCCTGATACCCTGCCCCAGGTCTATCCCACAAGTTATAGGTCAGTGACCTCAGGAGGGTAAAGGCCCTGATCCTGATACCCTGCCCCAGGTCTATCCCACAAGTTATAGGTCAGTGACCTCAGGAGGGTAAAGGCACTGATCCTGATACCCTGCCCCAGGTCTATCCCACAAGTTATAGGTCAGTGACCTCAGGAGGGTGAAGGCACTGATCCTGATACCCTGCCCCAGGTATCCCCACAAGTTATAGGCCAGTGACGTCAGGAGGGTGAAGGCACTGATCCTGATACCCTGCCCCAGGTCTATCCCACAAGTTATAGGTCAGTGACCTCAGGAGGGTGAAGACACTGATCCTGATACCCTGCCCCAGGTGTCCCCACAAGTTATAGGCCAGTGACCTCAGGAGGGTGAAGACACTGATCCTGATACCCTGCCCCAGGTGTCCCCACAAGTTATAGGCCAGTGACGTCAGGAGGGTGAAGGCACTGATCCTGATACCCTGCCCCAGGTCTATCCCACAAGTTATAGGTCAGTGACCTCAGGAGGGTGAAGACACTGATCCTGATACCCTGCCCCAGGTCTATCCCACAAGTTATAGGCCAGTGACCTCAGGAGGGTAAAGGCACTGATCCTGATACCCCGCCCCAGGTGTCCCCACAAGTTATAGGTCAGTGACCTCAGGAGGGTGAAGACACTGATCCTGATACCCTGCCCCAGGTGTCCCCACAAGTTATAGGTCAGTGACCTCAGGAGGGTGAAGACACTGATCCTGATACCCTGCCCCAGGTCTATCCCACAAGTTATAGGTCAGTGACCTCAGGAGGGTGAAGGCACTGATCCTGATACCCTGCCCCAGGTGTCCCCACAAGTTATAGGTCAGTGACCTCAGGAGGGTGAAGACACTGATCCTGATACCCTGCCCCAGGTCTATCCCACAAGTTATAGGTCAGTGACCTCAGGAGGGTGAAGGCACTGATCCTGATACCCTGCCCCAGGTCTATCCCACAAGTTATAGGTCAGTGACCTCAGGAGGGTGAAGACACTGATCCTGATACCCTGCCCCAGGTGTCCCCACAAGTTATAGGTCAGTGACCTCAGGAGGGTGAAGACACTGATCCTGATACACTGCCCCAGGTGTCCCCACAAGTTATAGGCCAGTGACCTCAGGAGGGTGAAGGCACTGATCCTGATACCCTGCCCCAGGTGTCCCCACAAGTTATAGGTCAGTGACCTCAGGAGGGTGAAGACACTGATCCTGATACCCTGCCCCAGGTCTATCCCACAAGTTATAGGTCAGTGACCTCAGGAGGGTGAAGACACTGATCCTGATACCCTGCCCCAGGTCTATCCCACAAGTTATAGGTCAGTGACCTCAGGAGGGTGAAGACACTGATCCTGATACCCTGCCCCAGGTCTATCCCACAAGTTATAGGTCAGTGACCTCAGGAGGGTGAAGGCACTGATCCTGATACCCTGCCCCAGGTGTCCCCACAAGTTATAGGTCAGTGACCTCAGGAGGGTGAAGACACTTATCCTGATACCCTGCCCCAGGTCTATCCCACAAGTTATAGGCCAGTGACCTCAGGAAGGTGAAGGCACTGATCCTGATGCCCTGCCCCAGATGTCCCCACAAGTTATAGGTCAATGACCTCAGGAGTGTGAAGGCACTGATCCTGATACCCTGCCCCAGGTGTCCCCACAAGTTATAGGTCAGTGACCTCAGGAGGGTGAAGGCACTGATCCTGATACCCTGCCCCAGGTGTCCCCAAAAGTTATAGGTCAGTGACCTCAGGAGGATGAAGGCACTGATCCTGATACCCTGCCCCAGGTCTATCCCACAAGTTATAGGTCAGTGACCTCATGAGGGTAAAGGCACTGATCCTGATGCCATACCCCAGGTGTCCCCACAAGTTAGAGGCGAGCGACCTCAGGAGGGTGAAGGCACTGATCCTGATACCCTGCCCCAGGTGTCCCCACAAGTTATAGGCCAGTGACCTCAGGAGGGTGAAGGCACTGACCCTGATACCCTACCCCAGGTGTCTCCACAAGTTATAGGTCAGTGACCTCAGGAGGGTGAAGACACTGATCCTGATACCCTGCCCCAGGTCTATCCCACAAGTTATAGGCCAGTGACCTCAGGAGGGTGAAGACACTGATCCTGATACCCTGCCCCAGGTCTATCCCACAAGTTATAGGCCAGTGACCTCAGGAGGGTGAAGGCACTGATCCTGATACCCTGCCCCAGGTGTCCCCACAAGTTATAGGTCAGTGATCTCAGGAGGGTGAAGGCACTGATCCTGATACCCTGCCCCAGGTCTATCCCACAAGTTATAGGTCAGTGACCTCAGGAGGGTGAAGGCACTGACCCTGATACCCTGCCCCAGGTCTATCCCACAAGTTATAGGTCAGTGATCTCAGGAGGGTGAAGGCACTGATCCTGATACCCTGCCCCAGGTGTCCCCACAAGTTATAGGTCAGTGACCTCAGGAGGGTGAAGACACTGATCCTGATACCCTGCCCCAGGTCTATCCCACAAGTTATAGGTCAGTGACCTCAGGAGGGTGAAGGCACTGATCCTGATACCCTGCCCCAGGTCTATCCCACAAGTTATAGGTCAGTGACCTCAGGAGGGTAAAGGCACTGATCCTGATGCCCTGCCCCAGGTCTATCCCACAAGTTATAGGCCAGTGACCTCAGGAAGGTGAAGGCACTGATCCTGATGCCCTGCCCCAGATGTCCCCACAAGTTATAGGTCAATGACCTCAGGAGGGTGAAGACACTGATCCTGATACCCTGCCCCAGGTGTCCCCACAAGTTATAGGTCAATGACCTCAGGAGGGTGAAGGCACTGATCCTGATACCCTGCCCCAGGTCTATCCCACAAGTTATAGGTCAGTGACCTCAGGAGGGTAAAGGCACTGATCCTGATGCCCTGCCCCAGGTGTCCCCACAAGTTAGAGGCGAGCGACCTCAGGAGAGTGAAGGCACTGATCCTGATACCCTGCCCCAGGTGTCCCCACAAGTTATAGGCCAGTGACCTCAGGAGGGTGAAGACACTGATCCTGATACCCTGCCCCAGGTGTCCCCACAAGTTATAGGTCAGTGACCTCAGGAGAGTGGAGGCACTGATCCTGATACCCTGCCCCAGGTCTATCCCACAAGTTATAGGTCAGTGACCTCAGGAGGGTGAAGACACTGATCCTGATACCCTGCCCCAGGTGTCCCCACAAGTTATAGGTCAGTGACCTCAGGAGGGTGAAGGCACTGATCCTGATACCCTGCCCCAGGTCTATCCCACAAGTTATAGGTCAGTGACCTCAGGAGGGTGAAGACACTGATCCTGATACCCTGCCCCAGGTCTATCCCACAAGTTATAGGTCAGTGACCTCAGGAGGGTGAAGGCACTGATCCTGATACCCTGCCCCAGGTCTTACCACAAGTTATAGGTCAGTGACCTCAGGAGGGTGAAGACACTGATCCTGATGCCCTGCCCCAGGTGTCCCCACAAGTTATAGGTCAGTGACCTCAGGAGGGTGAAGACACTGATCCTGATACCCTGCCCCAGGTGTCCCCACAAGTTATAGGTCAGTGACCTCAGCAGGGTGAAGACACTGATCCTGATACCCTGCCCCAGGTGTCCCCACAAGTTATAGGTCAGTGACCTCAGGAGGGTGAAGACACTGATCCTGATACCCTGCCCCAGGTCTATCCCACAAGTTATAGGCCAGTGACCTCAGGAGGGTGAAGGCACTGATCCTGATACCCTGCCCCAGGTGTCCCCACAAGTTATAGGTCAGTGACCTCAGGAGGGTGAAGACACTGATCCTGATGCCCTGCCCCAGGTCTATCCCACAAGTTATAGGCCAGTGACCTCAGGAGGGTGAAGGCACTGATCCTGATACCCTGCCCCAGATGTCCCCACAAGTTATAGGCCAGTGACCTCAGGAGGGTGAAGGCACTGATCCTGATACCCTGCCCCAGGTCTTACCACAAGTTATAGGTCAGTGACCTCAGGAGGGTGAAGGCACTGATCCTGATACCCTGCCCCAGGTCTATCCCACAAGTTATAGGCCAGTGACCTCAGGAGGGTGAAGGCACTGATCCTGATACCCTGCCCCAGATGTCCCCACAAGTTATAGGCCAGTGACCTCAGGAGGGTGAAGGCACTGATCCTGATACCCTGCCCCAGGTCTTACCACAAGTTATAGGTCAATGACCTCAGGAGGGTGAAGGCACTGATCCTGATACCCTGCCCCAGGTGTCCCCACAAGTTATAGGTCAGTGACCTCAGGAGGGTGAAGGCACTGATCCTGATGCCCTGCCCCAGGTCTATCCCACAAGTTATAGGTCAGTGACCTCAGGAGGGTGAAGGCACTGATCCTGATACCCTGCCCCAGGTCTATCCCACAAGTTATAGGTCAGTGACCTCACGAAGGCGAAGGCACTGATCCTGATACCCTGCCCCAGGTCTATCCCACGCTGCAGGCACCCGATGGCACTATTCGCCACAGACCTGGAAATGAAAATGGCACCAATACACGCGGTCGGCCACCGTTGCCCACCCCCCAGGTGGAGATGGTGCAGCCCCCAGACCCGGTCACTACCTCGGCCATGTCCAGGAGTGAAAGGTCAGAACCAACGAGTTCCCCAAACGAGATCTGGAACAGCCAGGTTCCCAACACCGTTAGAGAGCAGGCAGAAGATTCTGCAGCCCTCAAAGGAGGACAGGGAGGCCTCACACATCTGTGGCCCTACCCACCACTAGGCAACGGCAAAGGCCTGGAGTCCTGGCTATGTGAGAGAACCAATCCCGTCCCGCTATCAGGGAGTGCTGCACCGCCATCAGATGTCTAGGACCCCGTCCGGTTGCTCTAGAACTAGCGTCCTCGCATACCTGTACTGCTACCTCAGTACTTGCACTGTGTCTGATCCTGTATGTTAATGTAACGGGCCAGCTGCATGACCTCGCTGTGGGGGGGAGCTGGGGGGGGAAATGGATGTATGTAGCCATGGACACACACATGGATCACACCCAGAACCCACTGGAACCTCCACTGCATCATCGAACCATCCAAACTGGTAACCATTACCCAACGTTGTGGCAAAAGGACTTGGGGGTTAACAGGGAGAGAGCCAAGCCAAAGCACAGCCAAGGTGCAAGGGTTATTGGCACTTAAGTCTGGGGAGAGCCAAGCCAGAGCACATAGTGCAAAGGTAATCGGCACAAAGGACTTGGGGGAGGGTGATGTTCTATATGCAGACTATAGATAAACTCTCTGTGTAGTCATTGTATAGTTGCATAAGATGGAGACTTGTTACCTGATGTATATCAATAAGGTTTACACTGTGTATATACTATGCTGACACCACTAGAGGGTGCAACTGGCGGAGACCGGGGTTTCCTGCCCTGGTGGCAGGGGCTGTATAAAAGGCTGCCCACTATGCTTGTGCCTCACTCTGGAGTGACGAATAAAGGACCAAGGTCACTACAGATGGAGTACAACACATTGCCTCGTGGAGTCATTCACAAGTACATTACAGACATAAGAAATACAGCAATAATGGACTTGCTACACCTCCCCACACCAGTGGATTGCTTTGTTGAATTAAACACAATTATTTCAAACTGCCCTCCAGCATTCTACCCTTCTGCAAACCCTCCCAGGTCTCTGTTTGAAAAGCTGACTGTCGGTGAGTGTTTCTGCCTCTATGTCGTTATCTCTTCGTGCTCACGACCTGAGGAGAGCACTGAAACCACACCAGACCCCAAGTGCCTGGGACCAGAGACCTCCCGACACAATGAGGGCGAGATACTTCCCCATTACTGAGACAGGCCAACAACTTGCTTATTATTATCAGTCTTCGTGGTCGATAACGTCCGGTCTCAGTCCTGCCCTTTGCCAAATAGAGTGGTCACTCCAACAACTGCCATTTATATAGCGCCTTTAACGCAGTGAAACGTCCCCAGGCGCTTCACAGGAGCGATTCTCAAATAAAGGTTGACAGCGAGCCCCATAGAGAGGTATTAAGGCAGGTGCCCAAATGCTGGGTAAAAGAGGTAGGTTCTAACAAGCTTCCTAAAGGAGGAGAGAGAGGTGGAGGGGTTTAGGGAGGGAGTTCCAGAGCTTGGGGCCCAGGCAACAGAAGGCACGGCCACCGATGGTGGAGCGATTATAATCAGGGATGGTCAAGAGGGCAGAATTAGAGGAGCGCAGATATCTCGGGGGGTTGTGGGGATGATGGAGGTTACGGAGATAGGGAGGGACGAGGGCCATGGAGGGATTTGAACTCGAGGACGAGAATTTTAAAATTGAGGTTTTGTTTAACCGGAAGCCAATGTAGGTCAGCGAGCACAGGGGGTGATGGGTGAGCGGGACTGGGTGCGAGTTAGGACACAGGGCAGTGAGCACAGGGGGTGATAGGTGAGCAGGACTCGGTGCGAGTTAGGACACGGGGCACAGGGGATGATGGGTGAGCGGGACTCGGTGCAAGTTAGGACACGGGGCACAGGGGGTGATGGGTAAATGGGACTCGGTGCGAGTTTGGACACGGGGCAGCAGAGCCTAGGTTTACGGAGAGGGGAAGGTGGGAGGCCAGCCAGGAGAGCACTGGAATAGTCGGAGAGACAATCCCATCAGCACCTCTGTCTGAGGCTAGGAATTGACCATAGCTTCTAGAGGTGAAAGGTCAGTGAAACGCGTCACTTAAGGAAGTGGCCATAGAAATAGTGGATGCATTGGTGGTCATTTTCCAACAGTCTATCGACTCTGGATCAGTTCCTATGGACTGGAAGGTAGCTAATGTAACACCACTTTTTAAAAAGGGAGGGAGAGAGAAAACGGGTAATTATAGACCGGTTAGTCTGACATCAGCAGTGGGGAAAATGTTGGAATCAATTATTAAGGATGAAATAGCAGCACATTTGGAAAGCAGTGACAGGATCGGTCCAAGTCAGCATGGATTTATGAAAGGGAAATCATGCTTGACAATTCTTCTGGAATTTTTTGAGGATGTAGCAAGTAGAGTGGACAAGGGAGAACCAGTGGATGTGGTGTATTTGGACTTTCAAAAGGCTTTTGACAATGTCCCACACAAGAGATTGGTGTGCAAAATTAAAGCACATGGTATTGGGGGTAATGTACTGACGTGGATAGAGAACTGGTTGGCAGACAGGAAGCAGAGAGTTGGGATAAACGGGTCCTTTTCAGAATGGCAGGCAGTGACTAGTGGAGTGCCGCAGGGCTCAGTGCTGGGACCCCAGCTCTTTACAATATACATTAATGATTTATATGAAGGAATTGAGTGTAATATCTCCAAGTTTGCAGATGACACTAAGCTGGGTGGCGGTGTGAGCTATGAGGAGGATGCTAAGAGGCTGCAGGGTGACTTGGACAGGTTAGGTGAGTGGGCAAATGCATGGCAAATGAAGTATAATGTGGATAAATGTGAGGTTATCCACTTTGGTGGCAAAAACACGAAGACAGAATATTATCTGAATGGTGACAGATTAAGAAAAGGGGAGGTGCAACGAGACCTGGGTGTCATGGTTCATCAGTCATTGAAAGTTGGCATGCAGGTACAGCAGGTGGTGAAAAAGGCAAATGGTATGTTGGCCTTCATAGCTAGGGGATTTGAGTATAGAGCAGGGAGGTCTTACTGCGGTTGTACAGGTCCTTAGTGAGGCTTCACCTGGAATATCGTGTTCAGTTTTGGTCCCCTAATCTGAGGAAGGACATTCTTGCTATTGAGGGTGTTGTGTATTGCTCTGATACATTAAATGTATGATTAGTACAATGGTGCATCACAGAGGGCGCTGTGATGGGAGACCTGAAAGTACCTGCACGAGGCAGTATAAAAGGCTGCCCACCCCACCTATGGGACACTCTGGAACTGTTCAACAAAGGATTAAGGTCACAGCAGTTACTACAACACCAGAGCATGTAGAGTCAGTGATTTGTGTGCTACATACACCACATTGGCGACAAGGAACGGACGAACTCCACGCAACCATGGCTACTCTGGGCTCGCTAAAGGATTTTACCGTGGGCAATGATTGGGAGGCCTTTATGGAAAGGCCCGAGTACTACTTCACAGCAAACGACCTGACGGAGGACACATACGCAATGAGAGAGAAGCGTAAGGCGATATTGCTCTCCAGTTGTGGAGATGAGGTTTACTGTCTCGTCAGGGATTTGCTGGCACCAGGGACAAGTCATACGAGGAGCTGACTGAACTCATTCGTGACCAGTTGAAACCGAAGGAGAGCATCTTCACGGCCAGATACAAATTTTACCATCACTGCAGACCCGAGGGCCAGGATATCACCAAATATGCTGCAGACCTCAGGAGACTCGTGGCGCCGTGTGATTTTGGGGCACAGCTTGACGAGGCTTTGCGGGACGTTTTCGTTGTGGGGATTGGCCACAAGGGCCTCCTTCACAAGCTGCTGGCCACGGAACCCACAGTCACTCTGACAAAGGCCATCGCCATCAGCTGGGCACATATGACCTCGACTTGCAGCACCAAGCAAATGATCCACACAGTCTCGAACCCGGCAGGCACTGTCCACAGGATAGCGCCCACCACGGATAAAACTGCAGAACGTGGCTCTGCCCGGGGCAGAGAGCACAGACCTCGGGATCCTGGAGCTCAGAGTCCGCCGAGGGGGGCCAATCAAGCAGCACCATGCTGGCGCTGTGGAGGAAGCCATGGGGCTCACCGGTGCAGGTTTGCGGAGTACACGTGCAATACCTGCCACACGAAAGGCCACCTTCAGAGTATATGTAAAAGAAATCGGACTCACCATGTGGCTGAGGAGATGGGGGATGGTCCACTGTTCAGCGAGGAGCAAGTAGAAGAAGATGAGGTGCTTGGACTGTATACGTGCACCGACGATTCACCCCCAGTGATAAGGGAAGTAAAAATCAACGGAGTCCCAGTGAGTATGGAAGTGGACACGGGCTCGGGTCCGTCGTTGATGAGTCGGAGAACTTTTGATAAACTGGATTAACCCGGCTGCACGACCCAAGCTGGTCCCGGTCACGGTGAAGCTGCGTATCTACACCAGGGAACTGATACCTGTTCTCGGCAGAGCGATGGTGCAGGTATCTCACGGGGGCGAGACTCACGCTTTACCTTTATGGGTCGTTGCAGGCGATGGGCCGACGCTCCTCGGCAGGAGATGGATGGGAAAGGTCCGTGGGGAGCTGGGAAGACTTCTTCACTCCCCCACAGACCGCTGCTCCCCGGGTTTCCAAAGGGCAGCGCCAACCGAGCTGGAGCTGCAGCAGCGGCCCAGAACCCCCGGCCCCAAGCAATCCTGCAGCCGCAGCCTCCACTCAAGGCTACAGGTGCAGGCCCACTGCTGGGGTGTGGGGCGCTGCGGGCAAGAAGCGGGAGGCCCATCGATGGCCGGCGGACCCACGCAGCGAGACAGTCGGGCAGCGGCAGTGGCCGTGATGGTGGCGGCCACGGAGGCACCAGGAGGGGCGGCCACGGCGGGAGTGGCAGCAAGCAAACCGGTGCTGCCGCTGATGTTTTTGTTCCTCTTTCTGTTAAGGAAACGCCGCGCCGAGTTTGAGAGCGCCAGCATCGAGAGGCGGAACGACGCGCAGAGGAGGCAGTATTTCCAGCAGTGCCAGAGGAAGATGATCTTGGACAAATGGAGAGAACTTTGTGCCACAGTTGGCCGTACAACATGTGACCTGGAATTAATTGATCCTGGCATCGGGTGCCTGAAACCTTTCCTAAAAACACTGCAAAATTCCCTTTCCCTCCTCCCTTGTTCCTTCTTCTCTCTTGGCCAGCAGAACACCTAAGATGGTGGCGCCCAGCGGAAGCCTCGTGGGAGTCACAAGATGGAGTCTTAAAAGGGAAATGCTCCCGGGAGTCTTAAAAGGGCCTCAAACCACTGCGGTCCTCACATAAAGGCTTTTTGGACTTTTGCAAGGCGAGAGCGATTCTAAGTGTGCTATGTGAACTTAGGATGATGGATTTATGACAAGAAATAATATTTTAATGCTGGGTGGTTACTGTGTTTAAAATAATGGACATGAATTGCGAATTACGACAAGAGTTAATATTTCAATGCTGAATGGTCACTGTGTTTAAATTCAGGGACGTGGATCAACATTACCAAGGGGCTAATGCGTTTTTCGATTTAGGGGATTCAGGCAACGGCTTTTTGAACTGGGGGGGGCAGTGATGTTATGTATTGTCCAGGTACATTAAATGTATGATAAGTACAATGGTGCACCACAGAGGGCACTGTGGTGGGAGACCTGAAAGTACCTGCACGAGGCAGTATAAAAGGCTGCCCACCACACCTGTGGGGCACTCTGGAGCTGTTCAATAAAGGACTACGGTCACAGCAGTTAGATCAACACCAGACCGTGTGGAGTCAGTGATTTGCGTGCTACATACACCACAGAGGGAGTGCAGCGAAGGTTCACCAGACTGATTCCCGGGATGGCTGAACTCATAGAAACGTATAAGATTCTGATGGGACTGGACAGGTTAGATGCGGGTAGAATGTTCCCGATGTTGGGGAAGTCCAGAACCAGGGGACACAGTCTTAGGATAAGGGGTAAGCCATTTAGGACTGAGATGAGGAGAAACTTCTTCATTCAGAGAGTTGTTAACCTGTGGAATTCCCTGCCGCAGAGAGTTGTTGAGGCCAGTTCATTGGATATATTCAAGAGGGAGTTAGATATGGCCCTGATTGCTAAAGGGATCAAGGGGTATGGAGAGAAAGCAGGAAAGGGGTACTGAGGGAATGATCAGCCATGATCTTATTGAATGGCGGTGCAGGCTCGAAGGGCCGAATGGCCTACTCCTGCACCTATTTTCTATGTTTCTGTGACATCCCCAAGTGGGCTGTACAGAGTGGACTAAATCGGCGATTCTTCAGTCACAGGGGTCGCGGACACAAAATGCACAACGCCGGCTGTTAGTGAGTCAGGGAAGAACATTCTGGAGATACATTTAAAGCAGGCAATTGGGATTCCATGAGAATGCTAATGAACAAGTAAGTCAGACCCTTTACAGGCCTGCCGCGTAATGAGTTCTGGTCCCAGGGGAGAGTGTCTGTGGTGGCTCGCGGAGAGATTGAGAGCGGCAGGCCATTGATCTGTCATCTCATTAACAGGCGCTCCGTGTGGGACACCCATCCTGGCTCAAAGTCACGGCAAACGCAGGGAACCTTGTTCACTGAAACACAAACAGGAAATGCTGGAAACACCTGGAGTACTGCGTGCAGTTTTGGTTTCCATATTTACGAAAGGATATACTTGCTTTGGAGGCAGTTCAGAGAAGGTTCACTCGGTTGATTCCGGGGATGAGGGGGTTGACTTATGAGGAAAGGTTGAGTAGGTTGGGCCTCTACTCATTGGAATACAGAAGAATGAGACGTGATCTTATCGAAACGTAAAAGATGATGAGGGGGCTTGACAAGGTGGATGCAGAGAGGATGTTTCCACTGATGGGGGAGACTAGAACTAGGGGGCATGATCTTAGAATAAGGGGCCGCCCATTTAAAACTGAGATGAGGAGAAATTTCTTCTCTCTGAGGGTTGTAAATCTGTGGAATTCGCTGCCTCAGAGAGCTGTGGAAGCTGGGACATTGAATACATTTAAGACAGAAATAGACAGTTTCTTAACCGATAAGGGAATAAAGGGGTGGGCAGGGAAGTGGAGCTGAGCCCATGATCGGATCAACCATGATCTTATTGAATGGCGGAGCAGGCTCGAGGGGCCGTATGGCCCACTCCTGCTCCTATTTCTTATGTTCTTATGTTCACTCAGCGGGTCGACAGCGCCGGTGGAGGGAGAGACAGAGTTAGCGTTTCAGGCCGTTGAACCTTCGTCACAACTTCTTTTCTTAATATACATTTGATGCAGGGAGTAAAGAACTTGCATTTATATAGCGCCTTTCACGATCACCGAACGTCTCAAAGCGCTTTACAGCCAATGAAGTACTTTTTGGAGTGTAGTCACTGCTGTAATGTGGGAAACGCGGCAGACAATTTGCGCACAGCAAGCTCCCACAAACAGCAATGCGATGATAAAAACACAAGATCATAAGAATTAGGAATAGGAGTCGGCCATTCGGCCCCTCAAGTACGATCATGGCAGATCTTCGATGTCAACACTTTCCCGCGCGATCCCCATATCCCTCAATTCCCCGAGAGTCCAAATATCTATCCTCCTCAGCCTTAAGTATATTCAATTATTCAGTATCCACAACTCTCTGGGGCAGAGAATTGCAAAGATTCACCACCCTCTGAGGGAAGAAATTCCTCCTCATCTCAGTCCTAAATGGCCGACCCCTTATCCTGAGACTGTGACCCCTGGTTCTAGACTCCCCAGCCCGGGGGAAACATCCTCCCTGCATCTACCATGCCACCCTATCACATGATGACCAGATAATTTGCTTTAGTGATGTTGATTGAGGGATAAATGTTGACCCCAGAACGAACGCCTCTGTTCTTCTTCGAAATAGCGGCCGTGGGATCTTTTACATCCACCCAAGTGGGCAGACAAGTTCCCAGTTTATCGTCCCATCCCAAAAGACAGCACCTTCGACAGTGCGGTGCTCCCTCAGTACTGCCCCCCCTCAGTACTGCCCCTCCAACAGTGCAGCGCTCCCTCAGCACTGCCCCTCCGACAGTGCAGCGCTCCCTCAGTACTGCCCCTCCGACAGTGCTGCGCTTCCTCAGCACTGCCCCTCCAACAGTGCAGCGCTCCCTCAGCACTGCCCCTCCGACAGTGCAGCGCTCCCTCAGCACTGCCCCTCCGACAGTGCAGCGCTCCCTCAGCACTGCCCCTCCGACAGTGCAGCGCTCCCTCAGCACTGCCCCTCCGACAGTGCAGCGCTCCCTCAGTACTGCCCCTCCGACAGTGCGGCGCTCCCTCAGTACTGCCCCTCCAACAGTGCAGCACTCCCTCAGCACTGCCCCTCCGACAGTGCAGCACTCCCTCAGTACTGCCCCTCCGACAGTGCAGCACTCCCTCAGCACTGCCCCTCCGACAGTGCGGCACTCCCTCAGTACCGCCCCTCCGACAGTGCAGCACTCCCTCAGTACTGCCCCTCCAACAGTGCAGCACTCCTTCAGCACTGCCCCTCCGACAGTGCAGCACTCCCTCAGTACTGCCCCTCCGACAGTGCAGCACTCCCTCAGCACTGCCCCTCCGACAGTGCGGCACTCCCTCAGTACTGCCCCTCCGACAGTGCAGCACTCCCTCAGCACTGCCCCTCCGACAGTGCGGCGCTCCCTCAGCACTGCCCCTCCGACAGTGCAGCGCTCCCTCAGCACTGCCCCTCCGACAGTGCGGCGCTCCCTCAGCACTGCCCCTCCGACAGTGCAGCGCTCCCTCAGTACTGCCCCTCCAACAGTGCAGCGCTCCCTCAGTACTGCCCCTCCGACAGTGCAGCGCTCCCTCAGCACTGCCCCTCTGACAGTGCTGCACTTCCTCAGCATTGCATGGAGTGTCAGCCTAGATCATGTGCTTTAGTCCCTGGAGTGGGACTTGAACCCGCAACCTCCTGACTCCGCGGCGAGAGAGAGAGAGAGAGAGAGAGAGAGAGAGAGCGCGCTGCTCACTGAGCCATGGCTGATACACAGCTAGCAGCCTGACCACGCAGGGAGCGATGGATAAACCAGATAACTACAGACTAGTTCGTCCAACCTTGGGAAAACTTTTAGAATCCGTAACGCGAGATAAATTGGTCGGCTGTCAGAGTTAATCAATGAGACGAGCACGGATTTGTTAAAGACAAGTTGTGTTTAAGATATTTAGTGAAATTGTGTCAAGTAGCCGTTTTGCTGAAGGGAATGTGGTTAATGGTGTGTGTATGGATTTTCAGCAGGTGTCTCCCAAAAGGCTTGTTAGAAAAGCGTATGGTGTAAGAGATGTATTGTGGACAGAAGGTTCGTTGATGGCCAGGGACAAAGTGTTGGGTAAATGGGTGGTGCAGGTACTGAAAGGGTTGGGAGTGTTGTACCCAGGGTCAGTGTGAGTCCTCTCCTGCTCTGTATTGGGATTTGAGTGCACGTAACTCCCTCCCTAAACCTCTCCACCTCTCTCTCCTCCTTCAAGACGCTGCATAAAACCGACCTCTTTGACAAAGCCTTTGGTCGTTGGCCCTAATATCTCCTTATGTGGCTCAGTGTCAATTTTGTTTGACAATCGCTCTTGTGAAGCGTCTTGGGACATTTTACTATGGTAAAGGGGCTATATAAATGCAATTTGTTGTTGTTGTTGTGTGTGTACATCTGTGAGTGTAGGCCACTCTGTGCATGTACTGATGGAGTGCCGCACTGTCGGAGGGGCAGCACTGAGGGAGCGCCGCACTGTCGGAGGGGCAGTGCTAAGGGAGTGCCACACTGTCGGAGGGGCAGTACTGAGGGAGCGCCGCACTGTCGGAGGGGCAGTACTGAGAGAGTACCGCACTGTCGGAGGGGCAGTGCTGAGGGAGTACCGCACTGTCGGAGGGGCAGTACTGAGGGAGCGCCGCACTGTCGGAGGGGCAGTACTGAGGGAGTACCGCACTGTCGGAGGGGCAGTGCTAAGGGAGTGCCACACTGTCGGAGGGGCAGTACTGAGGGAGCGCCGCACTGTCGGAGGGGCAGTACTGAGGGAGCGCCGCACTGTCGGAGGGGCAGTGCTAAGGGAGTGCCACACTGTCGGAGGGGCAGTACTGAGGGAGCGCCGCACTGTCGGAGGGGCAGTACTGAGGGAGCGCCGCACTGTCGGAGGGGCAGTACTGAGGGAGCGCCGCACTGTCGGAGGGGCAGTACTGAGGGAGCGCCGCACTGTCGGAGGGGCAGTACTGAGGGAGCGCCGCACTGTTGGAGGGGCAGTACTGAGGGAGCGCTGCACTGTTGGAGGGGCAGTGCTGAGGGAGCGCCGGACTATCAGAGGGGCAGTACTGAGGGAGCGCCGCACTGTCGGAGGGGCAGTGCTGAGGGAGCGCCGCACTGTCGGAGAGGCAGTACTGAGGGAGCGCCGCACTGTCGGAGGGGCAGTACTGAGGGAGCGCTGCACTGTCGGAGGGGCAGTGCTAAGGGAGTGCTGCACTGTCGGAGGGGCAGTACTGAGGGAGCGCCGCACTGTCGGAGGGGCAGTACTGAGGGAGCGCTGCACTGTCGGAGGGGCAGTGCTAAGGGAGTGCTGCACTGTCGGAGGGGCAGTACTGAGGGAGCCCCGCACTGTCGGAGGGGCAGTACTGAGGGAGCGCCGCACTGTCGGAGGGGCAGTACTGAGGGAGCGCCGGACTGTTGGAGGGGCAGTACTGAGGGAGCGCCGTACTGTCGGAGGGGCAGTACTGAGGGAGCGCCGCACTGTCGGAGGGACAGTACTGAGGGAGTGCCGCACTGTTGGAGGGGCAGTACTGAGGGAGCGCCGCACTGTTGGAGGGGCAGTACTGAGGACGGATCCCTCAGTGATGTCACACCCAGCTCCCTCAGTGATGCTGTGTACCTCACAGGTTGGCGATGTGGGTCTACACTGAAGGTATTCGGTAGCCATTGGACGATGTCCATCCTGTTTATTTATTGATGCGAATGCTTACAGCAGGAAATTTATATGTTACACTCAAATGAATTTATTGAATAACACAAACTATAAATGAAAGGGGAAGCAGGTGCATAATTAGTGGAGTGTTATAATGTGCTTACAATGGACTCATTATAAGAGATAAATAGAGAGACACAATTAGAGTCAGGCTTGGTACCATTCCCATCAATCATCTCTCCGCTGCTTCACACAGGCGGGCAGACAAGAGTCAGTGCGGGGCCTGTGGTTTCTGTAGTGTATGGAGAAAGAGTCAGACTAAACACTGTGAGCTCAAAGTAAAGTGTGACCTTAGTCTTTTATTCCAGGTCTCCAGAGTGCCTCTCCAACCTGTGTGGCCTCCTTAAATACCTGTGTTCCCAAGGGATTGTGGGATCCCTTGGGACTCCAGGGGATGAGCCCTCTGGTGGCTGTACAGAGTAAATACAAGTCCACATATATAACAACACTCTCCCCCAAAGTCAATAGTGTAACTATTTACAGTGTGTGTCGATCTGGGGCCCTTCTTGCCCTGGTTGATCGTCTCGGTGTGAAAGCTGGTGTTGTTGAATCATTTGTTGGGCCCTCGCTGGGCTGCTGTGCAGCTGGCCTTGCTGGGCTGCCTGGTGTGTTGGGCCCTGCAGGGCTGCTGTGGATGATGGGTTCTGCTTCGTGGTCAACCGTGGTGTCGGTTGCCACTGGTGTGTGTGTTGGGGGATCAAAAAAGGTAGGGTCCAAGGTGGGTTGCTCAGGGTAGTCCGTGAATCTGAGTTTGATTTGGTCCAAATGTTTCCGGTGAATGAGTCCATTTGAAAGTTTGACCCGAAACACCCTGCTCCCCTCTTTGGCCACGACAGTGCAGGGAAGCCACTTGGGACCTTGTCCATAATTTAATACAAATACAGGATCATTGATTTCAATCTCACGCGACACATTTGCGCTATCATGGTATGCACTTTGTTGAAGCCGCCTGTTCTCTACCTGATCATGTAGATCAGGGTTAACTAACGAGAGCCTTGTCTTAAGTGCTCTTTTCATGAGCAGTTCAGCAGGTGGGATCCCAGTGAGTGAGTGGGGTCTCGTGCGGTAGCTAAGCAGGACTCAGGATAGGCGAGTCTGCAGTGAGTCTTCAGTTACCCTCTTCAAGCCTTGCTTGATGGTTTGCACTGCTCTCTCTGCCTGACCATTGGACGCTGGTTTAAACGGGGCAGATGTGACATGTTTGATCCCGTTACGGGTCATGAATTCTTTGAATTCAGCACTGGTAAAACATGGCCCGTTGTTGCTCACCAGGACATCGGGTAAGCCGTGTGTGGCAAACATGGCCCGCAGGCTTTCAGTAGTGGCAGCATATGTGCTAGCCGACATTATCTCACATTCAATCCACTTGGAGTACGCGTCTACAACCACAAGGAACATTTTACCCAAGAACGGGCCTGCATAGTCGATGTGTACCCTAGACCACGGTTTGGAGGGCCAAGACCATAAACTTAGCGGCGCCTCCCTGGGTACATTGCTTAACTGCGAGCATGTATTACATCTGTGAACGTAGGACTCCAAGTCCGCATCGATACCGGGCCACCACGTGGGATCTGGCTATCGCTTTCATCATTACGATGCCTGGGTGGGTACTGTGGAGGTCATTGATGAAGGTGTCTCTGCCCTTCTTGGAGACCACTACTCGATTGCCCCACAGAAAGCAGTCTGCCAGTACAGACATTTCAGCTTTGCACCACTGGAACGGCTTTATCTCTTCCTGCACTTCCACTGGGACACTGGACCAGCTCCTGCGAAGCACACAGCTTTTGACTAGAGATAATAAGGGGTCCTGGCTTGTCCAGGTTTTGATCTGCCGGGTAGTGACGGGTGATTGCTCACTCTCAAATGCTTCCATAACCATGGCTAGATCTGCAGGCTGCGCCATTTCCACCCCCGTGGTGGGCAATGGCAGCCTACTGAGAGCATCGACGCAATTTTCTGGCCTGTGGCGGATGGCGTAGTTGTATGCGGACAATGTGAGCGCCCATCTCTGGATGTGGGCCGATGCGTTGGTAGTTATCCCTTTGCTCTCGGAAAACAGGGATATAAGTGGCTTATGGTCAGTTTCCAATTCGAATTTGAGCCCAAACAGGTATTGATGCATTTTCTTTACCCCATAGACACACGCTAACGCTTCTTTCTCAGTCATGCTGTAGGCTCTCTCAGCCTTAGACAGACTCCTGGATGCATAAGCAACCGGTTGCAGTTTCCTGAAATCATTAGCTTGTTGCAATACACACCCGACGCCATATGACGACGCGTCACATGCTAGTACCAAACGCTTACATGGATCATACAACACAAGCAATTTGTTTGAGCATAACAATTTTTGTGCTTTTACAAAGGCATTTTCTTGGCTTTTGCCCCAAACCCATTTGCCCCCTTTTCGTAGTAAGACGTGTAGTGGTTCTAGCAGGGTGCTAATACCCGGTAAGAAGTTACCAAAGTAGTTCAAGAGTCCCAGAAATGACCGCAGCTCTGTCACGTTCTGTGGCCTCGGTGTGTTCTCGGTTGCCTCCGTCTTCGCGTTGATGGGCCTGATGCCGTCCGCCGCAATCCTCCTTCCCAGGAACTCCACTTCAGGCGCCAGCAAAACGCACTTCGAGAGTTTTAACCTGAGCCCCACGCAATTGAGTCGACTAAGAACCTCCTCCAGGTTCTGCAGATGCTCGACTGTGTTCCGACCTGTGACCAAGATGTCGTCCTGGAAGACCACGGTGCGCGGGACAGACTTCAGTAAACTTTCCATGTTTCTCTGGAATATCGCCGCCACTGATCAGATTCCAAGCAGGCATCTGTTATAAACAAAAAGACCTTTGTGCGTGTTGATGTAGGTGAGGGCCTTCGATGATTCCTCCAGTTCCTGCGTCATGAAGGCTGAAGTCAGATCCAGCTTCGTGAACGTCTTTCCTCCCGCCAGCGTTGCAAAGAGGTCGTCGGCCTTTGGGAGTGGGTATTGGTCCTGCAAGGAGAAACGATTGATAGTTACTTTGTAATCGCCACAGATTCTGATGGTGCCGTTTCCCTTGAGGACTGGGACAATAGGACTAGCCCACTCGCTGAACTCGATCGGTGAGATGATGCCCTCTCTTTGTAGCTGGTCCAGCTCGATCTCTACCCTTTCTCTCATCATGTACGGTACTGCTCTCACCTTGTGATGGATGGGTCGCGTCCCCGGAATTAGGTGGATCTGCACTTTTACTCCTTGGAATTTCCCGATGCCTGGTTCGAACAGCGAAGGAAATTTGTTTAAGACCTGGGCACACGAAGTGTCGTTAGCGGGCGATAGCGCTCGGACACCATCCCAGTTCCAGCATATCTTTCCCAGCCAGCTCCTGCCGAGCAGCGTGGGACCATCGCCCGGTACCACCCAGAGTGGTAGTTTGTGCACCGTTCCATCGTAGGAGACCTTTACCGTAGCACTGCCGATTACAGGAATCAGGTCTTTAGTGTAAGTTCTTAGTCTCGTGCGAACTGGAGTTAAGACTGGCCTTGAGGCCTTGTTGCACCACAACCTTTCGAAAGTCTCTTTGCCCATGGTGGACTGGCTCGTGCCCGTGTCCAGCTCCATTGACACCGGGAGTCCATTTATTTCAACATTCAGCATTATCGGGGGACAATTCGTGGTGAATGTGTGCACCCCATGTACCTCTGCCTCCTCTATCAGAGGTTCTGTTTCGTCGTGATCCTCCGTGGATCTGTCCTCCTCTGCAACGTGGTGGTTTGCAGGTTTAGCAGGCCTAGCAGCTCGCCTGCACACTCGTTGGAGGTGTCCCATTGTTCCACAGCCCTTGCAAACATACCCTTTGAATCGGCATGAATGGAAACGATGATCACCCCCGCAGCGTCAACAAGGTGTTAATGGCCTTGCATTCATCACCCTTGATGGTGGACTCTGAGACATCTGCGGACGTGTAGCTGTAGGTATGTGTGACCTGTCCTGTACGTTACGATTCGAAAACAACATCACTTTGTTCACAGTACTTGTAGCAGCACTTGTGTGCTGAGAGATTTGCTTCGTATTGTCACTGGTGGCAATGAACGCCTGGGCTATCGCTATGGCCTTACTCAAGGTTGGGATCTCTACAGTCAAAAGTTTGCAAAATATGGTTTCGTGGCCAATGCCAAGTATGAAAAAGTCTCTGAGCATGTGCTCCAAATGTCCTTCAAATTCACAATGTCCTGCAAGGCGTCTTAGCTCGGTGACATAACTCGCCACTTCCTGGCCTTCAGACCTTTTGTAGGTGTAGAACTGGTACCTCGCCATCAGAACGTTTTC
Organism: Pristiophorus japonicus; assembly: GCF_044704955.1. Classification (NCBI taxonomy): domain Eukaryota; kingdom Metazoa; phylum Chordata; class Chondrichthyes; family Pristiophoridae; genus Pristiophorus; species Pristiophorus japonicus. The sequence continues at coordinate 222,219,646 of NC_091986.1, read as the reverse complement.
CTTCGAGTTCAAATGCTCTCGGACCAGTGTGCACAAATCATCGTACGATTTCCCCGTGGGTTTTGCTGGAGTGAGCAGATTCTTCATGAGGCCATACGTTGGTGCCCCACAGACGGTGAGGAGGATCGCTCTGCGTTTGGCAGCGCTCTCTTCCCCATCCAGCTCATTGGCCACGAAGTATTGGTCCAGTCGCTCCACAAAAGTTTCCCAATCATCTCCCTCCGAGAATTTCTCCAGGATGCCCACTGTTCTCTGCATCTTTGGGTTCGCTATCTGTATCTCGTCGCCAGTTGTTATGTATGGAGAAAGAGTCAGACTGAATACTGTGAGCTCAAAGTAAAGTGTGACCGTAGTCTTTTATTGCAGGTCTCCAGAGTGCCTCTCCAACCTGTGAAGCCTTCTTAAATACCTGTGCTCCCAAGGGATTATGAGATCCCTTGGGGCTCTGATGAATGATCCCTCTGGTGGCTGTAGAGTATATACAAGTCCAGATACATAACAGTTTCCAGACCACGTGAGTCAGTGCCACACCACTTGGCAAGTTGCTCAGACGCACGGGGCACCAGCAGTGTGGGAACCGTGATATTGTGCTCACTTCATATAGACTGGGAAAATCACATTGGCAAAGGTAGTCGGGTGGGCTGGTTCATGGAATGCATTCGGAACAGTTTCCTAGAACAATACGTCATGGAATCAACCAGGCAACGATTATACTAGATCTTGTATTGTGTAATGAGACAGAGTTAATTAGCAATCTCATACTAAAGGACCCTCTGGGGCAGAGTGATCACAGTACCATCGAATTTCTCGTTAAGTTTGGAAGTGAAATAATCTGAAACTAGAGTCTTAAATTTAATGAAACCAATTACATAGATATGAGAGGGGCGAGGTAGCTAAGGTAGATTGGGAACTGAGATTAAAAAGGTATAACGGTAGATAAGCAGTCGGAAACGTTTAAAGAAATAGTCCAAAGTTCTCAATAAATATACATTCCATTGAGAAATAAAAACTCCAGGAGAGAAGTGATCCATCTGTGACTAACTAAAGTTACGGATAGTATTATATGGAAAGAAGAAGCTTATAATGTTGCAAAGAATAGTAAGCCTGAGGATTGGGAGTTTCAGAAACCAGCACAGGATGTACAAAATATCGATAAAATGGAGAAAATAGAATAAGAGAAAACTAGCCAGAAATATAGAACAGATTGGAAGAACTTCTACACGTAGGTAAACAGGAAGGGAATAGTGAAAGTAAACATTGGTCCCTTCGAGGCTGAGGCAGGAGTCGTTTTTATGGGGATTAAGGAAATGGCAGAGGCTTTAAACAAATATTTTGTATTTGTCTTCACAGTAGAAGATGCAAAAAGCTTACATAAGAACATAAGAACATAAGAATTAGGAACAGGAGTAGGCCATCTAGCCCCTCGAGCCTGCTCCACCATTCAACAAGATCATGGCTGATCTGGCCGTGGACTCAGCTCCACTTACCCGCCCTCTCCCCGTAACCCTTAATTCCCTTATTGGTTAAAAATCTATCTATCTGTGACTTGAATACATTCAATGAGCTAGCCTCAACTGCTTCCTTGGGCAGAGAATTCCACAGATTCACAACCCTCTGGGAGAAGAAATTCCTTCTCAACTCGGTTTTAAATTGGCTCCCCCGTATTTTGAGACTGTGCCCCCTAGTTCTAGTCTCCCCGACCAGTGGAAACAACCTCCCTGCCTCTATCTTGTCTATCCTTTTCATTATTTTAAATGTTTCTATAAGATAATCCCTCATCCTTCTGAACTCCGAGTAAAGACCCAGTCTACTCAATCGATCATCATGAGGTAATCCCCTCATCTCCGAAATCAGCCTCGTGAATCGTCTCTGTACCCCTCCAAAGCTAGTATATCCTTCCTTAAGTAAGGTGACCAAAACTGCACGCAGTACTCCAGGTGCGGCCTCACCAATACCCTATACAGTTGCAGAAGGACCTCCCTGCTTTTGTACTCCATCCCTCTCGCAATGAAGGCCAACATTCCATTCGCCTTCCTGATTACCTGCTGCACCTGCAAACTAACTTTTTGGGATTCATGCACAAGGACCCCCAGGTCCCTCTGCACCTCAGCATGTTGTAATTTCTCCCCATTCAAATAATATTCCCTTTTACTGTTTTTTTTCCAAGGTGGATGACCTCACACTTTCCGACATTGTATTCCATCTGCCAAACCTTAGCCCATTCGCTTAACCTATCTAAATCTCTTTGTAGCCTCTCTGTGTCCTTTACACAACCCACTTTCCCACTAATCTTTGTGTCATCTGCAAATTTTGTTACACTACACTCTGTCCCCTCTTCCAGGTCATCTATGTATATTGTAAACAGTTGTGGTCCCAGCACCGATCCCTGTGGCACACCACTAACCACCGATTTCCAACCCGAAAAGGACCCATTTATCCCGACTCTCTGCTTTCTGTTCGCCAGCCAATTCTCTGTCCATGCTAGTACATTTCCTCTGACTCCGCGTACCTTTATCTTCTGCAGTAACCTTTTGTGTGGCACCTTATCAAATGCCTTTTGAAAATCTAAATACACCACATCCATCGGTACACCTCTATCCACCATGCTCGTTATATCCTCAAAGAATTCCAGTAAATTAGTTAAACATGATTTCCCCTTCATGAATCCATGCTGCATCTGCTTGATTGCACTATTCCTATCTAGATGTCCCGCTATTTCTTCCTTAATGATAGCTTCAAGCATTTTTCCCACTACAGATGTTAAACTAACCGGCCTATAGTTACCTGCCTTTTGTCTGCCCCCTTTTTTAAACAGAGGCGTTACATTAGCTGCTTTCCAATCCACTGGTACCTCCCCAGAGTCCAGAGAATTTTGGTAGATTATAACGAATGCATCTGCTATAACTTCCGCCATCTCTTTTAATACCCTGGGATGCATTTCATCAGGACCAGGGGACTTGTCTACCTTGAGTCCCATTAGCCTATCCAGCACTACCCCCCTAGTGATAGTGATTGTCTCAAGGTCCTCCCTTCCCACATTCCCGTGGCTAGAAATTTTTGGCATGGTTTTTGTGTCTTCCACTGTGAAGACCGAAGCAAAATAATTGTTTAAGGTCTCAGCCATTTCCACATTTCCCATTATTAAATCCCCCTTCTCATCTTCTAAGGGACCAACATTTACTTTAGTCACTCTTTTCCGTTTTATATATCGGTAAAAGCTTTTACTATCTGTTTTTATGTTTTGCGCACCTAAAATGGTGGGGAACTAAGGGTCTAACAAGGGTGAGGAACTTAATATAATTAACATCAGTCGAGAAAAAGTACGAGAAACTAATGGGACTGAAAGCCGACAAATCCCCTGGACCTGACGGCCTACATCCTCGGGTTCTAAAAGAGCTGGTTGCAGAGAGAGTGGATGCATTGGTTTTGACCTTTCAAAATTCTCTCGATTCTAGAACGGTCCCAGCAGATTGGAAGGTAGCAAATGTAACCCCACTATTCAAGAAAGGAGGGAGAGAGAAAACAAGGAACTATATGCCACTTAGCCTGATATCAGTCGCCGGGAAAATGCTAGAATCGTTATCAAGGAAGTGGTAACAGGCTACAAATTGATTCGAGTTTTTTGAGAATATAATGAGTAGGGTAGATAAAGGGGTACCAGTGGATGTAGTATATTTGGATTTTCAAAAGGCATTCGATAAGATGCCACAAGATAAGGGTTCATGGGGTTGGGGTAATGTATGAGCATGGATAAACTCCTGGCTCCCCAAAGCCTTCCCACCATCTACAAGGTACAAGTCAGGAGTGTGATGGAATACTCTCCACTTGCCTGGATGAGTGCAGCTCCAACAACACTCGAGAAGCTCGACACCATCCAGGACAAAGCAGCCACTTGATCGGCCCCCCATCCACCACCTTCAACACTCACTCCCTCCACCACCGGCGCACCGTGGCTGCAGTGTGTACCATCTACAAGATGCACTGCAGCAACTCGCCAAGGCTTCTTCGGCAGCACCTCCCAAACCCACGACCTCTACCGCCTAGAAGGACAAGGGCAGCAGGTGCATGGGAACACCACCACCTCCACGTTCCCCTCCCAGTCACACACCATCCCGACTGGGAAATATATCGTCCGTTCCTTCATCGTCGCTGGGTCACAATCCTGGAACTCCCTCCCTAACAGCACTGTGGGAGCACCTTCACCACACGGACTGCAGCGGTTCAAGGCGGCGGCTCACCACCACCTTCTCAAGGGGCAATTAGGGATGGGCAATAAATGCCGGCCTTGCCAGCGACGCCCACATCCCAAGAACGAATAAAAAACAGCATAGATAGAGGATTGGTTAACGGACAGAAAGCAGAGAGTTGGGATAAACGGGTTATTTTCAGGTTGCAGGCTGTAACTAGCTGAATGTTGTAAGGATCAGTGCTATTTACAATCTACATTGATGGCGCAGATGAAAGGACCGAGTTCAATGTATCCAAGTTTGTTGATGGTTAGGACAGTAAGTTGTGAGGAGAACACAAACTGTCCGCAAAGGGATCGAGATAGACTGAGTGAGTGGGCGTAAGGTGGCAGGTGGAGTATAATGTGGGGAACTGTGAGGTTGTTCACTTTGGTAGGAAGAATAGAAAAACAGAATATTATTTCAGTGATGTGGAACTATTAAATGTTGGTGTTCAGGGGGATTTGGGTGCCCTCTGTCCAGGAAACACAGAGGGTTAGTGTACAGGTACAGCAGGCAATAAGGGAGGCAAAGGGCATGTTGGCCTTTATTGCGATGGGGTGGGAGTACACGAGTAAGGGGGGGCCGACATTGCCCCCTGCCCGAAACAAGTCGCACCGACCGCCCCAAGGCACGGGGCGGCCAAACCGCAGTGTGTGCGTGAGCGGGGAGGGAGTGTGGGCGGGGCTCGTGTGGGTGGCGCTGGAGTGTGGGCGGGGCTAAGTGTGACCCGGGCTGGAGTGTGGGCGGGGCTAAGTGTGGGCGGGGCTGGAGTGTGGGCGGGGTGTGAGCGGTGCTGGTGTGGGCGGGGCTGGAGTGTGGGCGGGGCTAAGTGTGGGCGGGGCTGGAGTGTGGGCGGGGCTGGAGTGTGACCCGGGCTAAGTGTGGGCGGGGCTAAGTGTGGGCGGGGCTGGAGTGTGGGCGGGGTGTGAGCGGTGCTGGTGTGGGCGGGGCTGGAGTGTGGGCGGGGCTAAGTGTGGGCGGGGCTGGAGTGTGGGCGGGGCTGGAGTGTGACCCGGGCTAAGTGTGAGCGGGGCTGGTGTGGGCGGGGCTGGAGTGTGGGCGGGGTGTGAGCGGTGCTAGTGTGGGCGGGGCTAAGTGTGGGCGGGGCTGGAGTGTGACCCGGGCTAAGTGTGAGCGGGGCTGGTGTGGGCGGGGCTGGAGTGTGGGCGGGGCTAAGTGTGGGCGGGGCTGGAGTGTGGGCGGGGCTAAGTGTGAGCGGGGCTGGAGTGTGGGCGGGGCTAAGTGTGAGCGGGGCTGGTGTGGGCGGGGCTGGAGTGTGGGCGGGGCTAAGTGTGGGCGGGGCTAAGTGTGAGCGGGGCTGGAGTGTGGGCGGGGTGTGAGCGGTGCTGGTGTGGGCGGGGCTGGAGTGTGGGCGGGGCTAAGTGTGAGCGGGGCTGGAGTGTGGGCGGGGCTAAGTGTGAGCGGGGCTGGTGTGGGCGGGGCTGGAGTGTGGGCGGGGCTAAGTGTGAGCGGGGCTGGAGTGTGGGCGGGGTGTGAGCGGTGCTGGTGTGGGCGGGGCTGGAGTGTGGGCGGGGCTAAGTGTGAGCGGGGCTGGAGTGTGGGCGGGGCTAAGTGTGAGCGGGGCTGGAGTGTGGGCGGGGCTAAGTGTGAGCGGGGCTGGAGTGTGGGCGGGGCTAAGTGTGGGTGGGGCTGGAGTGTGGGCGGGGCTAAGTGTGGGTGGGGCTAAGTGTGGGCGGGGCTGGAGTGTGACCCGGGCTGGAGTGTGAGCGGGGCTGGAGTGTGGGCGGGGCTGGAGTGGGCGGGGTTAAGTGTGGGCGGGGCTGGAGTGGGCGGGGTTAAGTGTGGGCGGGGCTGGTGTGGGCGGGGTGTGGGCGGGGCGGAGTGACGGACACTGCTTGTGTTACAAGTCCCCTGCCTCCAGTTAAAGGAGCGGGCCAGTGCGAGCTCCGCAGCGACTCTAGTGGCAAACACTGGGACACCAGGGAGGCTTCCGGCCGGGCCAGCGGTCTGGCACCCAACAGGGGGAGGGGGAGGGGGATGGGGGGGTGCCAGATCCCGCAGCCATAACTGTCGGCCGGCAAGAGAAAGCACGGAGTCACGGGCAGCGCCACTTCCCCTTTAAGAGCCGTCCCGCCCAGCCACCAATCGGCGGCGGCCCTGCTCCCACGTGGGGCGTTCCCTTACATCGCGACAACGCAGAAAAGGCAAGTTCTAAAATGGCGGCCCCTGCGCCAGTCCGGACTGACACGTGGCCTTACAGAACGGGACAGTTTCCGCCCCAGGAAGTCTTGCTACAACTGTACAGGGCCTTGGTGAGACCACACCTGGAGTACTCCGCTCTCCTTATCTAAGGAAGGATGTACTTGCCTTGCAGGCGGTACGACAGCGGTTCACCAGACTGACCCCTGGGTTGAGAGGGCTGTCCTATGAGGAGGGACTGAGTAGACTGGGCACATACTGTCTGCAGTTGAGAAGAATTGGAGGTGATCTCATTGAAACACACAGGATTCTGAGGGGGATTGACAGGGTAGATGCAGGGAGGTTGTTTCCCCGGGCTGGAGGGTCTAGAACCAGGGGTCACAGTCTCAGGATAAGGGGTCGGCCATTTACACTGAGATGAGGAGGAATTTCTTCCCTCAGAGGGTGGTGAATCTGGGATTCTCTGCCCCAGAGGGCTGTGGAGACTCAGTCTTCGAGTATATTCAAGGCTGAGATCGATAGATTTTTGGACCCTCGGGGAATCGACGGATATGGGGATAGAAACATAGAAAATAGGTGCAGGAGCAGACCATTCGGCCCTTCTAGCCTGCACCGCCATTCAATGAGTTCATGGCTGAACATGAAACTTCAGTACCCCATTCCTGCTTTCTCGCCATACCCCTTGATCCCCCTAGTAGTAAGGACTTCATCTAACTCCCTTTTGAATATATTTAGTGAATTGGCCTCAACAACTTTCTGTGGTACAGAATTCCACAGGTTCACCACTCTCTGGGTGAAGAAGTTTCTCCTCATCTCGGACCTAAATGGCTTACCCCTTATCCTTAGACTGTGACCCCTGGTTCTGGACTTCCCCAACATCGGGAACATTCTTCCTGCATCTAACCTGTCTAAACCTGTCAGGATTTTAAACGTTTCTGAACTCCAGTGAATACAAGCCCAGTTGATCCAATCTTTCTTGATAGGTCAGTCCCGCCATCCCGGGAATCAGTCTGGTGAATCTTCGCTGCACTCCCTCAATAGCAAGAATGTCCTTCCTCAAGTTAGGAGACCAAAACTGTACACAATACTCCAGGTGTGGCCTCACCAAGGCCCTGTACAACTGTAGCAACACCTCCCTGCTCCTGTACTCAAATCCCCTCGCTATGAAGGCCAACATGCCATTTGCTTTCTTAACCGCCTGCTGTACCTGCATGCCAACCTTCAATGACTGATGTACCATGACACCCAGGTCTCGTTGCACCTTCCCTTTTCCCAATCTGTCACCATTCAGATAATAGTCTGTCTCTCTGTTTTTACCACCAAAGTGGATAACCTCACATTTATCCACATTATACTTCATCTGCCATTCATTTGCCCACTCACCTAACCTATACAAGTCACTCTGCAGCCTCATAGCATCCTCCTCGCAGCTCACACTGCCACCCAACTTAGTGTCATCCGCAAATTTAGAGATACTACATTTAATTCCCTCGTCTAAATCATTAATGTACAGTGTAAACAGCTGGGGCCCCAGCACAGAACCTTGCGGTACCCCACTAGTCACTGCCTGCCATTCTGAAAAGTACCCATTTACTCCTACTCTTTGCTTCCTGTCTGACAACCAGTTCTCAATCCACGTCAGCACACTACCCCCAATCCCATGTGCTTTAACTTTGCACATTAATCTCTTGTGTGGGACCTTGTCAAAAGCCTTCTGAAAATCCAAATATACCACATCAACGGGTTCTCCCTTGTCCACTCTACTGGAAACATCCTCAAAAAATTCCAGAAGATTTGTCAAGCATGATTTCCCTTTCACAAATCCATGCTGACTTGGACCTATCATGTCACCTCTTTCCAAATGCGCTTCTATGACATCTTTAATAATTGATTCCATCATTTTACCCACTACTGAGGTCAGGCTGACCGGTCTATAATTCCCTGTTTTCTCTCTCCCTCCTTTTTTTAAAAGTGGGGTTACATTGGCTACCCTCCACTCGATAGGAACTGATCCAGAGTCAATGGAATGTTGGAAAATGACTGTCAATGCATCCGCTATTTCCAAGGCCACCTCCTTAAGTACTCTGGGATGCAGTCCATCAGGCCCTGGGGATTTATCAGCCTTCAATCCCATCAATTTCCCCAACACAATTTCCCGGCTAATAAAGATTTCCCTCAGTTCCTCCTCCTTACTAGACCCTCCAACCCCTTTTATATCCGGAAGGTTGTTTGTGTCCTCCTTAATGAATACCGAACCAAAGTACTTGTTCAATTGGTCTGCCATTTCTTTGTTCCCCGTTATGACTTCCCCTGATTCTGACTGCAGGGGACCTACGTTTGTCTTTACTAACCTTTTTCTCTTTACATACCTATAGAAACTTTTGCAATCCGCCTTAATGTTCCCTGCAAGCTTCTTCTCGTACTCCATTTTCCCTGCCCTAATCAAACCCTTTGTCCTCCTCTGCTGAGTTCTAAATTTCTCCCAGTCTCCGGGTTCGCTGCTATTTCTGGCCAATTTGTATGCCACTTCCTTGGCTTTAATACCATCCCTGATTTCCCTTGATAGCCACGGTTGAGCCACCTTCCCTTTTTTATTTTTACGCCAGACAGGAATGTACAATTGTTGTAGTTCATCCATGCGGTCTCTAAATGTCTGCCATTGCCCATCCACAGTCAACCCCTTAAGTATCATTCGCCAATCTATCCTAGCCAATTCACGCCTCATACCTTCAAAGTTACCCTGCTTTAAGTTCTGGACCATGGTCTCTGAATTAACTGTTTCATTCTCCATCCTAATGTAGAATTCCACCATATTATGGTCACTCTTCCCCAAGGGGCCTCGCACAATGAGATTGCTAATTAATCCTCTCTCATTACACAACACCCAGTCTAAGATGGCCTCCCCCCTAGTTGGTTCCTCGACATATTGGTCTAGAAAACCATCCCTTATGCACTCCAGGAAATCCTCCTCCACCGTATTGCTTCCAGTTTGGCTGGCCCAATCTATGTGCATATTAAAGTCACCCATTATAACTGCTGCACCTTTATTGCATGCACTCCTAATTTCCTGTTTGATGCCCTCCCCAACATCACTACTACTGTTTGGAGGTCTGTACACAACTCCCACTAATGTTTTTTGCCCTTTGGTGTTCTGCAGCTCTACCCATATAGATTCCACATCATCCAAGCTAATGTCTTTCCTAACTATTGCATTAATCTCCTCTTTAACCAGCAATGCTACCCCACCTCCTTTTCCTTTTATTCTATCCTTCCTGAATGTTGAATACCCCTGGATGTTGAGTTCCCAGCCCTGATCATCCTGGAGCCACGTCTCCGTAATCCCAATCACATCATAATTGTTAACATCTATTTGCACAGTTAATTCATCCACCTTATTGCGGATACTCCTTGCATTAAGACACAAAGCCTGCAGGCTTGTTTTTTTAACACCCTTTGTCCTTTTAGAATTTTGCTGTACAGTGGCCCTTTTTGTTCTTTGCCTTGGGTTTCTCTGCCCTCCACTTTTCCTCATCTCCTTTCTGTCTTTTGCTTTTGCCTCCTTTTTGTCTTCCTCTGTCTCCCTGCATTGGTTCCCATCCCCCTGCCATATTAGTTTAACTCCTCCCCAACAGCACTAGCAAACACTCCCCCTAGGACATTGGTTCCGGTCCTGCCCAGGTGCAGACCGTCCGGTTTGTACTGGTCCCACCTCCCCCAGAACCGGTTCCAATGCCCCAGGAATTTGAATCTCTCCCTGCTGCACCACTGCTCAAGCCACGTATTCATCTGCGCTATCCCGCGATTCCTACTCTGACTAGCACGTGGCACTGGTAGCAATCCCGAGATTACTACCAGATCGGGCGGGAAAGTGGAGTTTGAGGTCGAAGGTCAGCCGTGATCTTATTGAATGGTGCAGTAGGCTCGAGGGGCCGAATGGCCGACTCCTGCTCCTAATTCTTATGTTCTAATCACCAGTGATTCAGTATTGCGCCCGTTAACACCATAACACATTTTGTCAGGCAAACCCACGTTCGTTTCCACTCAAAGCAAATAATTGGGGCATTCAACAGTCCTGGTGCAGGAAATCCCACTCTCCCCCAATGTTACCTCTCACTGTTTTTGTTGGTGCATGGTCCCTTTAAGTGGCCTTGCACTTTGGGGCGAAGTCAGCGATCCCAGCGCTGTGCAGCCAATCGACTGTGGACCAGACCAGTCCCAATCCCGCAGAAATGCTGCAAACACTCACGGTCCACTTTCCCCTCCGGGAACTGAGAGTACGACTCAATCCACAGTGGGGACTAGTGTTTGGAATCAGGAACTGTGAGCAAGTAATCAGAACTTCAAACACCGCCTTTCATGAGGCAACGTCTATGCAGGACATGTTTCACAATCACATTAAAGAATAATATTTAGCTTCTGGAGGTTTTATTGCAGAGCGAACATTAAACAGGGTTTTATTGCTGCTTTTCTGGTGTGGCAGGGGGCGGAGTGAATGATGGGCAATGTTCACACGTTGAGAAGGAGGCACCAATATCCCGCGGGTCACTCACAGACCCTGCCATCTCGGAGAGGCTCAGGGCACCACAACCCGACGGTCAACCGCTGCCTAATTTATCATCGCTGCACAACTTCAAGATTTTTATTGAGTTGTGAGAATATTAAAGTTATTTCAAAGCTCACAGTAAGACTTGGAGTGATCGGAGTCTCAGAGTGAAGATTGGGAGTGATCGGAGTCTCGGAGTGAAGATTGGGAGTGATCGGAGTCTCGGAGTGAAGACTGGGAGTGATCGGAGTCTCGGAGTGAAGACTTGGAGTGATCGGAGTCTCGGAGTGAACATTGGGAGTGATCGGAGTCTCGGAGTGAAGATTGGGAGTGATCGGAGTCTCGGAGTGAAGACTCAGAGTGATCGGAGTCTCGGAGTGAAGACTCAGAGTGATCGGAGTCTTGGAGTGAAGATTGGGAGTGATCGGAGTGAAGATTGGGAGTGATCGGAGTCTCGGAGTGAAGACTTGGAGTGATCGGAGTCTCGGAGTGAAGATTGGGAGTGATCGGAGTCTCGGAGTGAAGACTTGTAGTGATCGGAGTCTCGGAGTGAAGACTTGGAGTGATCGGAGTCTCGGAGTGAAGACTTGGAGTGATCAGAGTCCCGGAGTGAAGATTGGGAGTGATCGGAGTCTCGGAGTGATGATAATCCCTTATGGAGCAGCAAGGTGACACAAGTTTCAAGGCCAGTGACCAGTTTCAACACCTTCCAGCTCTCTTGGCCACCAAGGCTGGTTCCTCTGTGAGGGTCATGGGAAAACAGCAAACTCGCTCGCCACCCCCTCCCCCTCCCCCAGCATCACACAGAATGACCCACCAGGAGAGGTCCCGGGAGGGGGCTCGGTCGAGGGCCCGGGAGAGGACCCCAGGAGAGGGGCCAGGAGTGGACCCTGGAGAGGGCCCCGGGAGAGGGCCCCAGGAGAGGGGCCAGGAGTGGACCCCTGAGAGGGCCCCGGGAGAGGGCCCGGGAGAGGACCCCAGGAGAGGACCCCGGAGAGGGCCCAGGAGAGGGGGCCAGGGCCCTGACTGTTTATTCATTCCTGGGTCGTCGGCATCGCTGGCCAGCTCAGCATTTCTTGCCCATCCCTTGTTGGCCTGAGGACATTCAGTCCAAAATTTAGTATGTGTCTGCAGTCACGTGTAGGCCCAGCCTGGGTAAGAGCGGCAGGTTTCCTTCCCTGAAGGACATCAGTGAACCAGTTGGGTTTTTACAACAGTCCGACATTTCACGGCCTGGGACTGGACGCAGTTACTGCAGACGGGGTCTGACCCGAGCTCTGTACAGCTGAAGTATCACTCCCTCCCCGTTGTATTCCAGCCCCCGAGATAAAGGTCAACGTTCCATTGGCCTTTCTGCATGTCCTCCTCAAAGCCATGGGCCCCCCTCATCCCCTCGATCGCCCATTCCTCGTACAATTGTTGCTCGGGGATGGCTTGGCGACAGCCATGATCTCCTGCTGAGGGCCCAAACCCATCGCCCAGGCCCTCACTGTGGGCCCACACTCATCGCCCGGGCCCTCTCTGTGGGCCCACACTCATCGCCCGGGCCCTCTCTGTGGGCCCACACTCATCGCCCGGGCCCTCTCTGTGGGCCCAAACTCATCACCTAGGCCCCAAACTCATCACCTGGGCCCCAAACTCATCGCCTGGGCCCTCTCAGCAACACGCACCCAGAGAGAAGTGCACTATACACTGGGCACAAGAAAAACACCAAGCAAGCTTTTTACGAGCATCCTATTTTAATAGAACTGTTAGAGATGTTTGTAATTTAACTGAGCTGTCAGTCGTGGTCTGGAGCAGAAATAAATCAGAACAGGCTTTAAATAGCAGCGCCTGTGCAAGAACAACACTCAAAAGCACTTTATTGCCAATTATCAGCTTTATTATATGGCGGGGGAGGGGAGATGGGTGCGGGGGGAGGGGAGATGGGGTAGAGGGAGGGGAGATGGGTGCGGGGGGAGGGGAGATGGGGTAGAGGGAGGGGAGATGGGGTAGAGGGAGGGGAGATGGGTGGGGGGGAGGGGAGATGGGAGGGGGGAGGGGAGATGGGTGGGGGGGAGGGGAGATGGGTGCAGGGGGAGGGGAGATAGGTGCAGGGGGAGGGGAGATAGGTGCAGGGGGAGGGGAGATAGGTGCAGGGGGAGGGGAGATAGGTGCAGGGGGAGGGGAGATGGGGAGATAGGTGCTGGGGGAGGGGAGATAGGTGCTGGGGGAGGGGAGATGGGGTGGGGGGAGGGGAGATAGGTGCAGGGGGAGGGGAGATGGGGGGGAGGGGAGATGGGGGGGGAGGGAAGATGGGTGCGGGGGGAGGGGAGATGGGGGGGGAGGGGAGATGGGGTGGGGGGAGGGGAGATAGGTGCAGGGGGAGGGGAGATAGGTGCAGGGGGAGGGGAGATGGGGGGAAGGGGAGATGGGCGATAAATGCTGGCTATTCCTAACACACCAACAAACAAACCAACCCGCTCAGACTTCCGTCCACCATTTAAGGCAACATCAAGATTGGGGTGTTTAAAATTCATTCACAGGATGTGGGCGTCGCTGGCAAGACCGGTATTTATTGCCCATCCCTAATTGCCCCTTGAGAAGGTGGTGGTGAGCCGCCTTCTTGAACCGCTGCAGTCCGTGTGGTGAAGGTGCTCCCACAGTGCTGTTAGGGAGGGAGTTCCAGGATTGTGACCCAGCGACGATGAAGGAACGGCCGATATATTTCCCAGTCAGGATGGTGTGTGACTGGGAGGGGAACGTGGAGGTGATGGTGTTCCCATGTACCTGCTGCCCTTGTCCTTCTAGGCGGTAGAGGTCGCGGGTTTGGGAGGTGCTGCCGAAGATGCCTTGGCGAGTTGCTGCAGTGCATCTTGTAGATGGTACACACTGCAGCCACGGTGCGCCGGTGGTGGAGGGAGGGAGTGTTGAAGGTGATGGATGGGGTGACCATCAAGGGGGTTGCTTTGTCCTGGATGGTGTCGAGCTTCTCGAGTGTTGTTGGAGCTGCACTCATCCAGGCAAGTGGAGAGTGTTCCATCACACTCCTGACTTGTGCCTTGTAGATGGTAGGAAGGCTTTGGGGAGTCAGGAGGTGAGACACTCTCCGCAGACCCGCTCTGACCCGCTCTTGTGGCCACAATATTTATGTGGCTGGTCCAGTTAAGTTTCTGGTCAATGGTGACCCCCAGGATGTTGATGGTGGGGGATTCGGCGATGGTAATGTTGCTGAATGTCAAGGGGCGGTGGTTAGACTCTCGTTTGTTGGAGATGGTCATTGCCTGGCACTTGTGTGGTGCGAATGTTGCTTGCCACTTATCAGCCCAAACCTGATGTTGTCCAGGTCTTGCTGCATGCGGGCACGGACTGCTCCATTATCTGAGGAGTTGTGAATGGAACTGAACACTGTGCAGTCATCAGCGAACATCCCCACTTCTGACCTTATGATGGAGGGAAGGTCATTGATGAAACAGCTGAAGATGGTTGGGCCTAGGACATAAGAACATAAGAAATAGGAGCAGGAGTAGGCCATACGGCCCCTCGAGCCTGCTCCGCTATTCAATATGATCATGGCTGATCTGATCATGGACTCAGGTCCACTTCCCCGCCCGCTCCCCTGAGGAACTCCTGCAGCGATGCCCTGGGGCTGAGAGCATTAAGGGTCTTGTAGTTCACACACCGTGAACGAGGGGACGCCTTCACAAGAAGTATCTGCTTCAGTCTGAAGTTACTCATGATAAGGCCGACCAAGCATTGGGATATCTGTGTGAGCCCTGGCACACGTAATATCCAGTGCAGTGCTCTCGGGAGTGCCACATTGTCAGAGGGGGTCAGGCTTTAGGGAGGTCATTCAGGGAGATGGAGCCAAGGAGTTAAGTCGCAGATCAGCCATGATTGCATTGAATGGCAGAACAAGCTCGAGGGGCTGAATGGCCTCCTCCTGTTCCGAAAACATTGAACCAAGCTCCCGTTGAAGGTTGCAAGGGGGAGCTGGTCGAGCGGGTATTCTGGGAGCGGGCGAGGTTGGATTGAGGTGAAGTGCACGGCCTGCGATGGTGGGTAAGGAGGAGGTGTCCTGTACCCACACCCGAGGCAGAGGGCTCAAGGTCCCCTCTCCAAGGCTGGTTTGCCGATTGTAGGGTGTACTTGGAGAGGGGCAGGCACGGGGAAAGCTGACAAACAAACAGGAGTGTACCTTACCCGAATGTGGAGCTGGGGGCACCGGATTGCTCCCGAACCCTCTCGATCGCCACTGCTTCTGGCTCCGAGACCCCCGATCTCCCCCCACCCCCCCATCATCCCCCAATCTCCCTCCCTCCACCTGATCTTCGCACCACCCCCCCCTCCCCCCGACCCCGATATTGTCTCCCCCGCACCCCCCCCACCAATCCCCAGCCGAAACTCGCCGCAACGCGTGACGTCATTGGGAACCGAGACGGAAAGAAAGACCCCAGTGCGGAGCCGGGTGGGTTTATACATGAACTGGTTTAATAAACATATGGCCGACACTTGTACAAGCAAGGCGAGGCCACGATTATTGACGCGTCAATACACCGAGCACACACACAACAAATACACCAGGGTTTAGCCAGAACCCACCACAGCCAACCATCTGCACACAGAGTGGGGCACCGGCACCCACCCAGGACACCCTCGTCACCCGCACAGCCGACGGGCAGGGCAAGCTTTTACACACGGTGGCATGCCTCCATCTCAAGTCCTTCTCAGGGCTGTGGGGAAAGGGCAGGGGCAGTGGGACTGATTCATGAGCTCTGCCAGAGAGCTGGCACAGGCACGATGGGCCGAATGGCCTCCTCCTGTGCTGGGAGATCCTGTGATGATTCTCCATCGGTTCAAACGATCCCTGCCAAGAGAGTTTGCCTGGGTCTGTGACTGACAGTCAATGCCAGAGGACCAACTCCATCCTTCCTTACCCTGTACTTAGTAGTCAGTGCCCATTACCCAGTACCCATCACCCAGTGCCCCTCCGCCCAGTGCCCCTCCGCCCAGTGCTCACCACCCAGTGCCCCTCCACCCAGTGTCCACTCAGTGTCCATTACCCAATGCCCATCACCCAGTGCCCATCACCCAGTGCCCACCACCCAGTGTCCACCCACCCAGTGCCCATCCACCCAGTGTCCATTACCCAGTGCCCATCAACCCAGTGTCCACTCAGTGTCCATTACCCAATGCCCATCACCAGTGCCCATCCACCCAGTGCCCACCCAGTGCCCTCTTCCCAGTGTCCATCCACCCAGTGCCCCTCCACCCAGTGTCCATCACCCAGTGCCCATCAACCCAGTGTCCACCCAGTGCCCATCCACCCAGTGCCCATCCACCCAGAGCCCTTACCCAGTGCCCATCAACCCAGTGTCCACCCAGTGCCCATCCACCCAGTGCCCATCACCCAGTGTCCACCCAGTGCCGCATCAACCCAGTGCCCATCCACCCAGTGCCCATCACCCAGTGTCCACCCAGTGCCGCATCAACCCAGTGTCCACCCACCCAGTGCCCATCACCCAGTCAGTCAGTCCCAGGACACTGGGGAGTCACACTGGCCAGGCTCAGTTAGTGGACACTGGCTCAGTTACTTCAGCTGTTTTTTTGTCATTTATTTCTTTTTAACTCGTCAGTGGCCAATACAACTGCCCAATACCCAGCGCCCAATACCCAGTGCCCACTGCCCAATACCCACTGCCCAATACCCACTGCCCAATACCCACTGCCCACTGCTAGTGTAACTGGTGCCTGTATTCCTCTTCCCTTTTTTCAATCCTCCCATTCACCTGCCACCTCAATAGGTGGCAAAGTCTGGATTATGGATGTTACCCACTTCACAAAGGGCAGGACCACACAGTCAGGGAGAGATGGGCACTGCCCAGTATGTGTTCACTAGACTAACTAACTATGCTCATCCAACTGTGACTGGGCAATCTGGGTGACCAGTCCTGGGATCGCTCGGTCTGGGTGACCAGTCCTGGGATCGGTCAGTCTGATTGACCAGTCAGTCTGGTTGACCAGTCCTGGGATCAGTCAGTCTGGGTGACCAGACCTGGGATCAGTCAGTCTGGATGACCAGACCTGAGACCGCTCGGTATGGGTGACCAGTCCTGGGATCAGTCAGTCTGGGTGACCAGACCTGAGACCACTCGGTATGGGTGACCAGTCAGTCTGTTGACCAGTCCTGGGATCGGTCAGTCTGGGTGACCAGTCAGTCTGGTTGACCAGTCCTGGGATCAGTCAGTCTGGGTGACCAGTCAGTCTGGGTGACCAGTCCTGGGATTGGTTAGTCTGGGTGACCAGTCCTGGGACCACTCGGTATGGGTGACCAGTCAGTCTGGGTGACCAGTCCTGGGACCACTCGGTCTGGGTGACCAGTCCCCAGTGTCGATATGAGTTGGTTATAGTTTGAGACCCTGGTGGGGCCAATTTAGGAAGTCCAGCCGTGACATATATCCAAGTTGCAGCATTTAGCGGTACGGCTCGGGCTGTGTGAGTATGAGTCTATCCTGGTATCATCGCCGAGGAGGTACAGTCCAGACCGTACCAATTCCCAGGATTATCCTAGAAACCGGGTGTGGACAGATCTGACCAGTGTCGAGGGTAATGTTACAAAAAATAGAACAGCCCATAATGAGCATCAAAACTGTCACAAGAGCAACAGGTCTGCGGTATCCATAGAAACATAAAGCAGTCAGCATAGCCAAATTAACAGAGCGCTCTGCGCTGTAACTATGACGACAATATATGAACTTCCATAAGTGGAATCTGTCCCAATGATGTCAGCAAGCCCAGGAACCCAGCAACAATACTAATCACTGTCACCTCAATCAAAACAGGCAGACACCTCTGATGAAATTTTCGAACATAACATAAGAATTAGGAGCAGGAGTCGGCCATTCGGCCCCTCGAGCCTGCTCCGCCATTCAATACGATCACGGCTGATCATTGACCTCAACTCCACTTTCCCGCCCGATCCCCATATCCCTCGATTCCCCGAGAGTCCAAAAATCTATCGATCTCAGCCTTGAATATACTCAACGACTGAGCCTCCACAGCCCTCTGGGGCAGAGAATTCCAAAGATTCACCACCCTCTGAGTGAAGAAATTCCTCCTCATCTCAGTGTAAATGGCCGACCCCTTATCCTGAGACTGTGACCCCTGGTTCTAGACCCTCCAGCCCGGGGGGAAACATCCTCCCTGCATCTACCCTGTCAATCCCCCTCAGAATCTGGTATGTTTCAATGAGATCACCTCCAATTCTTCTCAACTCCAGAGAGTATCGGCCCATTCTACTCAATCTCTCCTCATAGGACAGCCCTCTCATCCCAGGGGTCAGTCTGGTGAACCTTCGTTGCACCGCCTCCAAGGTAAGTATATTCTGCCTTAGGTAGGGAGACTAATTGTAAGGAAATGTGCCTCCACAGATCAGAGGGCTGAACTGCATACCTATCAGGTCAAGGTTCAGGTCACTTGTGTTTATGGTAATAAAATGATCGGAAGAGTTTATGAAAGAAATATAACCAAGGTAGTAAAATAATTACAAGAGATTGAGAAGAGTTAAGTGCATCTTTGTTTGGATCATGTCATTTATAAATATCTTTGATGTACAGTACTATGAATTATTGGTGGCCTGCAAGGTATGTGGAGATTAAAGGTAACATTTGTAGACAAGCTGTGAGTGAACCAACGGTTCAGACTGGTTTTGGACAGAAGGGTGAAGCTCTCGTGCGGGATTTGTGAAGTATGAGGTTTCAATAAAGACTGATCCTGCGTTGCTACAACTAAGCGTGTGTGTAATCTGCCGTTTAAAGTAACCCAACCAAAATAAACAGCCCTACACCCTCCACTGATAGTTCCTGGAGCTCACAGTGTGCTGTGGGATGGGTGCTCCATGAGGCAATAGCGGAAGAGAAACAAAAGGTTTGAATATTGACTCCAAGACGAGTCTTCAAACACGGCACAATATTCGGCAAAAATTCTGTAATCTCGCGCTCCCAACGGATAACCGGGAGTGTCAGAGGATCAGGTGTTAAGGCCAACTCCATTCTGTGGTCCCTTCCACTGCTGAAGCCACAGGCCCCCCACTCCCTCCCCGGCCCACCTCCCTCGGCAGTGGCTGGATGGGGGCCCTTCCATCTACTCTCGGTAACCATCATCATAGGCGATCTCTTGAACATCGAAACATAGAAAATAGGTGCAGGAGTAGGCCATTCGGCCCTTCGAGCCTGCACCACCATTCAATAAGATCATGGCTGATCATTCCCTCAGGACCCCTTTCCTGCTTTCTCTCCATACAACAAACGAGGATGACTTGATTCCACACCAAAAGGGATGAGTTGACAGATGTTTCAGCAACCAGACCGTAACCAGCCCCAGAGTGTCTCGGGATCTAACGTTGGCGTTTGCCCTTGTGTTTGGGGGTCCCATGCTTCCCCCAGCGACACAGGCCGATGGGGAAGCCCACCCGACATAGAGATGGGAGCACGAGGCTCCACACATGGTCGGTCCCACCCATCTCACTGCTAATAGTCGCACTCTCAGTTCCCTGTGGGAACCGCAGTGCAATATTCACACAGCAACGGAGCAGAGTCTTGTTTTCTCACAATCCATTGTCAAGCATTTTCATCATCTCCGTTATTGTCTCGTCATGGAAATAGGAGGAGGCCATTCAGCCCCACGAGCCTGTAACACAGGAACAGGAGGAGGCCATTCAGTCCCTCGAGCCTGTTACACAGGAACAGGAGGAGGCCCATTCAGCCCCACGAGCCTGTTACACAGGAACAGGAGGAGGCCATTCAGTCCCTCGAGCCTGTTACACAGGAACAGGAGGCCATTCAGCCCCACGAGCCTGTTACACAGGAACAGGAGGAGGCCATTCAGCCCCTCGAGCCTGTTACACAGGAACAGGAGGAGGCCCATTCAGCCCCTCGAGCCTGTTACACAGGAACAGGAGGAGGCCATTCAGCCCCACGAGCCTATTACACAGGAACAGGAGGAGGCCATTCAGCCCCTCGAGCCTGTTACACAGGAACAGGAGGAGGCCCATTCAGCCCCTCGAGCCTGTTACACAGGAACAGGAGGCCCATTCAGTCCCTCGAGCCTGTTACACAGGAACAGGAGGAGGCCCATTCAGCCCCACGAGCCTGTTACACAGGAACAGGAGGAGGCCCATTCAGCCCCCCGAGGCTGTTACACAGGAACAGGAGGAGGCCATTCAGCCCCTCGAGCCTGTTACACAGGAACAGGAGGAGGCCATTCAGCCCCTCGAGCCTGTTACACAGGAACAGGAGGAGGCTCATTCAGCCCCTCGAGCCTGTTACACAGGAACAGGAGGAGGCCATTCAGCCCCACGAGCCTGTTACACAGGAACAGGAGGAGGCCATTCAGCCCCTTGAGCCTGTTACACAGGAACAGGAGGAGGCCATTCAGCCCCACGAGCCTGTTACACAGGAACAGGAGGAGGCCCATTCGGCCCCCCGAGGCTGTTACACAGGAACAGGAGGAGGCCATTCAGCCCCTCGAGCCTGTTACACAGGAGCAGGAGGAGACCCATTCAGCTCTTCGAGCCTGTCTCACCATTCAGTTAAATCGCGGCAGATCTGTATCTTAACTCCATCTAGCCGCCTTAGTTCCCTGACCCTCGATACCCTTACCCAACAAAAATCGATCAATCTCAGTTTTGAAATTTTCAATTGCCTCCGGCCTCAACAGCGCTTTGGGGGGAGAGAGTTCCAGATTCCCAGCACCCTTTGTGTGAAGAAGTGCTCCCTGACATCACCCTGAACGGCCGCCCCATCGAATCCTGTAATCAACTTAAATTTGTTCCCACATCGTGTTGCTTTCTCTGGAAGTGTCTCCTGCTCCATCTCACCCCTCCCAGGATGTTGTGCAACTCTCCCTCAGTCCCTGCCCCATCCCACACTCCCTTTAACATCCAATCAATGTTACCTTCTCCCTGCTGTCCTCCGAGGGCCTTCATTAGAACTTCTCACTCACACAGTGCGAGTGTTGGAGCCACATAATCAGTCTGATTAAAACGTCTCCAGCTGCCAGCCGCGGCCCAGTGGCAAACTCTCTCGCCTCGGAGTCAGACGGTCGTGGGTTCACTTCCCACTCCAGAGATTGATCACAAAAACACAGGCTGACACTCCCAGTGCAGTACTGAGGGAGCGCCGCACTGTCGGAGGGGCAGTACTGAGGGAGTGCTGCACTGTCGGAGGGGCAGTACTGAGGGAGTGCTGCACTGTTGGAGGGGCAGTACTGAGGGAGTGCTGCACTGTTGGAGGGGCAGTACTGAGGGAGCGCCACACTGTTGGAGGGGCAGTACTGAGGGAGTGCTGCACTGTCGGAGGGGCAGTACTGAGGGAGTGCTGCACTGTCGGAGGGGCAGTACTGAGGGAGTGCTGCACTGTCGGAGGGGCAGTACTGAGGGAGTGCTGCACTGTCGGAGGGGCAGTACTGAGGGAGTGCTGCACTGTCGGAGGGGCAGTACTGAGGGAGTGCCGCCCTGTCAGAGGGGCAGTACTGAGGGAGCGCCGCACTGTCGGAGGGGCAGTACTGAGGGAGCGCCGCACTGTCGGAGGGGCAGTACTGAGGGAGCGCCACACTGTCGGAGGGGCAGTACTGAGGGAGCGCCGCACTGTCAGAAGTGCCCTCTATCGGATGAGAGGTTAAACTAAGGCCCTATCTGCTCTCTTACGTCTATATAAAAAAAAACTATGGCACTATTTCTAGAGAAGAGGGAAGTTCTTCCTGGTGTCCTGGCTAATATTCATTCCTCAACAAACAACACACACCACTAAAAGACACATTATCTGGTCATAATCTCATTGCTGTTTGTGGAATCTTGCTGCGTGGAAAATGGCTGCTGCGTTTCTTACATCACAACACTGACTACACTTCAATAGGTACTTCACTGGCTGCACATCACCTTGTGATATACTGAGGTCACTGTATAAAGGCGAGTGTTTCTTCCAAATGCAGTTCCCATTCCATTCTCTGATCGACATCGCCCGGTGCAGAGAGTCCCACAGGCTGTTAGTTCCAATCCCCACTTCCGGGAGCTGGGGGGGAGAGAGGGAGTGGGGGGGGGGGAAACGTAATGTGGGAGGGGGGGGGGGGAGGGACAGAGTGGGGGGTGGAGCAGGGGGAGGGGGGGGAGGGGGGAGAGAGCATAGTGTGGGTTGGATTTGGGGAGCGGGGGGAGGGGAAGAGGGAGGGAGCAGAGTGGCGGTTGAGGGGGGGGGGGGCGGAGTGGGGGGTGGAGAGGGAGCAGGGTTGCGAGTGGGGAGGGAGAGTGGGGAGGGGAGTTGGGGGAGGTGCAGAGTGGGGAGGAGGTTTGGGAGGGGGGTTGGGGAGGGGGGGTGGGGAGTGGGAGTGGGGAGTGGGGAGGTGGAGGGGGTTTGGGGAGAAGGGGGGTTGGGGAGGGGGGTTGGGGAGGGGGGTTGGGGAGGGGGGTTGGGGAGGGGGGTTGGGGAGGGGGGTTGGGGAGGGGTGTTGGGGAGGGGTGTTGGGGAGGGGTGTTGGGGAGGGGGGAGGGGGGTTGGGGAGTGGGGAGTTGGGGAGTGGGGAGTTGGGGAGTGGGGAGTTGGGGAGTGGGGAGTGGGGTTGGGGAGGGGAGGAGGGGGGTTGGGGAGGGGAGGAGGGGGGTTGGGGAGGGGAGGAGGGGGGTTGGGGAGTTGGGGAGTGGGGAGTTGGGGAGTGGGGAGTTGGGGAGTGGGGAGTTGGGGAGTGGGGAGTTGGGGAGTGGGGAGTTGGGGAGTGGGGAGTTGGGGAGTGGGGAGTGGGGAGTGGGGAGTTGGGGAGTTGGGAGTGGGGAGGGGGAGTGGGGAGGGGGAGTGGGAGTGGGGAGTGGGAGGGGGGAGGGGGAGTGGGGAGGGGGGAGGGGGAGTGGGGAGTGGGGAGGGGGGAGGGGGAGTGGGAGGGGGAGTGGGGTGTTGGGGAGTGGGGAGGGGGGTTGGGGAGGGGGGAGGGGGGTTGGGGAGGGGGGAGGGGGGTTGGGGAGGGGGGTTGGGGAGGGGAGGGGGGTTGGGGAGGGGAGGGGGGTTGGGGAGGGGAGGGGGGTTGGGGAGGGGAGGGGGGTTGGGGAGGGGAGGGGGGGTGTTGGGGAGGTGCGGAGGGGGGTTGGGGAGGGGGAGGGGGAGGGGGGTTGGGGAGGGGAGAGGGGGAGGGGGGTTGGGGAGGGGGGAGGGGGAGGGGGGTTGGGGAGGGGGGAGGGGGAGGGGGGTTGGGGGTGGGAGAGGGGGGTTGGGGAGTTTGGGAGGGGAGAGGGGGTTGGGGAGGGGAGAGGGGGTTGGGGAGGGGAGGGGGGGTTGGGGAGCGGAGGAGGGGGGGAGGGGGAGGGGGAGGGGGGGTTGGGGAGGGGGGTTTGGGGGTTGGGGGAGGGGGGAGGGGTGTTGGGGAGGGGGGTTGGGGAGGGGGGTTGTGTTGGGGAGGAGGAGGGGGGTTGGGGAGGAGGAGGGGGGTTGGGGAGGGGGAGGGGGGTTGGGGAGGGGGAGGGGGGTTGGGGAGGGGGAGGGGGGTTGGGGAGGGGGAGGGGGGTTGGGGAGGGGGAGGGGGGTTGGGGAGGGGGAGGGGGGTTGGGGAGGGGGAGGGGGGTTGGGGAGGGGGAGGGGGGTTGGGGAGGGGGAGGGGGGTTGGGGAGGGGGAGGGGGGTTGGGGAGGGGGGGTTGGGGTTGGGGTTGGGGAGGGGGGGTTGGGGTTGGGGAGGGGGGGTTGGGGTTGGGGAGGGGGAGGTTGGGGTTGGGGAGGGGGGGGTTGGGGTTGGGGAGGGGGGGGTTGGGGTTGGGGAGGGGGGGGTTGGGGTTGGGGAGGGGGGGTTGGGGTTGGGGAGGGGGGGGTTGGGGTTGGGGAGGGGGGGTTGGGGTTGGGGAGGGGGGGTTGGGGTTGGGGAGGGGGGGTTGGGGTTGGGGAGGGGGGGGTTGGGGTTGGGGAGGGGGGGGGTTGGGGAGGGGAGGAGGGGGTTGGGGGTGGGGGAGGGGGGTTGGGGGTGGGGGAGGGGGGTTGGGGAGTTGGGGAGGGGGAGGTGGGTTGGGGAGGGGGGAGGGGGAGGGGGGTTGGGGAGGGGGGAGGGGGGTTGGGGAGGGGGGTTGGGGAGGGGGGGTTGGGGTTGGGGAGGGGGGGTTGGGGTTGGGGAGGGGGGGGTTGGGGTTGGGGAGGGGGGGGTTGGGGTTGGGAGGGGGGGGTTGGGGTTGGGGAGGGGGGAGTTGGGGTTGGGGAGGGGGGGGTTGGGGTTGGGGAGGGGGGGGTTGGGGAGGGGAGGAGGGGGTTGGGGGTGGGGGAGGGGGGTTGGGGGTGGGGGAGGGGGGTTGGGGAGTTGGGGAGGGGGAGGGGGGTGGGGGAGGGGAGGGGGATTGTTGGGGAGGGGGGTGTTGGGGAGGTGCGGAGGGGGGTTGGGAGGGGGGGTTGGGGAGGGGGGAGGGGGGTTGGGGAGGGGGGTTGGGGAGGGGAGGGGGGTTGGGGAGGGGAGGGGGGTTGGGGAGGGGAGGGGGGTTGGGGAGGGGAGGGGGGTTGGGGAGGGGAGGGGGGGTGTTGGGGAGGTGCGGAGGGGGGTTGGGGAGGGGGGAGGGGGAGGGGGGTTGGGGAGGGGAGAGGGGGAGGGGGGTTGGGGAGGGGGGAGGGGGAGGGGGGTTGGGGAGGGGGGAGGGGGAGGGGGGTTGGGGGTGGGAGAGGGGGGTTGGGGAGTTTGGGAGGGGAGAGGGGGTTGGGGAGGGGAGAGGGGGTTGGGGAGGGGAGGGGGGGTTGGGGAGCGGAGGAGGGGGGGAGGGGGAGGGGGAGGGGGGGTTGGGGAGGGGGGTTGGGGGGTTGGGGGAGGGGGGAGGGGTGTTGGGGAGGGGGGTTGGGGAGGGGGGTTGTGTTGGGGAGGAGGAGGGGGGTTGGGGAGGAGGAGGGGGGTTGGGGAGGGGGAGGGGGGTTGGGGAGGGGGAGGGGGGTTGGGGAGGGGGAGGGGGGTTGGGGAGGGGGAGGGGGGTTGGGGAGGGGGAGGGGGGTTGGGGAGGGGGAGGGGGGTTGGGGAGGGGGAGGGGGGTTGGGGAGGGGGAGGGGGGTTGGGGAGGGGGAGGGGGGTTGGGGAGGGGGAGGGGGGTTGGGGAGGGGGAGGGGGGTTGGGGAGGGGGAGGGGGGTTGGGGAGGGGGGGTTGGGGTTGGGGTTGGGGAGGGGGGGTTGGGGTTGGGGAGGGGGGGTTGGAGTTGGGGAGGGGGAGGTTGGGGTTGGGGAGGGGGGGGTTGGGGTTGGGGAGGGGGGGGTTGGGGTTGGGGAGGGGGGGGTTGGGGTTGGGGAGGGGGGGTTGGGGTTGGGGAGGGGGGGGTTGGGGTTGGGGAGGGGGGGTTGGGGTTGGGGAGGGGGGGTTGGGGTTGGGGAGGGGGGGTTGGGGTTGGGGAGGGGGGGGGTTGGGGAGGGGAGGAGGGGGGTTGGGGGTGGGGGAGGGGGGTTGGGGGTGGGGGAGGGGGGTTGGGGAGTTGGGGAGGGGGAGGTGGGTTGGGGAGGGGGGAGGGGGAGGGGGGTTGGGGAGGGGGGAGGGGGGTTGGGGAGGGGGGGTTGGGGAGGGGGGGTTGGGGTTGGGGAGGGGGGGGTTGGGGTTGGGGAGGGGGGGGTTGGGGTTGGGGAGGGGGGGGTTGGGGTTGGGGAGGGGGGGGTTGGGGTTGGGGAGGGGGGAGTTGGGGTTGGGGA